>NW_027532607.1:432399-488175 GCF_008692635.1 Crocuta crocuta
ATGGGGTGGGCTGTGGGCTGGCCTTGCTGTTTGACAGACGTTGTAATTGTCCACACTGAGGAAGGCTGCAAGAGCCGCGTCCTGAGAACAGGGAGTGCAGTCAGGGAAGGCCTCCCAGCAGTGGCCACGGGGAGCTGGCTGGCCCCGGGGAGGAACGAGGGCTGGAGGAGCGGGAACTCACAGCCTCCTCAGGCTGTCCCAGGAGAGGGCGGATGAAGCAGGGAAATGAGTGTATGGGCGCAGGGAGCCCCAAGGTTCTGTCTGCCCAGGGGCCACTCGCCCGCAGTGGGGGAGATCCCCACCCAGGCAAGATGTCCCTGTGTGAGGACCCGCCCAGCCCCAGGCAGGACCGTGCTCCGTGCCGGGACCACCTGCCAGGAGCTGCGGCTCTCGCTGCCACAGCAGCCACTTCAGGGCCCCTGCACAGGGCAGCTGGGATCCTCCCTCCCTCCTCCCACCTGGAAGCTGGCTCTTCTCTCTGCGCCCTCCTGGGCTGGGCCGCCCGGAGCAGAGGCCTGCTTGCCGGGTGGAGGACCTAACAAAGTTTCTTTCCTCAGTGGTTCCAATCCAGCATGTCATCGGGCCCACCCCCCTCTGAGACCTTTCACCTGCAACACTGAGGCTCAGAGAAGGCATGTGAGGGGCCCAGAGCCACACAACAAACAGTTGGCGATAGGACCCATGTCCAGGGCAGCGGCTGCCGGGCCTCCTCTGGTGTGCTGGGGGGGCACATTCAGCACACACCCCCGTCCCCCCAGGGATCTCATGATCATCCCTACAGGAGTCTGNGCCTGGGGTGGGGGTGGGGGTGGGGGAGGGAAGGGCAATCTTCCTCCCAAGAGCCAGGGGATCTTGGTTTTAATGAGCTCAGGGCCGGTGTTGCCAGGGGCTATGTTTATTTTCAGTGAGAGTGGTTGGGATGTTTGTTTGGTTTGCGTGCTGGATGCAACCTACATGCCGTGGATAAGAGGCCACCACTACAAGCCTGTACAGAGCTGGTGGGGTTTGGCAGAAACTGTTCTTGCTGAGGATCTGAGACTTAAACCCTATCTGGAAGTCACTCCCTTTCTCTGGGCCTCGCTTTCCCATTTTGTAAGTTGAAGGAGTTGGACTAAGGACTCTTGGAAGGCCCTCCAGCTCTGACCTGCTCTGATTTCCTGACAGGGCTATCAGGCCCCAGACACGGTGTCCCAAGCACCTCAGTGGGGACAGGGGTGAGGCTTTCAAAGTCTTCTCCCCTTTTCCCTGCCAAAGAGGCCCCCAGGGACCCAGCCTGAGGCCCCAGGCCAGCAGAGGCAGAGAGCCCAGGATGGAAAGGGCCGGGTGACAAGAACCCAGTCTTCACTGCCTGGCCAGGCCAGCTGGGCACCTCCTGCCCCCGACATTTCCCTCTGTCCGTACAGCAAGGGGAAGCCCCAGAGAGAGCATGTGCCCTCCTGAATACTCAGAGGGAAAAATATCCCTCATGATGGTAAGGAACATGAGAAGTGTCAGGAGTACAGAAATCAGTACTGCAAGTTGTGAAACAAAAGTCAAAGTTTCATTTGTGATGAAATGGTATTTAGGAAATCCGGAAAAAACCCAGGCTAAGAAAAACCGTGAGCATAACACAGGTGACGGTGACACCTCAGGGGCATCGTCTCTGCCAAATCTTGCAGCCATCGGCGCGGACTTTTGGTTCATGTCAAAATTTTACAGAGCTTTGTATCATTCGGCATGCGTGTTTCTGATGCCACCTCGCCTGTTCCCAGCAGCAGCAGTGTGTGGTTTTCTTGGTGTGGGAAGGTAAAGCCAGGCTGCTGTAACAAAGAGCCCCAGCAGCTCGAAAGACACAAGTTTGATTCCTTCTCCTGTAACATTCCGGGTCAGCGGGCAACTCTGTTCACACGCACATAGGAACCCGGATTCCTTCTGCTGGGGGGCTCTGTGGACTCACAGCCTTGGGGTCTAGAATCAAGGCCGGGTTTCCACGGAGGGACGCCCCTGTCGTATGGCTCCAGCCTGGAACGGAGCCCTTCTCCTTGCTCACATTCTATTCATGAACATTTAGCCCCAAGGTCACATGTAACTATAAGGGAGGCTGGTTAATGTGTTCAAATACAACCTTATCACTTACTGTGCTCAAATACAACCTTACCATTGAGGAAGGAGGGGGATATAAAATTTAATGGATCTAGAAATCTCTGGATCTTTGAGAACTGTCAATCCAAAGGTTTGCTTTTTCCCTTGGACAGTCCTTTCATGCAATTATGCTCTTTTATTGTTGTTGTTTTTTAATGTTTATTTTATTTGTTTTGAGAGAGAGAGAGAGAGCAAGTAAGTAGGGGAGATGCAGAGAGAGAGAGAGAGAGAGTGAGGAGAGAAGGGGCAGACAGAGGGAGAGGAGAGGATCCCAAGCAGGCCCCACACTGTCAGCACAGAGACCGACGTGGGACTCGAACTCATGAACTGTGAGATCATGACCTGAGCTGAAGTCNGCCCCGTGATTATGTTCTCTTGCATTATCTGTGTCTCTCCTTCCTTGTTCTTCCTTCCCCTCCTTTTCCCTCTCCCTTACTCTTTCTTCCACCACTCCCCTTACCCTAATACAGACCTCCTAGGGTAAGTAGGATGGAGTTTCCAGGTTCCACAGGTCACGGTGCGCACCCATGTTCCAGATGGTCAGAGCTAAGGACAATGGGGTACATCCCTGTTGCCTTTCCCTATACTGATCCTTGACCACTTCACCAGTGCTAAGCCGTCCCCAGTCCAAGGGGCCCTGAGAATGTAATTGAAAAGCAAGTGGACTTCTAAGAAATAAGCATTGGGTTTGCAAGCAGGAGACCGTGGATTTCATGTTCTGATGCCGCTTGTTACTAACTGTGTGATTCCAAGCTGATCTCCTGGCCTCTGTTCTGAGTCTTTATCCCAAACTGGAGCAAATGCACCTTCACCTTCCTATCCCAAAGAGGTTTTGTGAAGCTGAAACAAAATAACGTTTGGGTAAAAACTTTGTCTTTTTTTTTTTTTTTTTTAATATTTTTCTCTAAAGAATTCAAACTCGCTGGTTTTTAGCTCAAATTTGATCATTCCAATGTCTGAGATCGTCTGGAGGTCTAATTCTGATGTTTGCTTTAGCTTCTGATTCTCACTCATTGTGGCTCACTTTCTGTTGCATCTTGGAATTACAGGTTGTGAGCTCATGTTCCCCTGGGCTTTCCTTATCTGTGGGAATTTTTTGAGGCCTCGCTTCAGAGTGTCAGCTCCAAAGAGAATTAACATTCTCACTCCAGGGTGCTACCAAGCTGGCCCGACTTTAAGAAAACTTCTTGGTTTGTGATTTTCCAAATCACATAAGCAGTGTACATTTGAACCCCAACCAGCAGAGGAAAGGAGTCTATAATTCCCAAATTCTCAGGAAGGATTTATTTTTTTATTTTAACTGAGAACCCAAGCCAAGACAGCCATATTTCCTTCTGTCTCTCTATGCTGATGAGGCCACCTTTTCATTCCAGATGAAAAGGATTTAGGTTTTATGCTGGAATCTCAGTTCCAATTTACCCCCTTGATTCAGTGCCCTTGTGGATTTTAAAACTTAAGACCCTATGTTAGGAAGTGGGGCTAATGTCCTGGGGCCAGCTACCATCATCAGTCATCTTAGCATCCTTTTTTTTTCTTTTTTTTCATCTTAGCATCCTTATTTCCTGCTCTCTCTTCATTTGGGGGCCTTGGAGATTGCCCTCACCTCCCTGGGAATTCAGTGCTTCTTTTTTTTTTAATTAAAAAAATTTTTTAATGTTTATTTATTTTGAAGAGAGAGCTCAAGCACAAGCAGGGGAGGGTCAGAGAGAGAGGGAGACACAGAATCTGAAGCAGGTTCCAGGCTCTGAGCTGTCAGCACAGAGCCCAACATGGGGCTTGAATTCACAAACAGTGAGATTGTGACCTGAGCCAAAGTTGGATTTTTTTTAAGTAGTTTATTGTCAAGTTAGTTTCCATATAACACCCNGGGTCCTAGGGAAGTTCTATTGTTAATTTGCCAAAGTTGGATGTTTAACTGACTGAGCCACTCAGGCGTCCTTCAGTGCTTCTTTCCAAGTGTTTGTTGCATTTTGCTCCCCTCCTCATTTCTAGGTGTTGTGCAGTGGGAGAGATTTTCAGTGGGCTCTGAAATTTCATTGTCTTTTGAGGTTTTTTATACCCCCTTCCCTCCTCTTTCCCTTTCTCTCTTGTCTTCTCCTTCTCCTTCCACTCCTTCTCTCCACAGTGAAGAAACGCTTGTCTGTTAGATCACAACTGTTAGCTCTCCATGTCCTAAGGGAACATTCTGGCAGTTTTCCTTCAGTGCTCCTGCTTGGCCCTCCCCAGCTCCTCCCTTTGGCTCCCTAGCTCCAGCCCCTTAATGTGTCCAATGAACAACCCCAGACACACCCCTGCCCCAGCCTGCACCCTCAGGCCTTATCTCCTGGCCAGGCTTGTCAGAATCCCTCTTCATTCCACCTGTCACTATTCAACATGTCAAAATGCTCAGCCACGAGGGGTTTAGGTCCGAGCTTTTTTTTTTTTTTTTTTTAATATTTTTTTATTTCTAGGAGAGAGAGAGACAGCGTGAGCAGGGGAGGGTCAGAGAGAGAGGGAGTGACAGACTCTGAAACAGGCTCCAGGCTCTGAGCTGGCAGTCAGCACAGAGCCCGACGCGGGGCTCGAACCCACGAACCGCGAGATCATGACCTAAGCGAAAGTCGGACGCTTAACCGACTAAGCCACCCAGGCGCCCCAGGTCCGAGCTTTTTATAATCTTTTTGGAGCTTTCCTCCTTTCAATCATTGTGAACATCATGCATCAGAAAAGTTCAAAGTTAAGGGGCGCCTGGGTGGCTCGATCGGTTAAGCGTCCGACTTCAGCGCACGTCGTGATCTCACGGCTCTTGAGTTCGAGCCCCGTGTCAGGCTCTGTGCTGACTGCCAGCTCAGAGCCTGGAGCCTGTTTCAGATTCTGTGTCTCCCTCTCTCTCTGACCCTCCCCTGCTCATGCTGTCTCTCTCTCAGAAATAAATAAAAAACATTTTAAAAAAAACCCAAAAATAAATAAACATTCAAAACAAAAAAAAAAGAAAAGCTCAAAGTTTCGATACTCAGAGATTCAGACGTTGGCACCAAGCTTTCACTCCTGGACATTGACACTGGCGAGGTCCTAGCCTGCGAGCTCCCGCTGAGAGCTTGGGGAGCTCTTCCCAGAATGGATTCAAAGAACGTGAGAGAATTCTGGGGCGAGAGCAGGCAGAATTGCCCAGGAAGGAAAGCGAATCTCCAGCCCTGATTTCAGGGCCACGTTTCTCCTTGTTGGCACACCCCTCCCCGCAGACTGGGCCCTTCTGAGGAGGGTTTTGCTGAAGCTCTTCCCCTGGAGAGAACTGACAGGGACTTTGGACTGAGCCGCCTCTGTCCGGGGGGGTCTCGTAAGGTCATAGGAAGCAAAGCCTTAAGCCCAGGGGACAGGGTCCCGGGCATCCAGGGAAAGGAAACCCTAACACTGGCGATCAGGGATGCTCTTCCCACGGCTTCTAGAAGCCTACCTAGAAGATTGCCCCTGGAGCCGCCAGCGCAGAGCCTCTGTGCTCCACCCAGTGCCACACTCATACACAGTGTCTCACTTAATGGCCGTAATCCCCCTATGAGCTACATTAGGACCACCATTGTGCAGGAAACAGAGGCCGAGTGAGGCACAGAGGCCCTGTAGCTGCTAAGGGCAGAGTGAGCCAGCGTTCAGAGCCACCAGGCCTGACTTATTTGAAACCTGTCCTCTACCTCCTGTGTGAACTGTTTTCCGAAAAGACGGGTGGGCAGGCTGTCTACTGCAACTGTGTAGGAGCTGATAGCTGTGCGTCGGGCTTCAGGAGGTTGCGGACCCAGGGGTGAAGCCCAAGGCCTCCGGAGCCAGCCTGGTGGAGTTCAAATTCCAGCAGTAGCACTGAACTAGCCAGGTGACTTGGCTGATTCTTTACTCCAGNTCCCCCCCCACCCCTTCCCTGCATCCAGAGTGAGCCTTTCAAACACAAATGGGATCGGTTCACTCCTCTCTTCTCAAGCTTCTGACAGCTTCACTGAGGCTCAGGGCGGTGGCTGCCAGAGCTCACCTAAACCTACATTCTCCTCTGGGTCCTAGACTGCCTGCTGCAACGTGCCTCAGACTCCTCGTATGGGTGGGGGTGGGGACGTGCTTCAGGCAGAGGCAGGAGGGATACCCCCACTCTAATGACATGAACGGAACCACTAAGTGAGCAAAGAAACAAACCTCCACATGTTAAGCCATGAGAGCCTGGGTGGCTGTTATAGCAGCTGGCGCACCCTGACTGACGCAAGGCGCTGTGTGGTCCGGTCCCGCTCCAGCCCACCTGCCTCTGTCCCTTTCTGTCATTCTGCCCTGGCCACGCCAGCCTTCTGGCTGCTCCCTGATCCCTTATGCTCATCCTGCCTCTGTGCCTTCACCAGGCATCGTTCCCTCCTCCCGGAGTGTTCTTCTCGATGCTCTTTCCAGCTTTGTCCAGGTTTTTGATCAAATTCTGCCTCTTGGAGAGAGAAGCCCCCCCTCCACGGTGGTGCTGTCTCCCTGTACCCCCGGCTCTGTTCCAGTTCTCTCCAGAGCAGTTAGCATGACTTGACTTTCTGTTATACGTGTTCCATTGTTGACATATTTATTATCTGTCTCCTTCCTATGTCTGTCTATCCCTGGAGCCTGGAACAGGGAGTGGCATATAATAAGCGCTCGGTCAAGATTCTCTGAATGGATAAATGAACACAACTTCTCTCTGATTTTAATCTGCCTACTTCGTCCTCTGTTATCTCATCCATAAAATGGGATTGTGTATTGGGATGAAAGAGAATCCGGGTGAAGTGTGGGACACGGACACCCAGGTTCTAACGTCCTTAGGGACCCAGAAGGCAAAGGCTGCAGAAAGAAAGCCTTGAGGGGTTCAATGGCAACGAGATACCCAATTCCTTCTTGACACTCAAGGCTTTACTCACCCCTGCTCTCCGCCCCTCTCCTGTCCCCTCACCATGGCTGCCGGAGGTCTGGAGCCTCGAGATGGGGGTGAAGAATTCAGGCTGGACTCAGTGCAACGAGGCCCAAGCCAGTGCCATGGGCTGCTTAGAGAAGAGCGCAGAGGGTGATTTAGGCAGAAGGTTCTAGTGGCTGCTCTCCCAGGAGAGGGAGCGGGGCTGAGGTGGCCAGCTCTGGATCCTTGGGCTGGCTGCCGGCTTCCGCCACTGGCAGGCGAGTGGAGCATCACTGGTGTGGGGAATTGAACTGCTGGACTGGCTGATGGGAAGAGGGAGGTCTGGGCCGCGCTTCTGGCCCTTCAGGCCGGGAGCCACGGAACTGGCATCTGAGTGGCTGTAGCCACAGGTGGAAGGAATTCACCTACCACGGCTTCCAGCCTTCAGGGAGGACACCCAGGTGCTCTCTCTTCTGATCTAGGAAGGCAGACAGCGTCTGGGTGCCCCCCCGGCTGGTGCAGACAGACAGAAGAACACATGCAGGGACACGTACTTGTGAAATAAGTGACAGGGTGCCAGCCAGTTACGGTGGCGACAAGGAGGTGGCCCTTTTGGCCCTAGATGGTGGATGGAGTCAGAGTCAGGAGCTGACCTTTATCTTCTTTAAAAATTTTTAAATGTTTATTCATTTTTTTTTGAGAGAGAGCGAGAGTGTGCGAGCGAGCGACGGGCAGACACATACACACACACACACACACACACACACACACACAGAATCCAAAGCAGGCTCTGGCTCTGAGCTGTCAGCACAGAGCCCGATGTGGGGCTCGAACTCATGAACTGCGAGATCATGACCTGGGCTGAAGTTGGCTGCCTAACCAACTGAGCCACTCAGGTACCCCAGGAGCTGACCTTTGAGAAGCCACATAAGGGGGAAGGTTGAGCACCAAGCTATGAGCCAGGTGCCTTCCAAAGTTTCTTGGACTAGGGCCTTTACAAATCCCTGGACTGCCACGAACTCTGTATTCTTGAGCAGGCCATCTACTTCGTCTGTGCCCCAGTTTCCACATCTGTCGAGCAGAAGACAGTGTCCCTCACATGAGGTGAGGAGAAGAAGAAAGAGTGGCTGCCTGTGCAGTTTGCAAACTCAAAGTGTTCGGTTATTGGAACTTGGAGGTGGATGGGACGGCTAAGGAATCCCCTGGGGTATCTGCGGAGGTGGGGGCTGAGAGGAGGGGGGAGAAAACAGAGAGAGGAAACCCAAAATGGACCATAGGGAGAGGTCGGGGGAAGACGAGCTGTGAGCGGTTCTAGCAGGGGACCACGCGTGGCCAGTGGACAAGCTCTTTGGTGTCTCACGGCAGATTCAGTCCAGCTGCTTCTGTACAAGCAGCGAGAGTCCAGCCTGGGTCCCCGGGGTGGTTGGTGGCCTGTGCAAGAATATTCTGGTGTTCTCTCTGTCTAGGTACATGGCAGCAATAGATCCTCCGTGCCTTTGAGGGTCTGCATGGCCATGCGACTCTATTTGGCCAATGACATGTGAGTGGAAGTGACAGTATCACTTCAGGGGCAAACCTGAAGAGCCAGTGCGTGACTCAGACCCCATCGGCGCCCCGCCCACTCTTGGATCATCCTGAAGACTTGTCCCTGTGGTGTCTGCATCTCTGTGCCTGAGGGCTTTGTCTAGACCGCAAAACACAGCTGTGCCTGCATGCACCGCAGGCTGGAAGCGCCAGGGAAATACACACATCACTCCCATCAGACGGGTCAGTGACTGAGGGGTTGAGATATAAACACCCAACTCTCTCACCCCCGAGGCGGGCTCACCCCGAGCATGGATCCCTCACCATTTCTCTGGGATTTCCCATGAGACGAACTGCATTCACCTACAGGGGCGGCTGGCTTAATCCGCATCCTTTATTAGCTGCTTTCCTCTCCCTGACGCCTTCTCCCACCCCATACCAGTGTTCCTTGCACCTGGCCCCCCAAATTAGCTGTCTGCATTTGCATCATTGACTCTGGGTCTGTTTCTGGACACCCACGTTCCTCTCTGCTGCTGTTGCCAAAACCCACTGGCCAAATGGTGGGCAATTCCCCAGAGAGCGACTGTTCTGTCATCCCAGACCTTGGGCTAGAGTGACCAGAAGCTGGGCCTCCCTCCAGTGGGCTCACCGTGGACAGTGAGCAGGAATAAGGATCCCCCTGAGGTTTGGGAGTGATTTGGTGCCACAGCATCAGCTCACCGACTCTGACCACTGCGGCCCCTGCCTCCTCCCATGCTCTGCAAGGACACATCTATGTCAAGGCATCTTACGAGGGAGAGAGAAAGACAGAAAGATAAAGAAAGAAGGCACACATGCATATATGTGCACAATAGAGAGAGTGTGAGTATGTATGAGTGTGTGTGTATGAGTGTGTGTGTGTGTGTGTGTGAGGACAGAATAGAAGAAAAGCGGAGGGACCAGTTTGAACGGGAGACTAGCACATAAAAAAAGATGCCAAAGGGGCACCTGGGTGTCTCAGTTGGTTAAGCATCTGATTCTTGGTTTTGGCTTATTTATGATCTCACAGTCTATGAGATCGAGCCCTGCATCAGGCCCAGCCCTGACAGCACGGAGCCTGCTTGATATTCTCTCTCCCTCTGTCTCTGCCTCTCCCCAACTCTCAAAATAAATAAACTTAAAAAAAGAAAAGTAAAAGATGCCCAAGAACTCTGGCACTGGGGAGACAGAGGTGGAAAGGATAAAAGATCAAAAGGCTCAGAGACGCAGTGACAAGGGTCCAGGGTCACACAGAAAGCTGACTGCTGAGCTAAGCCTAAAAGGTGGGCTTTCTGATTCCATTCCGGTGCTCTTTCCCCTGAGCATGTCACCCCATCCAGAAGGGCTGGCCAGCAGGTCTTCTCTCAACCTCGCTGGTGTCGCAGGAGGAAGCACACAGCAGGTGGCTCAGGGGCTCCAAGCACCTCACGTGTGGATGACAGTGGCACATCTGCACGCACATCGGGCTCTAGGCCTGCACTTGGCCATGCGTGGGAATAAGCAGCAGGCTCCTCCGCTTGTAACCAACACAAGTGGACTCTGGCCAGCTCGGGTCATACGTGGGGAGGAACTGGGGAGCACTGTGGCTCCTAGCTGACAAGAGGGGCCTTGGGAGCAATAGCCTCAAGAGCAGCTTCCAGCTGAGCCCTGTGCCGTGGACCTTCCTGCCCGGCATGACCCTTTCGCCCCTCCCCTGCTCTCCTTACAGGTAAAGGTGACAGTTCCTGGCAGAAAGGATCGGATTGGCTAGCTACGGTTGGGTGTTCTTCGTGGGTCCAGTGAATCCAAGAGTGGGGGTGACCCAGGAGTGTGCTGGGGCCCACGCCTGAGCCTGGTGGTTCCTGGGGTGCAGGCGGTGGGGGGGTGGGGAGCCGGCAGACTCGAGGGAGGTGAGTTGGTGAATGGAGCCTTCTTCTGCCATTGACATACACCTCCTCTCAGCAGGTCCTGCTTTTCATTTTCTCTCTCGTTCATTCGACCCTCCCTGCAGCTCTCGGGGATAGATTACAGGCTCCTAGTGCCAGGGAGACATCCCCTCACCCCTCACACACACACACAACCACGGTGACGCGAGGCCGAGGGGCCCGCAGCCTTGGGACAGTTTGCCTGCGGTGGGGCCACAGCCGTGTGCCAGCTCTGTGTCTTGACCTTGTCACCCAGCCTGGGGACGCTTAGGATTGACCTGACTGAGCCAGCCAGCATAGTCACATATGGACAGAAAGTGCTAGAAGTTGTTCCAATCTGCTGATTCCCTATGCGGAACAGGGTTTGTGAAGAATTCCAGAGCTGGATTTCACTGACTCATCATCTTTGAGGTTCAGTCCATGGAGTTTTTTCCAGGGAGGGAGGCCCGCCCTTTGGCTTAGTTGCAGAACTGCCCCCAGCGCTCCCTCAGCTCATCTCACCCCCCTCTCCCCTTCCACTCCCTCGGGACTCCCTCAGGGTGTCTCTAGGTCACAATATCCTCCTGCTTTTTGGGGGGAGCCTGACCAGAGGCGCTGTTGTTTTCACTCCTGTCCCTGTGGAGGGGGAAAAATGTCACCTAGATAAAGACACAGAGCATAAAGAAGAAAACAACCAAAGAGTGACATTTGGGAAAGTTTAGACAAGAATAGCCTGGACAGGGCTGAGCTTGGGAAGAGGGAGAAGGTCAGAGCCTGGGGGATTAGGGATGTCAAACGGCTGACATGGTGACAGATGTCTGGCCCTGGGCTCCTCTTTCATAATGACCAGAGTTTGCTCACAGAGCACTTGCTACATGCTAAGCATCTTCTACTGTCTCACTTAATTCACAAGACGCCCGTGGGAGATCGTTACTGTTATTAACTCAAAGGGAAGACGGGGAAACTGAGGTTCAGGGAGGTAAAGTAACTTTCCCTGTGTCCCACATCCATCCACCTCCCGCACAACAGGCTACCAAGACCCCTGTGGTTTGAGGCTCTGAGCACCACATCTAAGCAGATGAGACTTGCTGAGAGAAAGCCTTGTGCTCCTGGATTTCTGGAAAGAGACTAGCTTGGAAGTTGTTAATTCTGGAGTCCCAAAGTCCCCTTTGCCTCTCTCACTGTTTAATTACCTTGAGCAACTTACTGTAGGGACCTGCGAATAGAAAAGTACCGTGATTGGCCAGGCTTGGATCACTGATCACACCCAGGCCAATCACTTTTAGCAAGTTGGCGGCCCCCATTCGTCCCCATGACCTAGAACAGGAATGGGCAGGGCTTTGTGCCAGGAACTGGGGTGGGGGGGGGGGGGGGGNCTTTGCTTCATTCCCACCTAATATTGAAATGCCACTCTGATGTTTACATTCTGGGGGCACCTGGGTGGCTCTGTCGTTGGGCATCCAACCTCTGCTCAGGTCATGATCTCATGCTTCATGAATTCGAGCCCCACGTCAGGCTCTGTACTGACAGCTCAGAGCCTGGAGCCTGCTTTGGATTCTATGTCTCCCTGCCCCGTCCCCATTCATATTCTGTCTCTGTCTGTCACTCTTAAAAATAAATAAACATTAAAAAATTATTTTTAATTAAAAAAAATGTACATTCTGCCACCTCTGGTCTCCTACCGCGATGCTTGCTGGGCACAACTGGCCTCATGAATCATCCTGGCTCACAGGCCTGACGGCTTTCCTGAGTTCCAAGAAGCTGTCCTTTACTCCAGCTATATTAAATGTCTTTCCTCCACTGCTTGCTGCGTCAGCAATTTCACTCGCTATTGGAGGCTCGCTTTTTAGCCTCACCAACTCGTTCCCCTTAAGTTGCACATCTTCTTGTGAGCAAGCACTCACTGTCTGAATAATCATCTAGGATCCCTACTAGTGGCTTTCTCTGCCTTTTCCCATTTTGGTAGAGAAAGAAGAGAGAGGGCTTGAGAAGACTTGCCTGAGGCCATGTTGGGGAAAGGAAGAGAATGATGCAAAATGGGGACGCTGACCATCCTCCTGATTCGACTAGTCTATTTTAGGTGGGTCCAGGTTCCTTGAGTGTCTGAATGCCCTGACCCTTCTCATTTCATCTTGAAGCAGCATCAGTTTTTCCTTCTTTGTCTTTCCCAAGTTTAAGGTTATTTAAACTTTAAAGTTTTGAGATACTTGTAGATTCACATGCCGTCGCGTGAAATAATACAGAGAGTTTTCGTATGTCCTTTGCCCAGTTCCCCGATGGTAATGCTTGCAAAACTATACCAGAATATCACAACCTGGGGGGCACCTGGGGGCTCAGTCGGTTGAGCATCGGCTCAGATCATGATCCCAGCGTTTTGTGAGTTTGAGTCCCACATCTGGCTCGCTGCTGTCAGTGTGGAGCCCACTTTGCATCCCCTGTCTCCCTCCCTCTCTGCCCCTCCCCTGCTCATGCTCTCTCTCTCTCTCTCAAAAAGAAATAAACTTATAAAAAGTAAAAATAAATAAAATCTTTAAAAAAAAAGGAATATCACAACCTGGATACTGATGTTGACAGTCAAGATACAGAACATTTCCATCCCATAAGGACCTTCCTGCTGCCATTTTATAATCACAGCTACACTCCGATCAACCTACCTTCTCTTTAACTGATGGTAACCACTAATCTGTTTTCCACTTCTATACTTTTGTCATCTCAGGAATGTTACATAAATGGAATCCCACAGTATGTAAACTTTGGAGACTGGCTTTTTATAATCAACACAAGTCTATGGATTCATCTAGGTCATTGTGTGGATCAACAGTTCATTTCTTTTTTGCTGAGTAGTTTTTATTTATTTATTATTTTTTAATGTTTATTTATTTTTGAGAGAGAGACAGAGCACGAGCAGAGAAAGGGCAGAGAGAGAGGGAGACACAGAATCCAAAGCAGGCTCCAGGCTCCAAGCTGTCAGCACAGACAGCTGAGTAGTTTTTCATGTAGGATATACCCCAATTTATTTAACCATTCCCTGTTAAAAGACAACTGGGTGGTTTCCAATTTGGGGCTATTACAAATACAGCTGCTATAAACATCTATCTATGTACAGGTTTTTGTGGGAACATGTCTTCATTTCTCTATGCAAAAGACCTGGGTGGGGGGGTGGCACCTGAGTGGCTCAGTTGGTTAAGTGTCCAACTTCGGCTCAGGTCATGATCTCACCGTTCATGAGTTCGAGCCCCGTGTTGGGGTCTGTGCTGACAGCTCAGAGCCTGGAACCTGCTTCGGATTCTATGTCTCCCTCTCTCTGCCCCTCCCCTGCTTACATTCTGTCTCCCTCTGTCTCTCAAAAATAAATAAATGTTAAAAAAAAAAAAGAGAGAGCTGGGATTTATTTTCCAACATGATAAGAATTACATATATATAACAAAAATAAAAAATTCTAGGGGCGCCTGGGTGGCTCAGTCGGTTGGGTGTCCAACTCGGGATCAGGTCATGGTCTCACGGCTCGTGGGTGCGAGCCCAGCATCAGGTTCTGTGCTGGCAGCTCAGAGCCTGGAGCCTGTTTTGGATTCTGTGTCTCCCTCTCTCTCTTCCCCTCCCCTGCTCATGTTCTGTCTCTCTTTGTCTCAAAAATAAATAAGCTATAAAAAAATAAAAAATTCTATGTAATATATTTTGGTATATTAATAGTTATTATATATGTAATTGTTAATCATTTTGGAATAATTTTAGATTTACAGAAAAGTTGCAAGGATAATATAGACAACTCTCTTATGCCCCTCATCCTGTTTCCCCTAATGTCAACATCTTCCATTACCATCGGGCATTTGACACAAGTAAGAAATGACATTGGTACACTACTATCAATTCAACTCCAGACTTTATTTGGATTTTACCAGTTTTTCCATGAATGTCCTTTTTTCTGCTCTGGGAGCCAATCTTGAATCCCACATTACATTTAGTAATGTTTTAGTTTTGTGATTTTTGCAGAAGTCCTCAAGGATGTGGCAGAAAACTACTGAGGAAGTAAGATGGGGAGGCAAGAGAGGCTTTTAGGAAAATGGTTGTATAATTTCCGTATGATAAAATTCAGCCTGTACAGGTTTGCGAGTTTTGATAAATGCACATGGTCAATAATCACCACCACAATCATGATATAGAGCATTTCCATTGCCCTCCCGAGAACCCCACCTGCCCCTCAATAGTCAACCCTTCCCCATCTTCATCCAAGACAATGGCTGATCCTTCCCTATAGTTTTACCTTTTCCAGAAAGTCATATAAATAGAATCAAATGATATGCAAATTTTGGAGTCTAACTTTTTTCACTTAGTAAAATGCACTTGAGATTCCACCACCTTTCAGCACTTCATTTCTTCTGATTGCTGAGTATCATTCCATTGTATGGCTATACGATTTATTTCTCCATTTACTAGCTGAAAGACGTTGGAGACTTCCAGGTTTTGATGATTACGAATAGCTTCTCTATAAACATTGACACATAGGTTTTTGTATGTATATAGTTTCCATTTTTCCTGGTAAATACTTATGAGTAGGATTACTGGGTTGTACGTCACATATCTGTTTAACTGCATAATAAATCGACCAATTGTTTTCAGAAGTGGCTGTACCCATGTGCGTTCCCAACAAGCAACACAAACCAGCTCCAGTTGCTTTGTTTAGCCACAACATAGTATTGTCAGGTTATTATCATTGCTGTTGTTATTTTGGCCCTTCTTTTTGGTGTGAGTTTCAGAGTTTTTCCGCCTTCTTTCTATCTCTGCTGCACACCCCATCCCCAACCTTGGGTACCAGTGAGGGGTGATGAGAGGGTATGGTCACAATCAGGAGAAACAGAAGGACTGGCTTTCAGAATCCTCTGGACACTAGAAACTTCAGGACTGCAGTTTTTAAGAAGGGGTGACTGCCAGCAAGTGTGTGGAGAAGAATCAGGACGAGATCAAAGGCTGGAGGGGCAGTAGGGCAGGGCTGGCAGTGAAGGGCCTCGGTGTATCAGTCCAGTGTCCTGCCCAGTTGGGGCTTGCTGATGGTGGCAAAGGGCCTGTTGGGGCCCGGGAGGAGGTCCCACAGCCTCAGCGCCTTCCCACTCCCTCCTTTCCAGGGCATCCAGCCCTTTCCAGCCGAGGAAATTGCAATCTCCTGGGAGCCCCACAGGCTTGAAGGAGGGGAGGGAGCCTGGGAACCAGAAGCCTGGCTTGGGGCCCAGGTGTGTGACACCTGAATCTTGGGGAGGGTGGCTGAGGAGCTAAGAGGCCAGGTCCCTGGAGCCTCCTGGGACAGCTGAGGACAGGGAGGGGTGGCTTGAGTTTCATCGCTGCTTGATGGGTGACCAGAGCACCGACCAGGCAGCAGAATGCCAGGTCCTAGCCCCTTCGGGCTGATACCTTTCACCAAAATACCGCAGTCCTTTCCTTGCTCCACAGGGACCGCGCTGGCCCAGACTTTGGGTTCTTCGCTTAGAATTAAAGGGACCCAGATTTTCATCAGGCCCCGGGATGGAGCCTGGAGGGTTAGTTTTGGAGAGGGTGTGTGCGCTGTGTACATGCACCAGTCATGTGATTCTGTGGCAGGCGGAGAGTCATAGGGGCCCGGTAGCTTCCAAATATTGTCTTACAGTTTATTAGCTGTGTGATCGTGGACAAGTAACTTAGCCTCTTTGGGTCTTGCTCTCCCTGATTTTTGACTCAAAGTTTTCGACTCGAGTGATTTCCAAATTCCACTGAACATCACCATCGCCAGGATTGTTTTATAAGCTACAGATTCCTGGGCCCCACCCACAGACCTACTAAATCAGCACCTGTGGGCTTGAGGCCCGGGCATTTGGGTGTTTAACCAGCTCCTCAGACGGGGTTTTGTGTGGCCGGCGGGGCGCTGACGACATCGAGAGAACTACAACCCAGAAGTTCACTAAATCAGGGTTGAGGCAGCCTCTGGCGGAAGTTAGCGAGGTGGTCTGGGGAGATGGGAGGAGCCAGAATAGGGGAGCCAATCAGTAGCCAGAAGGGAGGAGGAGCCAGAGGGGGAACCAATCGGGAGAAGCAAATGCAACAAGCCGGGGATGCGTCTTGCAGGGAAATGGGAGGCTTTGTCTGGACCAGGAGCAGAGCTGGGCTTGCCGGTGGTGAAGAAACGTCTCCGAGGTGAGAAGCCCAAGTACTTTGGCTACTGCTGCTTGGTCCCAGCTCCTAACACCATGAGGCAGTTGGAAGGGCATACCTTTGGGGTTCAGGAGAACGGTGTGGCAAAGGAAGGGATTGGGGGCATCCGTGTCTGCTTGGAGACGTAGAGCGGGTCTAGGAGAACCGCCCCTACCTGGAAGAACATCATACGCCCTGTAATCCCTGACTAGCTCCTGAGAAAAATGGCTGCTTGGACCCTCGCCATTCCACCCCCACTGTCCCGGACTCGGCTCGCAGGATCAGAGAGTCTTGGTTTATTGCTTCCTAACTTGGTGACCTTGAGCAAGTCCCTCAACCTTTCTGGCTCTGTTGTCCTACCTGTAAAATGGGGATAATAATTACACCTGCCCTACCCCTCACGGCATTACTGTGGGCGTCACCTAAAATGAGGGAGGTGACAGCGCTCTGCCACAGTGCCGTGGGCTGTGCACCCAGCGGGAGCGGGTACTAATGGGGCCCTAGGAAGGAAGGGATTGACGTCCCTCCTCGGCCTCAAGGTTGGAGTGCCTACTTAAAACCACACAGGGCATTCTCCTTTTAACTTGTGACATACAGTTAATCCCCTCTTTGATGCCCTACCTCACTTCCAGAGCTAACAACTATCACATGAGTTTGATGCAGTCCTTCCACACTAAAATTTTTTTTCACATGTATGCATGAGCTCGTGGAAAATACATAGCATTTTGTGAGTGAGTGTGTGTGTGTGATACATAAAAGGTATCAAGTAACATATCATTTAGCAAAATATGTTTTTTAACTCAAGATCTCATGTTTCACATGTAATTAGGTCATCACTTTTATCCACCCTGTAGCATTCCACCGCGTGTTGCCCCCATGTCACCTGTCTTGCCTGATGTCAATATTATTGCTGTGCCTTTTCTTGTCCCAAGGTCCCTGGACGGGCTGCCTTCAGCCACAAGCCCAGCAGAGTCAGTAAGAGGCTGGAGGCTGTGGAGGAAGCCTGGGGGTGAGTTGTTACCTCTGAGCCTGGAGAAGCTTTGAGTCTGCCTGGCTCTCCTGGTTCGTCTGCAGCCAGTGGGAAGGAGAGAGAGAGGGAGAGAGGGGGAGAGAGGAAATGACAGAGAGAGGGAGGGAGAGAGAATGAATATGAGTGCCACCTTGAGCTGACTTCACATCTCTGTCCAGGAAAAGAAAAGGAAGGGGTAGAATCACCTCATTCCAGGGAAGGGAGCAGAAGTCCCTCATGCCAGAGTCAGCCTGGCACTAGATGGCTGTTCTCTAGTGCTAGTGGCATTGCCATGCCCCACCCCTCCACCCCTCCACATGAAGGTCAAGGACCTTTGTCCACAACTGAGACAGGCGATGTAATTTGCAAGGCCAAGTGCAAAACAAAAATGCAGGGTTCTTGCTAAAAAAGTGTGAAGACTGTGGTGCCTGGGTGGCTCAGTCAGTTAAGCATCTAACTTCCGCTCAGGTCATGATCTCGCAGTTCATGGGTTCGAGCCCCGCGTCGGGCTCTGGGCTTACATTTCAGAGACTGGTGCCTGCTTTGGATTCTGTGTCTCCCTCTCTCTCTGCCCCTCCCCTGCTCATGCTGTCTCTGTCTCTCAAAATTTAAATAAAAATGTAAAAAAAAAAAAAAAAAAAGAAGTGTGAAGACTGCACTCAGCCGAAGGCAGGCTCCTTCGAAGGTGGGTCCTATGTGACTGCATAGGTGACACACCCATGAGGCTGGCGCTGCCTGAATCCGCCACCAGGGGAGTCTGGTTCTGGTGTGGGGAGTGTGCCAAGCTCTGCCAAGGGCCACTGCTGTCCTTTTTGAAGAGCTCGGGGTCTTTGAGCTCTATCACACTGAGCCGTGGTGGTCAGAGCACTGCCAGGCAAATAGGCACCCGCACAACGGATTCACGTCCATCCTTAAGGGTGGAGACTGCCGCCCTGAGAGGCTACAGAGCCAGCATGGAGTCAGGAGGCCCAGGTATAGACCCTGCCTCCACCCTTGCCGAGCTAAAAAACCAGAGGTTCTTTGCTGAGCTTCTCTGTGCCTCAGTCTCCTTATCTGTTGCAAGGTGCCAGCTTCACAAGATTGCTTTGAGGATTAACTCTGAAATTCTGTGGGGGGGCCTAGAACCGTGGCAGGCATGTGGTGAGGGCTTCGTTGATGGTCGATATGTTTTCCTGGAAAAATAGAATTGAGGTTGCGGTGCAATGGGGAGAGCACTGGTACCAGAGTTAGGGGCTCTGGGGTCTACTACTGACCACCTGTTGACCAAAGGCAGGCTACTCTCCCTTTGAGTCTAACTTCTAAAATCCAAAATCCAAGGGGGTGTATGTCTGGTGGGGGGGGTGTTGACTCAGCCCTTCCAGCTTTATAATTCCGTCTCCATCCGAGGGAGTCTATCCGTCCTTCTCATTGGCCTAAGCAATTATTTTTTTTTTTGATTTTCAGAAAGTTCTTCCTCTTATCTGACTTCAAATCATTCTGTTTCAGTTAAAGTCGTTTCTCTGTGTTCTGCCCTTTGTGGGAAAACAACTGGCCGATGACCCATTTTATAGACGAAAACTGAGGCACAGAAGCCACCATCCCAGTCCCTGTCTTTGGTTTCTCATCTCACAGGTCCTTCATTGTACCGCCCCCCCCCCAGGAATCTCCACCCTGTCTCTCATTTAAAGTTGTCACTCCTGCGAGCCAGGCACTGAGCTGTGACATCTTCCACAGCTGTGACATCTTCCATGTCCCTCTCTCCCTGTTCGGGAAGCAGATCTTGTTACTGTGTTTACAGCTGGCGAAGCAGGCTCCTGGGGCCCAGGCTGGGAGGGGTCTTTGTAGGGAACTTATAAGAGAGCCCAGCTTTCCCTGGAGAAAGAGTCCCCCCCCGCCCAGCACTTAGCCCGCTCTTCCCACAACTGGCATAAGGGATGTTGTCGCTACCGCATCCACCCCCTGGGCACACACAGTTCTGAGGATGCTGGCCGCTGCTCCAGCCCCCTCGCTGCCACCCAGGAAGACCCACGAGAACGCAGACAAGTGTGAGTGACCTTGGCAGGAGGCAGTCCTCAACCCCGTGCCCTTCCCAGCTGACAAGGTGAGCAGCTCCAGCTTGATTACAATGCAGTTTCAATATTTACTGTGGGGGATTGTTCAATGTCCCTCTCCCCCGTTACACTACACCCCTAGGGACACGGCGGAGGTCATGGCTCGTTCACTGATGGGTGCCCAGGACCCACATGCTGCCCGGCACAGGCGTGTGCTCAGTGAGTGTTCACGGACGAGCACGTGGACCCCCTGTGATTTCTTTAAAGTAAGCCTCTGGCAAATGTTGGCTTCTTGCTCTTATTAACAAATTCCCAGAAGTACATCTCTCACAAAATCACTACGAACTTGCGCTGATATAGAAAAGCACTGTTTCATGCATCACATTGTGAGGCTTCATTCACGGGGCCCCTGTATACTGAGCACCTACTAAGTGCCGATCCAGGGCCCTGGGGATGGAGCAGGAATCGTCAACATCCCTGCTCTCCCTCCCCAGTGGGGAGACAGTTAAAGAGCAGGCGCAGCTCACAGCCACCGAGCAATGTCAGGCAATGTTTCATGCTGTGGAGAAAGAGGAAGCCGGGAGAGAGGATGGAGACGGTGGGTGGGTGGGAGGCTATTTTAGACGGAAGGGCCCCCAACACCCTGCAGAAGGGCTGATGTTTGGATAGAAGCTGCCACTGAGAGTGAATCGCGGGACCTGGGCCATCTCGGGTGGGGGAGCAGGAGTCGGAAAGATTTCCTTGATGTCTCAGGCTCCTTGGTGAGTCAGGTGGGGACACACTGTGCTTGCCATCGAAGTGAATTAAAAACTCATCCGGCCCGGAGCCCGGGCCAGAGTCGTCTGGGCAGCAGTGGCCTCTTTCAAAGAAAAGGATTTACCAAGAAAGAGCCGCACAGCGTCCTGATGAGGGCTGGAGGCTTTCGAATTCTAGGCAGAAGGGTGTTGAAATCCCAGCNCTGTGCCAGGAGCTATTTGGGCGCTGGTGATATAATAGTGAACAAATCATACATAAAGTCCGGCCCTCTTGGAGCCTGCATTCTAGAAAGTAAAGGGACAGGGATGATTTAGTGCAGCCACTTGTTTACATGTAAATTCTCCAGCAGATCTGAGGTGGGGTCTGTGATTCTAACGAGTGTCGCCCAAAGGTTCCTGTGTTAATCCCTCACGGGGATTAAAGTCTGAAAGAGAGCTCCCTGAGATGGAATGACAGCCAAAGGAATGGCAATCTAAGAGTGGAGCCCTGGGTTGTGTAAGTGGTGGGAGGGCAGGGACTTGTGGGTAGCGGGGCCATCAGGCGGCTGCTTCCTCTCTGTTTAAGGCCGGCTCAGCTGTTCAGCGGTGACTCTTTAGCTCCCCACTGCTCCTGCTCAGCCGGCCTGTGGGGGAGAACATCTGGAAGGGATTCCCTGAAACTGGAGGGAATCTCCAGGCAAATGAGACTGTTAGCCCAGCCGGGAACACCCACCCCTGCCGTCTGCTCCAGACGGTATTACAGATCTGTGTGAGAGGAACCTGGCTTCTTCCAGCTCCTCCTCCCCGGGCACATCAGGGCACTACCCCCGAGGCTGCTGCCGCCGCTGGCATGCCGGGACAACCGCCCCCGGCCCCCCCCCCCGGCCCTGAGTGCATGAAGCCAGTCCCCTCCTTTCCCCTTTCTCTGCGGGGAGGTGAGGTGCCTTGGAATCCCACAGGTGCCCTGAGGGCTTTGCAAGGACCGTGATGGAGGAAGAGGCCACCTTGGTTCACAGTCAGTCCAGAATCTTCTCATCCACATTAGGTAACACCTGTGCGCGACCTTAATCATACCCAGTTCTGTGTACGGATGGCCCTGAGTACTGGAGGCTTTATAGCATGACCTCGCTTGCTCTGCCAGAAATTCTGTGAAGTTGTTCTTATTCTCACCGTCCTACATGCAGGGTCAGGGTAACTCGGAGAGGGCAGGTTACCCTCAGGAAGGGGCAGAGCCAGAGTCCGAATCCAGTCCCCAAGGCCCAGTGTTAACCCCCAGGCACATCAGCTCCCTACCTGTGCTAAGAGCCGGCCCTGGCCCAGAGAGACACCGGGGCTGGGTGGAGACTTGTTCAGCTGAAAGTCTTGCCTTCGCTTTCCTCCAGCCTCTCGGGAGCGCCTTGCCCGGGACCCTTGCATGGACCTACCCAGCCAGATTGTCACACGCAGCTGCAGAAGGCCGGGAAGTCGTTATTAAGGCCGATCGTCAAGTCTAGGAGCACCGAGACTCAGCACCGAGGACGGGTCTCCTACTGTGACACCCTCCCTCACAGCGAACACCAGAGCGGGACGCCTAGTCCCACACCAGGAGGCCCAGGTGCTCACTCCGCAGCTCCCAGGGGGCTTCTGGGAACGGCTTGCCCAGGCACCGGGCAGAGCAGTGGGAGAGCCAGGGCTTGGGGTCTGCTCTCAGCGAGGGGTGGCTGAGCCTGCAGCGTCTGTCCCCTCTGTCCCCAAGCCCCACCGCCATCTGGGGATACGGGAGGCAGCGGGGNAGCCGGTGCCCACCCCTCTGTTACCCTGTTACACTTTTCCCACCACCTTCCTCCTCATAGTGTGGGCGCCCCTGGCCCGGGAGCCCCGTGCGGAGTTGGCCGGTGGATTAACAAGCTCTGGTGTGGCGAGCTCGTGCCAGCCACCGTGAAATCGGGCCCCTGCCCGTCCCAGCGGGCCAGGCTGGGCTGCGAGACTAAACGGGCAACACAGTAGCTCTGTCTTCACCTGCCCGCTGCCCTCTTTGTCTGCCGTGCCCTCGGCTTTAAACCTGAGCTGGGCAGGTGTGATCAGGGAGAGAGGGCTCCTTGACCACGATTGGCCGAGAGATTAAGGGCCCCTGAGGAAGGGCCTTTGTTTCTGTATTTTGGTTTCACAGTTTGGAGAGATTGGAGATAGCGCGCATTCCCCTGAGTAGGCCGCTGTGAAAGGTTCCATAGAAGCCAGTCAGTGGGGCTCCTGCCTATAAACGGGAGGACAAACATTGTCATTTTAAGGGCTGTGCCTGTCCCCTCTGGAGGAGGAGAAAGAAGACAGGTTTGACTCCCACCTGACCAGGACAGTGGGGCAGGCAGGGAACAGAATCGCAGGATGCTAGGAGACAGGTTCTGCAGCGGACTGGCTGTGCATCTCCAGGCCAGTGAGGCACCTCTCTGGGCCTTGGACCCCAGAGGGAGGAAGGAAAGAGTGATTTTGGAAGATGACGGTGTACAGTGTTGGTGAGAGAAGCAAGAAGGAGCAGGCAGGTGGCTGCAGGTTGGAGGGAAGAAGGAAGGGGGACCGGACAGCAGGCCGCGGGAGACTCGGGTGGCTGTCCTCAGAGGCTGAGGCCTCCTTCCTCTGGCCTCTGCCGCTGTCTCCTGCTCTGTGCTTCTACTCTGGGTGCTGCTCTTCGGGGGACCCGTGCTGAGTTGGCAAGAGGGTTCGTAAGCTTTGAGGTGTAGACCTTGAGCCAACCACAGTGAAATACACCCCACAGGCCTCCGAAGGCCTATCCCCCTCCCTGCCTGTCCAGCATTACCTCACCCCACAGCGGGGGGGTGGGGAGCACTCGGCCTCCACCTCCACCTGCGGGCTCTCCCTGTCCCCAGCTCCGCTTCTGACCCTGCTCCCTTGCTGAGGCTTTGCGGCATCCGTAGACTCAGCACTGGGCCACCTTTTCTCTTGTTGGCCTTACTGGAATCCATCCTTCGCGCCGGGCTCCGTTCCAGTTGGGGGTTTGGATCCCAGATCTACAGCCTTTAGACCTCGGTCTGCCTTCGGCCCTGAGTCCCAGCTCCCATGATAACAGCGCCTCCCGCCTGGGGCTCTTGGAGAGTGAAATGAGATAACCGAGCTCCGTGACTCCTAGATTGTCTCTCCCTCACCTCTCTGGATCAGCTTCAGCTTCCTTGGGCCTGGGGGCTACATGGGCTTGCGTGCCAAGGCCTTGGCCAGGCAGCCCGCAGCTACAGAGCAATAAAGGCGAGGGGGTAACCGGAACTGCCGTTTGTTGAGTGCTTTCAGAGGGCCAGACTCTTGGCCTGCAAACGTTGTGTCTCTTGCATTGACCCTGCAAAGGGGACTTTATCTCTGTTTCAGAGACGAGAAAACAGAAGTTCTTGCTTCTTCAGTACTCTGTCCGGGTCCCGCCGCTGGTGAGTGGTGGTGTCTGGATTCACATCTAGCCCCCGTTCCCAGGCTGCCCGGGCTCTCTTGACCGTCTCACTCTTTGAGACATAGAGTCACTCAGGTGACTGGTGGCCCAAGGCTGATGGGACCGGGTGAGGAGCACCAATTCTAGAGGCAAAGTGCCCCAAACGTCAAGGCCAGGGCAGCGAGGGATGCCCAGGTGAACACAGAGACCAAGAACAGAGCAGACAGTGAGGGGAACGCAAGGCCTGCCGGGTTGGAAGGCGGGCAGGCAGGGACGCGAGCAAAGCGGTACCCCACAGCCCGCGGGAACAGTAGAATGTTGGAGAAGCCTGGGCTGTGGTGGCTGGGGGCTCGTGCGGGGAGGGGAGCTTAGGCAATTCTCTTCAGACAACAAGCTTGCCCCAATCTAACAGCGGCCAATAGAAAAACTATTTACAAAAACCCAATACCCAGGCATGACTGGCCAACATTTCAGGGAGCCCCCAATCTCCCTCATATTTCCAAAGCAAGCTGTTCCTCCCAGAATCCCACAAAAAGGGCCAGGTACCTGGGCAATGCGCAGACTCGCCCAAGGTCAAAGACACTATTCCAGGTATGAATTTTATTGCTAACCAGGTGACACTTGAAGAGGCTCAGAAATCGGGGCGAGAAGAAGTCCCTGGTTGTTATTACTTGGTGTGGTCCGGGCAGAAGAAAGGGCTCTTTGTGGAGCAATGAAAGGGATCCAGACGGAGGCCAGCCTCTGGCCTCCTGAGCAGAAATCACCTTTCCATCAGCAGTTTCTGCTTTGCATGGCCCAATCTCATTGTTCTGCCGCATTCCGCCCTGGGCGAGAGGAATACGTTCGGATATATTGCTCTCTGCGTGCAAGCACATGCATCTCTACACTGGGGGCTGTGGGGAGATCCATTCTGGCCGTCATTAGTTAGAAACATTAGACAAATAGTTTCTTTAAGGTGGCTACTATTCCCCTCGCCGCCTTTCCTGGCTCCTCTTTCTTTCCCCCTCCCAGAAACCATGTAATTCTTCAGTTTACAATTTACCTTGTAAGGCTAAGAGCAATTGTTGTATTGAAATGCAGCAGTGGGGGCCTCAGTAGACAGAGTTGGCATGTATGCAGGACAAGAGCATAAATCCGGGTGGCCACCAGCACCTGGGGCCTCCTCCAGACCAGGCCTGCAGTGGTCACAGCACCTGGGACACTCTCTTCCTGCCCTGTCCACCCCCCATGCCTCTGCCCTCCTCCTCCTCCCTCTGTCCGAGCATTAGAGTCCTTCCTGGTGAGTCAGTGAGACCTCTTGACGCCCTTGGGGGCTGGGAGCCAGGCTACTCAGGATGTTTCTAGAAGCACGGGTCCACCAGCAGCAGAAAGAAGGCTGATGGGACTACTTGAGGCACATTGATTCAGGAAGCAAATTACCCAACATGCCAAGGCCAGGGCAGCAAGGCATAAAAGAGACATCTCAAGTCTACAGGGTGTCTGTTGTTAGTAAGACGATCTTTTCAAGGATGTGTCCTTGAGGCTGTGGCCTCCGTGCAGAAGGCAGTGACAGTGAGACAAATGTTGGGCTGATGGATGTGGGAGAGCAGGTGAAGCCGCTGCCGTGCTGGATGGTTGGGCAGGGTAGCGTGGCCCCAAGGTGGCCGCCGTCCATTCCCTTCTTTTCTATGCATGAATACCGCCCTCCCTCTAAGAGGTGGACCGTTCCTCCCGCCTCTTGAATCTGGGCTTTCCTTGCTCATGTGCTTGGCTTGTAAAATGTGGCGAGGAACTGACACTCAGAATTTCTAAGGCGAGATCCTAAGAACCCCGCAGCTCCTGGCTGAGCCTCTAGGGACTTTCTGAGGTGGCCTTGCAGGGAGGAAGCCCATGGGGCCTCGTGGCAAGACCAAGTGGGGGGGGAGGGGTGGGGAGAGAGAGAGAGAGAGATGCTGGGCTTCCCTCTGTGGATAACAACTCCCAGCCCTGTGAATCACCGGAACTGCAGCCACCCACGTCCTGGGCCAGAGATGAGCCATTCCCTCGGTGGCCCTGTCCATCCTGGACCAGAGTGCTCCCCAACTCTGGCCCTAAGACCGTCTTCCCTCCTCCCCTATCTCTGCCAGGGCCTCAGATCACCAGGGCTCGTCCAGGTGTGGGCAGCCAACCCTCCAGTGACTGGACCTTCCCTCTGGAGGTGGGGCCAGCATGAGCCTGCCCTGATGGCTGGAGGTTGGTTACAGGAATGCCGAGGTGGGGGTGGGGGTGGAGGCGGGGATACCTGTGGCTAAGGAGATGGGAAGAACCAGCCCTGGTCGGCAAGAGCAGGGCTCCTCCTGCAGAGGAGAGGCTCTGTCCTGGGGACTGAGATGCCCATAGGCTAACAATGCCATCTGTAGTCTCCTGATCACCTCTGCTCCTCTCCCCCCTTGCCTGCTTCCGGGGCAGCCGTCAGGAAACTTCCTGTTTTCAGCATTCCTTAACCTTCCTTTCCTTTCCCCACCACCAGTGGGATGAAGGCCCTCGGTGGCCCAGCGGCCCTGGACACTTGACCCCTGCCTGTCCTAATGTAGCTCCAGCATGAGCTCCTGGCTCTGGCCACTCTGACCTCCCCTTACGGCCCCAGACACCCTGCCTTTGTCTGATGTCAGCAACCTGTCTGGTCGCCAGTGTCCCTGGTGTTTGTTGGGTACTTGGGGTGTGGGTAAGCCAATGAAGGGGCTGAACTGGTCATTCCGTTTACCCCACTTTAAATTTAAAAACAGATACCGATCAGTTATTTAAAAACTTTTAATATGTTTGGGAGAATTTAGGTATGTGAACCTACCTTCTCAACTGTATATCCAGTGAAATCCAAACGCAGATCTAATACATCCAACGAGAAATACGTGTGTCTGAATTTAGCATCCTCATTGAGATGCGCTGTCAGCGTAAAGTACACACTGAATTTTGAAGACTTTGAACAGAATAAAAAAAGAATAAAATATCTCAATATTTTTATGGACCACATGATGAAGTGATTATATTTAGCATGTACTGAGTTAGTATAAAGTGCAAAAAGCAAACATGTAGCTTAAAATTAACTTCATCATTTTTTCTTTTTAAAATTTTTTTAATGTTTATTTAATTTTGAGAGAGAGAGAGAAACACAATGCATGAGCAAAGGAGGGGCAGAGAGAGGGAGACACAGACTCAGAAGCAGGCAGCAGGCTCCAGGGCTCTGAGCTGTCAGCACAGAGCCTGATGCGGGGCTCAAATCCACTGACTGCAAGATTATGACCTGAGCTGAAGTCAGACGCTTAACTGACTGAGCCACCCAGGTGCCCCATCATCTTTTTTTCTTTTTATTGTTTTTAAAAGTTTTATTTTTATTTATTTTGAGAGAGAGCAAGCATGAGTAGGGAAGGGGCAGAGAGAGAGGGAGAAAGAGAATCCCAAGCAGGCTCTGTGCTGCCCAAACCCATGAACTGTGAGATCATGACCTGAGTCAAAACCAAGAGTCTGCTGTTTAACCCCCTCAGCCACTCAAGCTCCACTTTTTTTTTTTTCTTTTTCAGTGTGGCTACTTGGAAATTTAAAATTAGATATGTGACGGGGGATCCGAGTGGCTCAGTCATCATAATCTAGTGGTTCATGGGCTTGAGCCCCACATTGGGCTCTGTGCTGATGGCTCAGAGCCTGAAGCCTGCTTCGGATTCTGTGTCTCTCTCTGTCCCTCCTCTGTTCACACTCTCGTCTCTCTCTGAAAAGAAAGGAAGAAAGGAAGAAATAAATTAAATTAAATTAAATTAAATTAAAAACTACATGTGGCTTGAATTCTATTTCAATTGGATAGCATTTATGGAAACCACTGATCTAGCATATGGTTAACAATTCAGTCCCATCCCGTCCTCCTTCCCCTCCCACTCCCCACACATTCTCAGGTTCAAACACCAGCCTCCTTGGGCTCATGTATGGCCCATACCTGGTAGGCAGATCTCAGTATGACAGATGCCTGTTTGCAAGTACACGTGTATACTTATGTCCTTGCCCACACATGTGTGCATGTCTGCATCTGAACCTCTCCAGCTCTCAGGGTGTGAGCACCCCCCGGGAGGGCCCCCAAGTGACGGTATGCACAGGCTGGTGTCTGAACGAGAGCCTAGTGCCCATGGGGAGTTGACATGGGGACAAGGCACCTGGTGGGAAGCCTCGGGCTGGTTGTCCACCCCTGGGGGACACTGGACACAGTGTTTCCTTGGCAAGTTGATGAGAATGTCGTGTAGGACAGAACCAAAGTGCCGCCCTGAAATCAAGATAGATGACAGCTCCTTCTTCCTCCTCGCCGGTGAGCCCGTCACTCTATCACTGGAGAGGAAATTAAATTGGTCTGGCACAGTTTGCTGCTCCCAGAGCCAATTTGGTCACTGCCCTGTAGTGTGTTATGCACTTTTGGATTGTGTCTAATTGATCATTTGGTTTGTTGGTACATTTCCGAAGCCTGGTCTGTGCAGCAAAACACACCACAGGAAGGCAGAATGGTGTCACCCTTCCTTTTCTAAAGCTGCGAAACAATCTATCCAACCATCCCTCCATTCATCCATCCATTGAGTCGTTCGGTTATTCCACCAGTATATATTGAGCACCTACTGTGTACTGGGCAGTGTGTAGAATAAAAAGAACTAGGGTGAGTCTGGAAAACCAGATTTCAGCACCAGCCCTTGATGGGGTGTCTCTGTGTTGTCTGGGCCTCAGCTCTCCTCTGTAAGAAGAAGGGGTTGGACTAAAGACCTCAAGGCCCCTTCCAGCTCTGGTGCTTCAGGGTTTGGGGCGGATTTTCTGGGTGGAGACTTCTCATTTCCAGGCGGAGGCCCTCTGCTAGACCCCAGGGGCTGTGTGTGCAGTGGGGCGAGGGAGGATTGCCATCTCCTGGGTACCACTCACTCCCACGGACTGAGAACCTAATTTACAGGAACGGGGTAGCCTGAAATATTAGGAGCTATGATCAAGTAGTTATTTGTGTGTCTGGCTGTACCCCAGAGACTTGAGGGGACCAGGCCCATGAGCAGTGGCTTAGTAACAGAAATACCACAGACCAGGTGCTTAACTTTATTTTTCACAGTTCTGGAGGCTGGGAAGTCCAGGATCAAAGTGCCAGCAAATTCTGTGTTGTACACAGTCTTCTTGTGTCCTAACGAGGGGGCTCCCCCGGGGTCTCTTTTACAAGGACACTAATCCCATCCATGAGGGCTCCCAGAGGCCTCGCCTCAAAATGCCGTCACGCTGGAGATTAGGTTTCAACATACGAGTTTGGGTGCACACAGACTCTGAGGCCACAGCGAGCAGAGTCGGACATTCGTATTTTGGAGGCTGCAGTTCACCTTGGGGAGTCCCTCAGCCCCTGGAGCACGCGGGGTCACCGAAAGCCCTTCTGGCTCTTGACCCTCTGGACAGGCTGTGTGCGTTGAGACAATTCCAGGGCTCTGCTTTCTCCCATCCTTTCCTGCCCCGGCCCTCCAGCCCTCCAATCTCCGTTCCACCCTTGTTTCTGGGGCTGCTGCTCAGTCTCCCCTCTTCCCGGCACCCCCTCCCCCCGGTTGGAAAGACCACTCCTGAGACTCCAGGACACCCTGTCCAGCTGGCTGTCCTCGGCCCCCAGGGCTCCTTCCAGGTCCCCCTAGGAAGCTCTTGCCTTAGCCTGGTCGATCGGCACAGTCACGGAGCTGTGCTGATCCGGTTACCAAGGGCTCTGCATTCCTACCACGACAGTCAGACACAGCAGAAGCTTTCTCAGGTCCCCATCTGTGTAACATCAGTCTTTGTAATGAAGGTGCCTGATTGCAGGCTGTCTGGGCTGTAGGTGGGCGGGGGCGCAGGGATGGGGCCAGGGGAGGGGAGAAGCTTTGTAGCTGAGCTTAGGCTGCTTTGATCCTGCCTGAAAAGAGCAGTTTCCTCTGGCTCCTCCTCCAACAAGCAAACCCCTTCCAGCAACCCCCAAAACCTGCAAGCCCAAACCATGACGATGGCATGTTAGAACATCCCAAAATCCAGGGGAAAGGATGGGAAGAAGTGGATGCGATGTTGAGAGCATCTATCCTCGCCTCCCAGGAAACCCCTCCTCCCAGCTCACCTCCTCTCCTCTGTAATTTAGACCATGAAGGGGCTCTGCTTTCTGCTTTATCCCCTGAGTCTAGCTCGGTGCTGGACGCATAATAATTGTTCCGTCAGTACTGTTTAATAAGTGGATTTCTAGCCCGTGGATCACTCTAAGGAGATTTCTTGGTAATAAACCAATTCAGGAGTGGCTGAAGGTATCATCTCTTCAGTCAGCAAGTTTTTGTTAGGCATCTCCCGGTCCCTGGCACTGTGCCAGGTGCTAAGGGACTAAGGTGACCAGGGCTAAGATGACCAGATAAAGAAATCATTCAGCCATGTGTACTGAGCTCCCGTTCCGCACCAGGCACTGAGTTTTCGTTTGGGACATAGGGAGGTGATTAGGACAGATATTCCTACCTCCGCAGAGCTCACGTGTCCCCCTCCACAGGAGACGGACAATTAGCAAGTGCCTCATGTGCAAGACGATTCTAGATTGTGTAGATGCCATGAAGGAAATATGTAGGTGCTGTGATGGAGAGCAGCAGGCTGGCCTACTTTGGACAGGGGCAGTCTGGAGAGAGGCTCTCTAGGCTGTGCAGACGGAGGACAAAGAGCCAAGGGCCAGAGACCAGGAGCCAAGAGATAGCGTAGCGAGTGCAAAAAGCAAGGGGGCCCAGAGACAGCGTGGTGGGCGTGCAGAACAGAAGGTGGAGGGGACAGCAGTGCAGGGTAACGTGGGACAAGCCACCACCCTCCAATGGGAGAGGCAGACAAGCGCACAGTCAGAGCACAGTGGCAAATGTGGAGGAGGGGACGGGCAGGCAAGCCCGGAACTCGGGCTGGAGGAGGCAACCTGGGCACCAAGCCTTGAGACTGCCCTTGAAAAGCTCTCTGCAGCCCATTGTGGACTTCTGTCTTTCTATCACCATGCACCTTGCTCTGAGACTCCCCCCCCTTCCCTGCCATGAGCAAGGGGCTCTAGAGTGGGGCCCACTGCCTGGAGGAATATCCCCCGAATGATTTCCCTGCCCTGAAGCTTCTCAAAGCCTCTGCTGCCGCTGCAGAAAGCTACCTTGCGGCTGGAGTTACAGGGGCGAGCAAGTTTGGCAGGCGTCGCCACCCCAGGGTTATATCGCTAACATGGTGCATCCTTCCTTTCATCTCCCTGGGCTTCCTGGAGCTTTTACTTTCATTGAGCCCAGCATCTAGCAAATAGCCCCACCGCTGCCTTTTATCTGTTTGGCTTTCAACTTGAGACATTGTCTCCAGGGGCCTTACCTGGCGACAGAACTCTTCAGAACTAGAGTGGGCTATGCCAGGCATTTGAATGATACTAATTAATGACGTAATAATAACTGTAAAATCAGCTCCCTACTTATTAGGGTGCTGGGCATCCCAGGCAGTGTGCTAAATGCTTTACATGCTTCATTTTATGTTTTTTCTCACCACCTTATAAGGCAAGGACTGATAGGACGCTCAGAGAGGCTAACCAACTTGGTAGGGACGCACAGCTTAAAATAAACGTCAGACTGATGTTGGACTTAGGGCTGTCCAATTCCACAAATGCTTCTGTGTACTGGTGGTTCCCAGGTTGAAGCTCATTACATCAGAATTATCAGGAGAGCTTGTTAGAAATGATTTCTGATCCCTCAGCCTTAGAAATTCCAACTCAGTAGACTTGGAGTGGGGCCAAGAATCTGTTTTTTGTTGTTTGTTTCTATTTTAACAGTTTCTCTCAGGAGATTCAGGAACAAGGCCAGAGGTATTTATGTACAGCGCCAGGTATATTCAGAACACCCCCCTCCCCGATAGGTGCACATGTAATCTTCAAGAGTGAAAGGCAGAGATGTGAGTTGGGGGAGGGGAGGTCTTCCTGGAGAGCACACTCTGGGCCCATCCCCACCTATTCTTTCCCCAACCCATCAAGAGCTTGAACCCAAACCCTGACCTGCCTCTTCTCAAGCTCTCCACCTTCTCCCGCAGTGGGGGAGAGAAAGGAAAAAAAACACAACTGAGAAGAGACAGAGTAAAAAGGGTTGTCCGGGAACACAGGAGGAGCTTGGGGACAAGGTGCCTGAAGTTGGAAGCCAGCCAGACAAAAGGCATGAAAGAAGGTAGGCTAGGTGGTCTCTGGGGTCTTTGGTCTAAGCGTCCCCGGATTAACACACTAGGGATGGTAGACTGGCATGACCTGTCACTGAACGAATATTTATTAAGCAGCAGTAAGAGCTACTTCCTAGAAAGTTGCTGTAGGGCAAAGGGGAGCATAAACTTTGTCCTTGCCCCAAACCTCCACCCCAGCACTGAGCCTTCTCGTTGCCACATGTCAAGCCTCCAACACAATTTTGTCAAATGCATGGAGATCTTCAGTTCTAGTTGGAGGGCAAGTCCAAAATCAAGGACAGCAGAAATTACTCTGGAACTATACAAAATTAAGTGGTAACATGTGCTATAGCATGGATGGACCTCAGGGCCAGTATGCTAAGTGAAATAAGCCAAGGCCAAATATTGTATGATCCCACTTATACACGGTGCTTAGCATGGTCAAGTTCATAGAGACAGAGAGTAGATCAGTGGTTGGTTGCCAGGGGCTGGGGGAGGGGAATGGGGAGTTAGTGTTTAATGGGGACAGAGGTTCAGTTTTGCAAGACGATAAAAGTTCTGGAGGGGCGCCTGGGTGGCTCAGTCAGTTGAGCGTCTGACTTCGGCTCAGGTCCTGATCTTGCGGTTCGTGCATTTGAGCCCCATGTCAGGTTCTGTGCTGACGGCTCAGAACGTGGAGCCTGCTTCAGATTCTGTACCTCCTTCTCTCTCTGAACCTCCCCTGCTCACACACTCTCTGTCTCTCAAAAATAAATTAAAATGTTAAAAAAATTTTTTTTTAAGTTCTGGAGATGAATGATGGCAAAGGTTGCACAACTGTGAGTGTACTTAATGCCACCGAGCTGTACCCTTAAACATGGTTAAGGGGGTCAATTTTATGTTATATGCATTTTACCACAATTAATTTTTTTAACTTTAAACTTAAAATATTTATGTTGCATTGTGTGGGGGTGGTAGAGACTCTTAGTTTCCTGCCAATATTCACTCTCTTCCCTTTCTATAGAAATAGAAATTTTAGGGGCACCTGGGTGGCTCAGTCAGTTAAACGTATGACTTTGGCTCGGGTCATGGTCTCATTCCTCATGAATTCGAGCCCCGTGTTGGTCTCTGTGCTGACAGCTTGGAGCCCGGAGCCTGCTTCAGACTCTGTCTCTGTCTCTCGGCCCCACCCCTGCTTGCACTCTGTCCCTGTTTTCCTCTCTCTCTCTCTGTCAAATATAAAATAAAACATTAAAAAATTTTAAAAAAAGGAATAGAAATTGTATCTGGGGACAAGGCATTCAGAATAAAGATCACATTGCTCAGCATCCTTTGCGGGTAGGTGTGGCCATGACTATGTTCTGGCATGACTATGTAAGTGAAAGGGTCCTGTGAGAGTTTCTGGAACTTTCCTTAAGAGACAGCACCAATGCATCCTTTACCCTTCCTCCATTGGCTGCCGAGAGTGTTGCCATCTTGGATCATGAAGCTGAGGGTCGTGAGCTCATGGGAGTCATACATGGCAGGGCAATATGATGTGAGGCCTTAAAACTGAAACACCATATCAGCCCTGAACTCCCTGCCCAGATGTCTGTGAGATAGAGATAGAGATAGAGATAGAGATAGACTTCCATCTCCTTTAAGCCACTACTATTTTGGGGTGGATTTTTTTTTTATCATTTGTACACAAACTCAGCTCTAAGGAATACGGAGAGGTAGAATGAATGATGGTGGGATCTCAAGGAACAGAAAGGACCACGAGGTTGGAGCATTGGATGAAAGCAGTAGAGATGAGGTCAGGCCAGAGCTGTCCTCATGAATAATGGGCTGTGAGATGAGTAGGGTCTGTCTCGTGTGCTCAGGGAACTCACTGTCTAGTGGAAGAAGCATGCATTGATCTGTAGCCAGGGCCACTGCAATCAGCCAAGGAGCTTTTGCCATGCATGCATCAGGCCAGGACATGGACTTGTATGCAATCTTCGCAACAGCCCTATGAGACAGCTGCTATCATCACCATCCCTGTTTTTCAGGGGGAAACAAGCTTATGGAGGCTAAGCAGCTCATCAAGGTCATAGAGCGTGGCAACGAGCAGGAATGGTGACTCAAACCAGGGATGGTTTGATCCTTAACCACTTTTTAAAAAAATGTATAATGTTTATTTATTTTTGAGAGACAGAGAAGAGAGAGAGCAAGAACGCATGCAGGGGAGGAGCAGAGAGAAAGGAAGTCACAGAATCTGAAGCAAGCTCCAGGCTCTGAGCTGTCAGCACACAGAACCCGATGTAGGACGCAAACTCACTAGCCATGAGATCATGACTTGAGCCAACATTGGACGCTTAACTGACTGAGCCACCCAGGTGCCCCTTAACCCCTTTACTATAAGGGAACTCAATGGAAGGAGTGCTCATGGTCCTGGTAGGGTTCTGGAAATCTCTATGCAGGTGACATTCGTTCTGAGCCTCAAAGAGGCATGGGAGAGGGATATTCCAGATGGAGAACACAGCAGAGATGATGACTTGTTGCACAGAAGCCATCTCTTGGGCCTGAAAGTGTTCCTGGCTAAAGGGCTTGAATTATAGACAACTGTAGACCTGGGATGATGGATCTTCCAGAAATGTGGTTTTTAATTTTTTTTAATTTTTAATATTTTTATTAAAAGTTTTTAGGGGCACCTGGGTGGCTCAGTTGGTTAAGTGTCCAACTTCAGCTCAGGTCATGATCTCTCAGTTTGTGGGTTCGAGCCTCGCATTGGGCGCTGTACTGACAGCTCAGAGCCTGGAGCCTGCTTCGGATTCTGTCTCTCTCTCTCTCTGCCCCTCCCCTGCTCATGCTCTGTCTCTCTGTGTCTCAATAATAATAAAAATGTTTAAAAAAATTTTTAAGTTTTTAAACATTTATTCATTTCAATAAAATTTTTAAAGCGTTTACATTTGAGACAGAGAAAGACAGAGCATGAGCAGGGGAGGGGCAGAGAGAGAGAGACAGAATCCAAAGCAGGCTGCAGGCTCTGAGCCATGAGCACAGAGCCCAATGCTGGGCTCGAACCCATGAGCTGTGGGATCATGACCTGAGCTGAAGACGGCTGCTTAACCAACTGATCCACTCAGGTGCCCCAACATCTATTCATTTTTGAGAAAGAGGGAGAGAGTGCGCTTGTGCAAGGGAGGGGCAGAAGGAGGGAGACAGAGGATCCCAAGCAGGCTCCACACAGTGAGCACAGAGCCCAACATGGGGCTAGAACTCACGAACCTTGAGATCATGAACTGAGCAAAATCAAGAATTGGCTGCTTAACCGACTGAGCCACCCAGGTGCCCCAGTAATACGATTTTTTTAAGGCCAAATTTTTTGGGGGAAGAAGGAATTGGAAAGGTGCGGGGGTAGGAAGACAGGTGAATTCCCACCTAGAAAATTAGTAGTCAAGGGCTCAATGAGTATGACAGATGGCAGCACCCGGAAAGTGTTCTCTAAAAGAAGAATTGCAAACTGCTTGCAAATGTCGATGGATAGTTCCAGATCATGGGTTTTGAAAACTAAAGGACCTCCAGAGACGCTAAGGGAGAGGTCAGAATTAATTTTAGCAGAGACTGGTAACAGTTTTGTTAGAAGGTACTCATCCGTACTCGGGAATTGGGGTTACCTTAAATCTTGCGCCTAATGAAATTCTGTCTTAAATTCAACAGGCAAAAGAGAGGCTTTGGATAAGTATTTATATCATTGTTTTAGTGTCTCTGCTTTATGAAAACAAATCTATTTACAAATAGAAACGCATGAGATGTAACAGTCACAAGTGAAATCGTTGTCTGACTTACGGTTTGTGGGGGCAGCTACTTGATTTGGGGACAGGTGGCCAAAGAGAAACTAACCAGCCCCTCGGGGGCACAGCCCCACCTCCCCATGCCACCCCTACCCCAGGAACAGAAAAGGGTAGGGTGCGGGTGGGGAGAGGAGAGAGTACCAGTGAGGGAGGCATCTGGGGAGAAGGCCTGCCCTGCAAAGAGGGGAGGCATCAACGGCCCCATACTCCGTCCCTTGCCTTTGGGGGAAACTTTTTAGTTTCTGCAAATTCCTTTTATTTCCTGTAATCACAACATTCCTGTGGAGGCGGCAGGACATCTACAAAGTGGCGTAAACCTGCTTGCATAAGAGGAGAGCTTCAGAGAGGTGGTGTGGTTTTCCTAGGCACACAGGTGCTGGGTGGTGCAGGAGAAGCCCCAGACAGCAGGTGGGGGTGCATGGTGTAGATGTCCAAGCAGAGGCATGACTTGTGGGAGCGGCATTCATTCCACCCCCAAGTGGATTGTGGGAGGGAAAGGCATGGGTAGGGACTGAAGTCTGGGGGACCTTTCTGATCCCTGAGTCGTTCTTGTGCCTGCTTGCCCTCCCCCAGCACCCTCCCACAGTCAGGGGATGCGGGATCACCCCTTCCCCCAGGGGACTGTGCCCCATCGCCCTTGAAGCAGCTTTATGCCAAGCCATTTGTCTCTGTGTGCATCTCTTCTCATTTTTCTTTTTTAAGAAATCCGAATGAAATTTATTTAAAAAAAAAAATCAATACCCACAACATAACCTGCAGCAGATAAATCAGAGAAGCTTATGTTTCTCAGTCTCAATGCTTTTTTGCAAGGATTCCCCAGTGCTTCTTCCACTCCTTTGGCCAGAAATCTTTCTGCCATGGGGTCTTCTATGAGCCACCTCTGGGAAGCCAGCCCCACCCTCTCATCTTGCCAGTGGCTTTGCTCAGCAGCCCCTTTTCTCATCAGGTTCACCTCTTTTCTCCATCCTGGCTGATTCCTGCCCCCCTACTCCCCGGCCCCCAGCCAGGCCAGCCTCCCACACACTCACTCTGGGGCTCAGCCCCAGTTCACCAGCCTCTCCAGCTGTCTGGCCCTGTCACATCCTTCAACTCCAGTTTCCATGTCACCTCGTCCAAGAAGCAGGCACTTTAATCAACAGCCTCTGGTCTCCGCTCACTCCTGTGTGACCTTGGGCCCACTGCATAACCTCTCTGAGACTCAGGTCCCTTATGGGTAAACATGTGGACAATAGCACCACTTTCATGCACTTTAGGGTTGAGGGGATTACCTAGTGTATGTAACAGCCCTTAGGGCAGGCTCGGCACTAGTAAGCCCTCAGGAGTGCTTGAGTCCTTGGCCCCACTGATGCTCGGCTCCTTCATTCCGCCTCTCCTGCCGGAGAGTTTATCTGGGAACAGAGCAGCCTGCCCCTCTCTCCTCTGCTTGGTGCAGCCAGTGTGGCGGGCATCCAGCTCCCATCTGGAAGGTCCAAATTCTATATGTAATGACCATTCAGTGCATGCCAAGGGGAGATGGGGGCCAGAAAGGCAGAGGAAGGAAAAGAGGAAGAAGGGAAGGGGAAGGAGAGGAGAAGGGGGGAATGAAGGAGAGGAAAGGAATAAAGGGAGGAGGAAGAAAGAAGTCACGGGGGAGGGGCGGGTAAGGAGAGAAGGAAGAACTCCTTTATCAGCAATGGACATCTTGTGAATTTCACACTGATTGGTACAGAAAGGGACTTGAGGCACTTCATGTGAGTGGATGGGTGGATAGATGGATAGATGGAGGGAAAGAGGAACGGAAGGAGGAGTGGAGGGAGGGAAGGAGAAAATGGGAAGGGAGGGAGGGAGGAAGGAAGGAAGGAAGGAAGGAAGGAAGGAAGGAAGGAAAGGTGGCATTAGTCCAGCTGTGTTCCCTTGGTCTGGACTTCCCTTTCTGCCCAGCTCAGCTCTCTCTTGGGGTGATGTGGGGCCTTTAGGTAAGAGCCCTTAGCTCCAGAGGTCCTGTTCTGCCCAGGGGAACCAGGAAAGCCCACCCTGGCCATGTGCAGCTTGGGGGCAGGGAGAACGGAAGCAGCCCGGCGGGCTCAGGCAGGCCAGAGCCTGTGGCTGAGCAGTGCGCGGCTGGCGAGAGGTACGTTCTCCTTCCTCCGCAGCCTTCTGCTGAGCCTCCAGCTCTCCACCCTGGGGCCTTGCAGAAGGGCAGGCCTGTTTAGCATGCATGGGGCCACCTGCCTGGCTGTACGTGGGACAGGAAGCAGGACAAGGATCCTCTGGAGATTATTGGACTTGTAAAGGCCTGTCTGGGTGGATGGATTGTCAGATGCATCAGCTGCGTGGCATGTAGGGGGCTGGGAGCCAGCCCAGGCCTCTGTGCCCTGTTGCCGAGGGAGACGCCAGAGTTGCCCACACTCACTTGGAAACCCCACCCCCCTCCCTGGAGAACCCTTTCCTAACTGGGCCTCTTCAAGATGAGAAGAGAAAGGAAGGGGTATCCTTAGTCTCTGCCTCCTTCCTGGAATTCACAATGCAGGGAGTACAGTGAAGGCTCTGATGAGTCCTGCAGCCAAGAAACCCTTTTCATTTGAACATTGTCTCCCCCAACCTCTTCCATGTTTTGAGAGCACTCAAATCACATCTTGAAGATGCTAGAGTTTTGTAGGACGCAGTTTGGAAAGGCTGAGGCGGACTAGGGAATAGAGTTTCAGTGCTGGAGGTATTGAAAAGCCCCTGAGGTCCCTCTGGAAAACTCCTACCCATCCTTTGAAGCCCACTTCAGATGCCTTAGGCTATCTGTGGTGTCTCCTTATTGGGGGTATCAACCAGTCACTCATCTGTGCCCCGTGACCCTCCCACACCACTTTATTCTGTTCTTTTCCCATGGGGCTGTTCACTTACGCTTATTTCCTGTGAGACAGAAAGCTTCTTGGGGGCAGGAACCATGTGTTGTTCAACTTTGTTTCCCTGCCAGCTGACACATTATAAATAGGTGCTCACTGCGCATTTACCAGTGGAATTTAGTACAGCATCCTTCCTTTACTGAGAAGTAAGCTGAGATCTAGAGAGGAGCCAGGGCTTGTCCAGGGTTTACGAGCCAGACTTGGTGGGAGGGGGGGACGGGGAGTGCCCGCCACGTTCCCAGGTTCCCTTCCACCTGCCCTCTCCCCCTCCCTGGCACCATCAGTTGCTGGGTCTTCTCTCTGGCATTTCTATTAATGGTCAGGCAGGGAAAGGACTTGGGTAGCAAGAGGCTGTAGCTAATACCTCCACTTAGTTCAGCAGACGTCAGGATGCTCTTTCCTGGTCCCACCTCAGCCCCTTGTTTATGTCACCGGTGGCTGCAGGTCTGGTTCAAGGGCTAATGCTCCTGACCAGGGTCCTGCTCTGAGCCTGGTTAGTAGAGGACTGTGCTTCCTCTTATTCTGTTGCATCTGAGGCTGACGGCTAGCGTCCTGGCGGGGGGAGTAGCCATCAGTTAGACAAGCTAGGTGAGGGCACGGAATCCTGCAGCAGGTGAGAGAGTAGGACTGTACCCTCACCCGCAGCTCACCCCCTCTGCAGTCTTCTCCAGGGGCCCTGGTGAGGGGACCCCGGAGCTCTGTGCCATCCTGACAGGAGAGCGGGTGCAGAGAGGAAGGGAGAGCTGGGAGAAGTGTCCTGAGCCTGGAGGGCAGTGCCGCCCCCTACACCCAGCCCTGTCCACCTTCGGAGGCAGCCAGCCTCTTCCCGGGTCAGGGTGACTCCTGGCATCTCTGTCTGGGTCCTCTGTGTGGCCTTGTCCCCCCCCCACCCAGCCCCCACTCTGAGTTCACATGCAGACACGCAGGGTGTGGGTTCCAGGGAATGAGGGCAGAATCTTCTCTTGGGCCAGTTACACAGTTGTGGAGCGGCCACATTTTGTGCTGATGCCTGGAGGGTGGGGGCAGGGCACAAAGGAAGTGCCACATGAGTTCTCCTTTCAGGGGGCTCAGTGTCTAGTCACGAGAGACGTGCCTCTGACCCTTCTCCGGGGCGTGGCAGCCCGGAGGGACCCTGCCGGGGCAGAATGAGCAGCTGTGAGCCTGGGATGGGCCAGCGGGGTGGGCGGCTGCTCCGGGGGCCGCCGGCTGCTAGCGTAGCGTGGGGCAGGGATGTGCGTCAAGAGAAGGAAGACTGGGCTTTCAGAATAACCCTGCTCTGGTGGTGGTGAAGGTGTGGGGCCCCGGGACACCCCGGCTTCCGGAGAAGACCTACCTTTGTGCATTCGTGCCCCCAGTGGGATAACTCTGAGGACTGTACCCCACAAAGGCTCCCCAAGTTCCTCGGTGGGATTAAGCTCCAGTAACTCTAGGAAACCAAACTCTGCTTGGTTTCCTCCCCTCCCTGTCTCGCTCTCCCCTCCCCCCCAACTAAACTACCTGCCCTTGAATCCTTATCCTAGGGTCTGCTTCTGGGGAAACCCACCCTTAGACGGGTCAAATTGGCACCATCTATCTGGAGGACGATATGGCAATCAGGGTCAAAATTATAAATGCACATGTTCATGGGTGAGCCGTTCCACTTCTGGGAATTTATCCTATAGATATACTCTTTTAAAAAAAATTTTAGGGGCGCCTGGGTGGCTTAGTCGGTTAAGCGTCCGACTTTCGCTTAGGTCATGATCTCGNTGAGCTGGGAAGGGCAGAGAGAGAGAGGGAGACACAGGACCTGAAGCGGGCTCCAGGCTCTGAGCTGTCAGCACAGAGCCTGACACAGGGCTTGAACCCATGAACCGTGAGATCATGACCTGAGCCGAAGTCGGCCGCTTAACCAACTGAGCCACCGGTCCGCCCCTCTCCTATAGATATTCTCTTATATATGCCAGAAGAGTTAGGAACAAGGTTGATTTTTTTGCAGCACTCTTTATAAGAGCCAAAGATTGGAAACACCTAAATGTCATCCCTGGGAATAAGTTAAGGAGAACTGTTCATCCGATGAGTGGAATATTATGCAGCCGCTACAGAGGAATGACTGGGGATGCTTTCTATAGACTGGTTTCAGGCAGTCTCCAAGATCAATAGAGTGGGAAAAAAAACCAAGGTGCAGAGAAGCATGTTTGTAGGAAACAAAAAGAGTATGCGGCCATAATTGCTTGTTTATGTGAATAGACAGACGGTATCTGGAAGGGTACCAAGAAGCTGATGAACTTGGAGCATCTGGAGAGAGGCATTGGGCAGCTAGAAGCCAGGAAAGGAGGGGAAATTTCAGGAGATAGTCTTTATACTTTTTGACTTTTGCATCATGTGTGAGTTCTGTGGTATCTATTAAAGTGTGTGTGTGTGTGTGTGTGTGTGTGTGTGTGTGTAAAACTTAAAAATAATCGTAAAGAATCACCACAACTCTGCCCAATCACAGAGTTTTGCTATAGTGATCAACCCAATTTTGGCTTGTCTCCGGAAGCTTGGACCCATGGCCAGGGGCGTTCAACCTTCCCTTTCTCATTTAGCATTCCCGTAAGGTGTTCCGCACCATTACTCCAGCTTTCTAAATAAGGAAAGTAGGCCTGAGTCCAGCCCTCCCCCAAGATGCTAAGAGTCCAAGCCGTCCTCCTACCCCTTCCCAGGGATGCCAGAAGCTTCCAAATTTTCCTGACACAGGGAAGGTTGCAGGTCTTCCTTTACTGAGCTATTTGAAATGCATACTGCTGTCTCTGGGGAGGATGAGATGAGGCAGGGGGCTGGATGGAATGACCTCTCCAATGTGAGCTCCTTGTGGGTGGGCACCACGTTCTATTTCTATATTTCAGAGGCCTGGGGGCAGTACCTGCCCCCTTCGCCAGAAAGATGGGTGAATGAATTTTTCTGTTGCCCCAGAATTTCAGGCATGGAGGAATAAAGCGGTAGAGGATTGTCGCCTTCCAGCTTCCATCCTAGGTCAGTGAGGGCAGGTGAGCAACCCTCTGGCATCCGACACATTCTCTTTGAAATCCCAGCTCTGTTCTTCTGGCTGCCGTGTGACCTTAGGTGAGTCTCTTCACTCGAGCTTCAGTTTTTTCATCTGTGCAATGGGTGCAGAGGTGCCTGTGCCGAAGATTAAGTAAGATTCCATCAAGGTGCCACCAAGTGTGCCTGGCACGTAGCGGCTCTGCTAGGTATCTGCTCATCTCCCTCCCTCCTTTGGGTAGAACAACCACCCCCAAGCTCAGACATTGTCCCCTCTTTGCCTCCATCAAGCACCTTCATGTCAAGGAGGTCCTCCTTCTGTCTAATGGAAAACCCTCCTGCTAATTAACCCCCATCCATGCCTCCTGTGCAGGAGCCTTTTCCAGATCTGAAAGCACAGAGCAAGTCAAGGTTGAGTCTCGTCCACTGGGGGCCCAGCAGCCCCGGCCCCTCCTGCTTAGGTCCAGTCCAGTTCCCATCCTTGTTACCCCCTGTCCCCTCCTGCTACAAGGTCAGCCGAGGGCTGTCCAGGGAGCCAGGGCCCAGCGCCTGCCCTTCTCCATCCCACTCCCTTCCTCCCCACCCAAGAAATTGGCAAATAGCTCAGATTCTGATGACAAGGAGATTGAACCCCAGGCACGGCAGCCCTGACAAGTTGCATTTTACAATAAATCCCCGCAATTAGACCCTGCAAACAGCACTGCTGTTGCTTCTCTGATACACGGCAGGGAATTAGCTTAATGTCCCTGGCAACCAATTCTTGGACTAAAAATAGTATGGCTGTGGGTTCACCTTCTTCTGCTCAACATCCAATCTCTGCCAGGGAAGGAACGACCTTGGGGTCTAGGTCTTGCCCTGGTGCTGGGGACTGGGCATCAGTGGTTACCTCGGCTTTAACTAATGTGTCTGTCAAGGAATTATCCAGCACGGCGGGGGTGGAGGATGCCTTCTGTGGGGGAGGGAAGTCAGGCTGAGCTGTTTTATTTTAAATACAAGCTTTTAGAGTAGGCAGTCACCTTCCAGAGGACTCCCTGGTTGGCCTCCCAAAATGCTACCTCTTCTCCACCCATCACGCCCCACCCACCCCACAGCAGCACACTGCCCTTTGGGGGTACGATGAACTGGGGATGGGCTCTAGCCTTCTAGTGCCCGCCATCACTTCCCTCTGCTTTGTGGTTTCCTCATCTACAGAAGGAGGGATTAAGTGAGTTTATCTGAATATGTATTGGATTGCCAGATACTGTAGACTCCGAGTTTCCAGTCTTTTGTCCTCACAACATTAAGATCCCTGAAATGCCAACACACCAGTGTGTAAACCCCCTAACAGACCATCAGGCAGCACATACAAAGCAACACAGATACAAAACACATGTGTGCTCACACATTCCCACAATCGAAAGAAGTTTCTTTATGTAACACTTACTTCTACGATGTGTGGTGCTCTGATGTTTGCTCCTTTTTTAAGAGTTTATCTACCTATCTCTCTCTCTCTCTCTCCTATCTATTTAGAGAACTTGTGTGCACATGAGTGAGGGATGGGCAGAGAAAGAAAAAGAATGAAAGAATCCCAAGTAGGCTCCCCACTGTCTATGCAAAGCCTGATGTGAAGCTCAATCTCACAAACCATGAGCTTATGACCTGAGCCAAGATCAAGAGTTGGACGCTTATCCGATTGAGCCACCCAGGTGCCCTCACTCTTTTTAATATTTGAATGCTGGTTCTGACTCACTGAATTTATTTCACCGTCTTTATTTTTAATGTTTATTTATTTTTGAAAGAGAGAGAGAGAGAGCAAAGGAGGGGCAAAAAGAGAGGGAGACACAGAACCCAAAGCAGGCTCCAGGCTCTGAGCTGTCAGCACAGAGCCCAACGTGGGGCTCAAACTCACAGACCGCAAGATCTTGACCCGAGCCAAAGTCGGACACTTAACCGACTGAGCCACCCAGGAGCCCTTGACCGTCTTGTAATGGGTTACAAATTGCAGTTTGGATAGGGCTGACCTAGTTCCACTCCTTATTTTACAGATAGAAGCACCAAAGTCCAGAGAGGGGAAGGGACTAGCCCAAGGTCACACAGCTGGCTGGTAGGAAGACCCCGACCAGACTCCAGGTCTGTTGGTTTCACAGCGGTGATGTCTCCCTTTACGTTGCAGCTGCTCCTGCAAGACTATAGTTCCAGAAGGAAACGGGCCATATCCCCAACATTACTGTCCCTCCCCCTGTGAGAGCCTCGCCCGTAGTAGGTGCCCAATAAACGGCTCCATTGGGCTGATGGAATAGTGATGAGCAAGTATTTGGGGATCAGTGATGGCCCTGCCACAGTGGGCGATTAATAAATGCAGTGGCCTTAGCCCAGAGACCAGATCAGCTTTAGCTCATTACAAGACTGGGCTCTCCCAGGGCCAAGGAAGGCTGACATTCACCACGGAGCAGAAACCCACAGCCAGGGGCTGGGGGAGAATGAAGAGAAGTGGTGGCTATTAGGAGAAGATGTTAGAAGTGGGCAGGGGCTGTGGAGACCCGGTGGGTGTCAGGGCGTGAGGAGGGCAGCAGCCCATTGGAACAAGCTCCAGACAGAATGGAACTCAGTCTCCCCTGACCCCTCCCGTCTTTCTGGAAGGCATGGCTGCGGCGATCTGGGAGGCGAGGCAGAGGGACATGCAAAGGGGGAGATGAGGGATGGAGACACAGAAAAGAGCAATTCCCACAAGCTCTGCCAAGTTAACATCAGAGACAACGCTGCCCAGGAGTGGCCAGGAGCCCCTCGAAGCCTCCCACAGCCCCTCCCCCACCCACTGCCACCCCCCACTCCAACCCAGAGGGGAGGGGAGGGGGAAGGGCTCCTCCACTCCAGTACCTGGGCCTGTGAGAAATTAGAACTGGGGTCTGGGCAGCCTGGGAGGGACAAACGCTCATTTGTTGACAAGATGAGCAGCCACTTTGCCCACACCGTGTCCTCATTCCTGGGGTGAGACTTGGAAGCTGGCGAGCATATGACTCCTCAGGCGGCCATCCCCTGGGGCTGCCCCCTTGCACTCCTGAGCACTGGTGGTCAGCACAGATGCAGGACGGAGAAGATGAAACAAGTACGGTGGCCTGGCGGGCGCAGGACCCCGGCCAGTGGTTTAGTCATTCATTTGACAACTGTCCACTGAGTTCCTGCTACGAGCTAGGTGCGTGGGAGCATAGTTGTGATCAAGACAGAGAGCTTAGGGTAGCAGGAAAGCAGACTTTGGACAAAGGCCTTCCAGTAAGGCTTCCAGGAGGGAGGGAAGTGTAAGGTACAGTTTCCAGAAACAAAGCTGAGAATTCCAGAGTTGAGATGAGAAGCTGAAGTGTGACAGGTGGCCTGGGGAGCCCCTCTCGTGTGCAGTTTGGTGGGGCCTCCTCCGCCCTGTGTCTCGGCCTCAGCTTTGAGGCATTGGGGACTCTGTTATTTCAGCGCCCTCCAGCAGGATGGAGCTCAGTGGGGCTGACTCACAATAAACAAACTTTCCAGAGACTGAGTCACACACCAAAATGCCAATTTGTCTTTCTGTCATGGAAGTATATTTGGTAAGCTGGGCCTCACTGGAAGCCTGCTTCAAGATTAGAAAACTGGGATGTGAGTCTCAATGCCACATTATACCGACTAAGGACATAGGGGCAAAGCTTTAATCCTGTGTGAGCCTCTGTTTCCTCATCTGGAAATAGAGATAATAACGGCTATTCAGGGTTGTGATAAGGAGAAATTGAGCTATTGCCAAATACAAGTGCCTCATTTCTCTATAAGAATACCTGTATAGGGGCGCCTGGGTGGCTCAGTCGGTTAAGCGTCCGACTTCGGCTCAGGTCATGATCTCACAGTTCGTGGGTCAAGCCCCGTGTCGGGCTCTGTGCTGACAGCTCAGAGCCCGGAGCCTGCTTCAGATTCGGTGTCTCCCTCTCTCTCTCTGCCCCTCCCCCGCTCACTCTCTGTCTCTGTCTCTCAAAATACATTTAAAAAATTTTTTTAAAAAGAACACCTATATTCAGGTTAGTGATTCCTTAAATTTGTGTTTATTTTTTAATAGATGATCAATGTACATGGTATGAAATCACAAAGTTGCCAAAGGATATAAGTTGACAAGTGGGTCTCCTCCCTGTTTCTCACCCAATCCTCAGTTACCTAGTTCCTCTCTTTGAAAGAAACAAATAATTATCAGCCTCTGGTGTATTACTTTTTCTTCAAAAGGACTTCCTTGGGGGCACCTGGGTGGCTTAAGTGGGTTAAGCGTGGAACTTCAGCTCAGGTCATGATCTCGCGTGAGTTCGAGCCCCATATTGGGCTCTGTGCCGACAGCTCAGAGCCTGGAACCTGCTTCAGATTGTGTGTCTCCCTCTCGCTCTGCCCCTCACCTGTGCACACTCTGTCTCCCTCTACAAATAAACATTAAAAAAATTAAAACAAAAACAAAAAGACTTCCTTTATATTGTAGAAGTAATTCATGGTTTTAAAAAAATCCAAAGAAAATAAAAGGGAATACAAGGCACATGTTCTTTCTCCTGAGCCCTCCAAACTTACACCCTAGAGCTGACTGTGGTTGCTGGTCTGTCATGTTATAGGGTAACTATTAGGGCTGGTTCGAGATGCATTTCCAAGGGAGAGTCTGCTCAATTGGACCAGGTTACAAATGAGAACATGCAGGATTAGTCAGGAGGTGGGCAGAGGCAGTGGGAAGTTCCCAGAGGACATTTCTATCAACTTAGGGCCGTGGAATGAATTGCTTTTCTCCACCCCAGGGAGAGTNTGCTGTGGGAATACAAGATAAATGCATGAAGCTGTTCTCTTATCTTGCATCACCTGTCAGTGGGCCAAATGACATACATTATGGATTTATTTAAGTCTGAAAGGGACAGGAGAGGTCCCCTAATATACCTCTAGCCCTCACTATGGAAAACTGAGATCCAGAGAGAAGATGTGACTGGCCAAAGTCACACAGCAGAAAAGCTGCTGAGCTGGGGCTGGAAGGCAGGTCTGGGATCACGACCCTAATATAAGGTGGGAAGAGGTGCAGGAGAGAAGTGGGCTTGGAATGTGTAGCATCCAGGATAGAGATTCTAGCCCTGGAGACAGGGCAGGGCACTCAGGCAGCTGGCGGAGCTCGAGGACAAGTACCAGGCCAGGGAACTTGGAGGCTGAATGTTTACAAGGCAGGACCCAGAGCACGCCTGGGAATGTAGGTTAGGCAGGACATTCTGGTCCAGATAATGGGGCTTATCCTTGGACGTTTAGCAGCCACAGGCCCAGAGGCCCCAGGGTACCTCCGGAGTCATGCAGAGCACAGCTGTCTCTGTCAGCACAGTGAGAGAAGCACGCGCAGAGCCTGGCCTTGCTGTTCTTTGTCTTGGACCCCTCCACTTCCTGCCCTCCCCTACCCCATAGCAATACCTTTCCAGTGAGGTTTGAGATGTCTTCATGACACCTCAACCAACCATGCCTCCAGCTGGATTCCCTCCACCGGGGTCTCTGCTCATTTGTTTTAGGTTGCATCAAATCCCGCCTGCTCCAAGCCTTGCTCTGTCTGACCGGTCAGCCCCCCCACCCCCACCCAACCCCCGGGGGGCCTCATCATCCCTCTAGTTCACTAGAGTCATATGCAAGAAAAGACTCATTGTATCCTATCTCACGTTTGCAAACTCAGCTTCTGAGCAGCCTGTACTGACCAAAGTCTTAGCAAGAAATGCATGACCCACTTGAATCGGATAATTTGAGAAGGGTTTATTAAAAAAGACTCTTTACAAGGATTTACACAGAATGGGGAAACCACCAGGGGTCATGCGGTATCCTGAGGCCCGTGACAACTGATTCTCCTTAGATCCAAAGGGACGAGGGGAGGAAAAATGGAGAAAGAGGTTACCAGAGCCTCTGGAAAGAGGTTGCCATGGGAGCAGCAGGGGCCCTTGGTCAAGGGACACAGCCATGCCAGGACTACCCCCACAGGAAAAGAGCTAGTGGGATAAATACCCCAACTCCCTCTCCTCTCTTCAGCTCATCTATAGTCAGGGCTTCCTATTGGCTGAACCCACAGGAAGTGGGTGGGTGAGGAAGCCAGTTGGTGCAGTTCACACCAGTCAGCCCTGGGACACACAGCAGGTGGGAAAACGTGGGGGCTGGGGGTAGATATGGAGAGGTGAACAGAACGTCCCTGCACAACCACCATGACATCCTTCATCACTGGCACAGTCACTCTCACTCTGTGCCCTCGTGAGTCCAGCCAGGCTCTGTTTCCTGTCAATGGATCTCCGACCCATCTTACAGGTAACTCCTCCTGTTTCTCCTCTCCTCTGCCCCATGACTCAGATGCTCTCTGTGCTTTTCCCCTACCAAGCGTGCAGGTGGGATGAAATAACTTCAGCCTTTATCACCCCCTTGCCCTGACCACATGGGGCTGGAACCATCTGGCCAGCCTCAGGCCAGTCCTCTCACACAGGAGGGACCCATGCAGCATGAGTCCTTCCTCTTCTGGAATGAACTACTGTTGTGTGGCCATTAGGTTGAGCCCCGGTCAGCACTTCTCTGGCTCAGGCATACTTGGAGGTGCTGGCCCACATCCAGCCGAGCCACTGGGGCCTGGCCAGATGGCAGCCAGCAAAGCTGAGCCTGGCTCTGAGCCACAGGCCTGGCTTTGGAACCCAGCCAGCGAGTGGCCCATGGGTGGCAGCATGCTTCCGGGCACCTCAGGGCAGGGGTAGCATGACCCAGCCCCCAGCCCAGCTAAGGCCAACTGGACCGAGGTCTCAGGTCCAATTGTCTTGCAGGAGCCATAGGGCATCGGCTGGGCCTGAGGAAGGCTGATGCAGTGCAAAGTACAGGAATCTGAGAGTCAGGAGACTGAGCTCTGCCCAGCTCTGCCCCTAGTACCCCTAGTCCTAAAACAACAACAACAACAACAACAACAACAACAAACACCACTATCCTCTCTGGGAAGAACCATGTTTCAAAAAATGACCTCTACTGTTGAACCCTACTGTATAAAACTGGCCAAAAAATAGTGCAGCCTCAGAGCCCCTTCCTCAGCCTCCCCATTACCACCTTCTCCTCCCACCTCATCTCTAACTTCAATCCCTGAGACATCTCTTCAGAATCCTGGGGCTCCAAGAAAGATGGTTTTTGGAAACCCTGGCATATGTGCTCCTGGCCCCAGGCAGCTCTCACATGCTGGGAATTTTTACAATGCATGAAAACAGACAAAATGTTACCATAAACTCCCATGCACCCATCCTCCAGATTCGACAGTTAACAACTCATGGCCAACCTTGTTTCATTAACATCCCCACCCACCTCCTTTCTTCTCCTATTACTTGAAAGCAAATCCCAGACATCATGCTGTTTCATTTGTCAGTATTTTAGGTTGTGTGTCTAAAAGATAAGGACTCATTTTAAATATGTAACCGCAATACGTTATCACACTTTAAAATGTCTAATTAGAATTCCTGTTTCCAATTGTTTATTGATAGGTCTTTTTTTTTTCGATTTGTTTGAATCAGAGTCTGCGTGAGGTCCTCATATCGTAGCTAGTTAGTACATTTCTTCAGTCTCTCTGTCTTGCTCTGTGAGTTGTAAGTAGCCAGTAAAAGTCACGGTGGCCAGTTTCCCCCAAGTTTCTCTGGGAGCAGTGCGGACATTCGCAGCAAACTGGAAAGGAAATCTGCTTGGCCCTGAGCCCTTTTTAAGACCTGAGGGAAGGGGAGAGAAGGAGTGAAAAGGCCAGGCTGAGGCTCAGTGCTGTGGTTTCCCACCAGTAAGGTGTAACTGCCTGTTTTAGGGGGCCCCAGTCCGGGGCTGGGGTGAGATCAAACTCCAAAACAGGAAGTGCTGCATTGGTGGGTCCAAAAGGATCCAGAAGAGGACAGGTCCCTACAGAGTGCACTGCCCTGGAAGCTGGAGTCTGGGGTCTAACCCAATGGTAAGATTGACCATAAACTGAAAACGGTTCATTTGGCATCTGCTGAGGCCCAGGACTTTGCCAAGATGAAAAGGAAGCAGTATCTGCCCTTCAAGGAGCTCACAGCTCTTCAGGGAAACAGAGAGGCACATTGTATATTTAACCTCTAGACTTCAATGTACCCGTCGGTAAAACAAAAATAGTAGCACCTTACCTATTAGGTGGGCAGGCTTCTATGAGATCTCTCCTAATTTTAAACAGGATTTTAGGAATCAGAAAAAAGGGACAAACTATACTTATAGAAGAGGTGGAGAGTGGAAGACTAAACATTAACCTGGGGGAAGGGTAAGGAACTTTTACAGAAGACCCCAGAGCTCTTAAGTCCTGTCTGGGCTCTACCAACTACCCAGCTAGGGNGTTTTCGAAATGATGGAGTTCAGGAAATCTGGAGTGGGGAACTCTTGCTTTTCTGTGGTTTTCAGAATAGAATGTCTAAGTTTGGATCCTATCCCCATGGAAAGCTGGGTTTTCTGCTGTCCATGGTACCAAGCTATTGTCTAGGCCAGGATGCTTCATCCTCCACACTGTGGATATGTTGAACCAGATAATTCTGTCCTGTGAGGGCTGTTGTGTGCATTAGAGGATGTTCAGTGACATCTCTGGCCCTTATGCACTAGATGCCAGTATCTCTTCCCCAGTTGTGAAAAACAAAAATGTTTCTAGACTTTGCCAAATGTTCCCTGGGTGGGAAGACCCCAAGTTGAGAACCACTAGTCTAGGCTAGAGAGATGCTATTTCTCTGTGAAAATATGTGAGTGTGTGCCCTTCTTTTTGACTCTGCACAAATGGCCAGCATCTCTGATATGTTTTCGCTTCCAGAATGTTCCCATGGTGTCAACACTTCTGACATCACTGCACCTTTAAAAATTTTTCTTAGAAACAACTTCAATGGCCCTCTTGGCCACACTTAATAACTGCAAAAATATGATAATTTTACCCAGGGTAAGCACACTTGCCCTTGGTCAATACAGACTCAGACTGGGTGGGGGTGGGGCAGGGAGGAGGAGGAATGGGTAGATCACCTGAGAGCTCTGTGGCTGAGTGGCCCACCTTGCCTATGTCACTGCCAAGCTTGTCCCGTGGCTTGCCTTTACTCCCCTCTTTTGTCCACCCACTGTGAAAGTGAAAGGAAAGAATGATTCTAGAGTCTTATTTTCTTGAAGCCAGGACCTCCTCTGGGTGATTTCACAACTGCCTAGGGGTCTAGGCTCAGATCACATCTCTGGTACACTAGAAAATGTCTGGAGTGGGAGCCGGGGACATCAGGCTGGTGTCCTGCCTGTGTCAAAGCCAACCTTGTGACCTTGGGAAAGGGATCAACCTCTGAGCTCAGATTTCTCATGTATAAAGTGAGACTATTAATACCTTTTTTAGAGGGTTGTTATAAGGATTAAATGAGAAAATGTTTGTAAAAGAGCTTTGTGGTACAAACTGCCATATGAATCCTAATCACTATTGTTATTATCTGTTGCTCTAAATGAGAGAGGGAATAATATCAAGTCCTTTATCCAAGGGGATCCTCAGCCTGTCCCCTTCCCCCTCAGTTCTGCCGAGCCTCATCCAGCCACTGCATCCCCATTTCTTGTCCCCATCAGATCAGTCTCCTCCTCTGCCATGTACTTATTCCTCTGGCCAAGTCTTTAAGGGACCCTCCTGCCTTGAAGGCCTCCTCTCTTCTCCACCTGTCCATACCCACATACCTTCAATACTCAACTCCCAACCCACCTCCTCTAGATCTTTCCTCTAACACAGAGGGTGGGCAAAGCCCAGTTTATCCTCTTCTCCCAACTGAGCTACCTACAACCCCACAAACCCAAGACAAAGTTATGGGTAGATCTGGATTGATGACGATAATGATTTATAGGACTTAATAAGAAGAACCACTAATATTTTTGAAGCACTTCCCATGTGCCAGGCACCTCACTAAACACTTTGCATGTATTAACTCATTTGCAGAGTGCCGGCTAGCCAGATGGGATTGAACATCTGTCTCTGCCTCCAGACCCCAGCACAATATCACTTCCTTGCTAGAACCTTCTCTGTTGGCCCCAGGCAGAATTAATATTTCTGCCTCCATGCCCATGGTGCCTGGTCTGTTATTGACCTAATTTCATTAGCTTTTAATTATTTATCAAAGTCTCCCCTTCCACTCTGGGAACATCTTGAAGGCTAAGGCCCTATTATAATAGTAATCTTTGTTAACTTTGGTGTCCAACAGTGCTTGTCACATAGTTGCTGCTCATTAAATATTTGTTGGATGAATGCACAGATGAATGGAGTAATTAATACCATCTCTCCTGATGTGCATGTGATTTTATGAGCTGCTCCCTCCATGAGGCCATTTTCCTGACCTTATGCTTGAGAAGCATTCTAGACCAGCGCTACTCCAAGCATGACCCATCTGCAAACAGTTTGTTGCCAGTCCATGACAAGGCCAAGTGCAGAAATTGACAGTAAGCTTTTAGAATATTTTAGGTAACTTGACAGTAGTTTTATGTCCACTGGATCTAAAAGCTTTAAAACTCAGGCTTTTAGGGGCGCCTGGGTGGCTTAGTCGGTTAAGTGTCCGACTTTCGCTTAGGTCATGATCTCGCAGTTCGTGCGTTTGAGCCCCGCATCGGGCTCTGTGCTGACTGCCAGCTCGGAGCCTGGAGCCTATTTCAGAGTCTGTATCTCCCCCTCTCTCTGACCCACCCCTGCTCACGCTGTCTCTCTCTCTCTCTCTCTCCTAGAAATAAATAAAAATATTAAAAAAAATATTTTTAAAAAATCAGGCTTTCATTTTGTATGTCTTTATTTGTTACTTCTTTCTTCTAGTAATTCATTCTCACTGTTCTTTGCAATTATATCATTCCATAATAGATTAAAATTTAAAAATCAAGAACTGTGTTTTTTTTTTTTCCCACAAGTAGTCTGAAACCAGCAGTCTGGTGCCAGCCCATCAAACTCACTGGGAGCCCCATGGTTAAAGTCAACAGAGCCCATAGGTAAAAGGGACGTGCTGAACCCTCCCTCGCTGGGTCCCACCCATCACTACTCCTTCACATCTGTCTCTCCTACTGTTTGGAAAGACGTGGAAGTGTCTCTTATTCCTGTTTAAATTCTTCATTTTTCTCCTTTTTTCCAAATCTGGCAGGTTAAATGAATGAAAGCTGACTCTGGTCTGGGCCTGGACAGGAAGACGAGAGGGCAAGGGAGGGGTCAGAAGAAAGTCTGGGAAGGGAATGGTCAGAAGGAACAGGGGGCTGCCCTGAGGAGGGTGGTGGGAGCTGCTAAGGAAACCACTCAGCTGTCAAGGGGCTGGCTGGAGCAGCTGGGGCTGAGATGGGGGAAGGGCCCGGAAGGCCTTGGGACTGGCAGCTCCAAGCCCAGCGAATGAGAGCCAGGCTTTTGAAGGTGGAAGGAAGCAGTTTCAGGACAAATGAAAGGGGATATGGAATCCTTTTACAGAAGGGATGTTAAACAGGAGGCTCTGAATCAAGTGGTCAAGGCCAAAACTCTAAGTGTGTAGGTGTGTAGGTAATGAAGTGATGTAGAAGCTCCTCTCCTCCCACCCCAGAGTGGGAAAGGGGTGTGGATATTAAGTCGGTGAAATCAAGACAGACAATCCACTTGGTGGGGGTGGGGTGGGGGGAAGATTGTGCCATCTGTAGATGCTCCTTTAGAAAGAGAAGGTCTGAAAAAGAAAGAAAGAAAGAAAGAGAAAGAAGGTCTGAATCCCAGGCCAAAAAGGTAGGAAGGGCAAAGCTTGATTACAGGCTAGTCGATGACATTAGCATATTTAAAGATCGGGTCAAAGGGAGGACGTTGGGACTCAGAAAGGCAGAATTTGATGGTGTTTATTAAACATAGTGAAACACAGAATCTGGAAATCTGGAGGTGTCTGCTCCCTGGAGAGTCAGCTCCAAGGTCAGGCAGGGCTGGAGAGCAAGGCCTTAACAGGGCCCGGGTACCCGCCAGCTTCCTTTCCTCTGATTCCACAATCCACTGCTGCTGTGACCCTCTAATCAAGAATTCTTTCCCACAAAGAGCTGCCTAGAAAGAGGGACCACGAGGCCCATACATTTGAGCATCAGGTCCACTTGATGATGATGATGATGGTGGTGGTGGTGGTAGTGAGGATATTACTAGTGACTATGGCTAACTTTCACTAAGCCCGTGCCAGGCACTGTTCCAAGCCATTTGCAAATATTAACTCATTTAAACCAACCTACAACCCTAAGCATTTCTACCCCCATTCTATAGATTAGAAAATTAAGGCACTGTTAAATCATTTTTCATGTTTATACAGCTTGTACGCGGAAAAGCCAAGACTCAAACCCAGGGTACCTGACTCTAGAACCTGCACTAGGCTAGACCACTATGTATTCAATTTTTTTTGAAATGTTTATTTATTTTTGAGAGAGAGAGAGAGCATGTGCGCACAAGTAGGGGAGGGGCAGAGAGAGGAAGACACAGAATCCCAGCAGGCTCCAGGCTCCAAGCTGTCAGCCCAGAGCCCAACATGGGGGTTTGAGCTCACAAACCTTGAGATCTTTTTTTTTTTAATGTTTTATTTATTTTTGACAGAGAGACAGCGTGAGGAGTGGAGGGTCAGAGAGATAGGGAGACCCAGAATCTGAAGCAGGCTCCAGGCTCTGAGCTGTCAGCACAGAGCCCGATGCGGGGCTCGAACCCACGAACCATGAGATCATGACCTGAGCCAAAGTCAGATGCTTAACCGACTGAGCCACCCAGGCGCCCCTGTTGAGATCTTGACTTGAGCAGAAGTCGACGCTTAACCGACTGAGCCGCCCAGGCGCCCCTGTATTCAGTTTTTGTTGAGAATAATAAACTGGCAATCTGGCTGGTGCGTCCATCCATCTCTTTTGGGATTGGTTGGGGTGAGTCTGTGCTGGAATCAGCGTGACCAGCTCTGCAGCACTAATGTAATGGGAGTTTTGCAAGACTTGGGACTATGTGCTTCATCTAGAAAATGCCATTCTGTGTGACTAAGCCAGTGTGACCAGCTGACTTCCTGGGCCATGCCCCTCCCCACTTCAGAGCCCCAAACCCCTTCAGAGCCCAACTCTCCAGGCACCTTGAGCTGGAAATCAGAAACCTAAGGATTAGGCTTCCCAGCTATGGGACTTTGGACAGGTGCGTGTAGTGTGCGCAGTAGTAGTGTGCGTGCCTCAGTTTCCTCACAAGTAAACTGTGCATATTGAATCACACTATCTCTTACAGTAACTCCCTTTCTAAGTGAAGAATCAGGTGGACCCATGAACGCTGGTTCTTGCATAATATGATGAGAAGTGAGGAGATGGGCGGAGTAGGGTGGGCCCAACAGAGACCAGAATCCAGGACAGTTAGGTTCAGAATTTGTTTCAAAGCGGATTTACCACCACTGTGGGACCGTGCTCCACCCAGGGGTTCTCGGGCTTGCTCTGATGGGACTTTTCGAGGCTCTGAAGACTGAGGCCTTGCCGGATGTCCCCACCTCTCTCCTCAGCTCCCCCAAGGAGGCAGGAAGGGTTAGAAGTCGAAAATTCTGTCCAACTGGAAGGGCTGGAGAGGAGAGTTTAAGGGGCTGGAAGAGGCGGAAACTGCTTCCCAGAGCTAGGAGCAGGGTAGGGAGCTAGGGAGCCAAGGCCAGATGAAGACCCAGAGGTCTGGAGGGGCGGCTGACCCCTCCCTCGAAGGTTTGGCCGACAGGGGGCGCTGTGATCTCTTCCACGCCCTGCTTGCTGAATTCCTAGCTGCTTTCCGCTGCTTAGTGCAATGAGCGCTCGGCTTTCCCCTCCACCGTGTTCGGATGCCCGCTAGTCTTGCAGGGCACCGCCGTCTCCCCTTCCTCTTCGGGTTCCCCGGTTCAGCCCCTTGCCCGGACCAAACTGAGCAGGCTCTTAGTTTGTGGAATAAATGAACAGATGAACGAACGAATGAATGAATGAAAAGGACCCTTCCCACAGAGCTTCCGCGTCTCTGTGCGCCCCTGGCATGTGGATGCCAAAGGTGCTGGGGGTCGGATGCAGCGCCCTCGCCCTGCTGAAGCGGGGGCGGCGGGGACCTTCTGGCCAGCTGGCTGCAGGGCGGGAACTGCCCAAACGCAGTTCCCAGCTTCACCCGGTTTCCGCGGCGCCTCTGCTTATTCCGGGCTGCCCTATTGCCCACTCTCTCGTAGATCCACCTGAGCTCCGCAAGACCCCCACACTCCCGGGACTCCCCAGGCCCGACCTCAAGCCAAGCGGGAGGCGGGAGACAGGCA
>NW_027532607.1:488247-498379 GCF_008692635.1 Crocuta crocuta
TCGCTCCGCGGAGCCCTTTCGCTCGCCGGTCCCTGCGCCGCGCGGGCGGCCGCGCCTGCTGCTCCCGCTCTGGTTCTGGAGACGCGATTTCGGCGCCCGGAGTTTAGAAAAGTCGCCAGATCGCACGCCCGGCGTTTGCCGGCTTAAGTTGGGGGGCGACTGGGCTGCCCGAGGGCGGAATACGCCGGGGTAGGGCTGGGGGTGTCGTCAGTCCGGCCCGCGGGTAGTGACAGCCGCCACTTCCAGAGCCGGGCGCTTCCCAAAGCGGTTCGGCTTGCCGGGTGTAGGCGCGTAAGCAGCCGCCGGAGGGAGAGGTGGGTGGGCCTTCGCACGGCTGCCGGGGAGCCGCGCTCTAGCCGGAGGATCCCGGACTCGGCAGGGTCGGTGTGGACGGCCTTGGCTACAAACGCAGACAGCACCAGCTTGACTGGGTTCAGAGCATTTAAAAGCGATTACACTGAAAAGAAGTGAATGGATTTGGGGGAGGGATGCGGATTGACTGAATTTCAGTTTTCTATCAGTTATTAAACCAACTGTACCTATACCAGCTCACAGTGGTTCGATTTAAACCAAAATTTAAAAATGTAACCGCGGTCAGGTGGTCGGTGGAGACGGTACCAGTTACTGAAGCCTTCTCCAATCCTCTCCCTCGCCTCCCAAACATTTATAAGTTGTTTTTAAAAACTGCTGAGGGTTGGTCTGATTGAACCCATATCCCCTCCCCCACCCATCAACTGAGTGGTGAACCCAGAGATTATTTTCTGGGTGATCAAGACTGGGGGAGGGCGGTAGGAAGAAAAACATCCAGAGACCTTAAATAGATGGCATCGAATGGGCATATTTTCCGAAAGGCTAGTGTGTACCCAACCTTGCTCTGAATTCACAAATCATTAAACTGAATTGGATCTTTTAAATGGATTCAGAGAACTGAACGATAGGTTTGGAGGGTTTTTTTAAGTTTACATAGTAATCACTGAATGTTCTTTCTCTGGCCCTTCTTAGAATCCTGTGTAATTCTCTGCTTAGAATTGGCACGTTTTCCTAAAAGAACAAACATTTTTTTTTCCTGTTGTTATGTGTTTTTTTTCCCTCCTAGATGGTGAGATGTGTGTGCCCTTTATGTCTGGCCTAATGAACTCAGTAGGTGTTCAATAAATACCCAATGAAGGAGAGGCAGAGAATGAATGGCCAGCTAATGCTCCTGGATAATTACGTTCCTTCTATTTATGTAGCATGTACAACTTGCTGGGCACTGATCTACCTGCTTTGCAAATATTAAGTCATTTAGTCTTAACAGCCCTAGGAAGTAGGGATTGTTACTGAAGCACAGAGAGGCTAAGTAGTTTGTTCAAGGTCACACAGCCATTGAGTGGTGGAGCAAAATTCAAACCCAGGCACTGTTGTTCTAAGGGCGTGTTCTGTTAGCTTTTATCAGCGAATCTTCTAAGCCACTTAAATCTCATCCTAGACCTCTGCCAGATGGGAACCCAGATAGTTCTGTTTGTAATTATTTCATTATATTTTTTTTTTAAATGTTTTTATTTATTTCTAGGAGAGAGAGAGAGACAGCGTGAGCAGGGGAGGGTCAGAGAGAGAGGGAGTCACAGACTGAAACAGGCTCCAGACTCCGAGCTGGCAGTCAGCACAGAGCCCGACGCGGGGCCCGAACCCACGAACCGCGAGATCATGACCTAAGCGAAAGTCGGACGCTTAACCGACTAAGCCACCCAGGCGCCCCTGTAATTATTTTATTTTTATTGTTGTTATTTTTCTTAAGGTAGGCTCCATGTCCAACATGGGGCTAGAACGCCCAACCCCGAGATTAAGAGTCAGATGCTCAGCGCACCTGGATGGCTCATTTGGTTAAGCATCCGACTTCAGGTCATGGTCTCATGGTTTGGTTTGTGGGTTCGAGCCCTGTGTCGGGCTCTGTGCTGACAGCTCAGAGCCTGGAGCCTGCTTGGGATTCTGTGTCTCCTTCCCTCTCTCTCTGCCCCTCCCCGCTCATGCTCTGTCTCTCTCTCAAAGATAAACATTAAAGAAAAGGAAAAAAGAATGACTTGCTCTATCGACTGAGCCAGTCAGGGACCTCTAGTTCTGTCAGTTTGCGTTCATGGGAGTTCACCCAAAATCCAGTTTTGTCCCCAAAACTTGTTGTTGCAGCCAGTGTCGGGAAAGGACCACTCTGGGGCCCTTATGGCGGACCTAGCACTGCACTGGCTACAGAGAACTGGGGGGAGTGTGTGCAGGTGAGTGGCAAAGGAGGGGACAGGTGAAATATTGTGTCTGCTCCCAGGAGACAGGGGGATGGAGCACCTCTGGGTCACCCACCATCTGCAGCTTCTCATAGGGGGACCCCAGTGTGGCTCCAAGAGGTGGGATCCGTGAGTGTGAGGGTGGAGAAGGCAAAGCCTGGTGGGATTAGTAAAGAAGAATGAATTCTTATTATTGTTTTTGAACGTTTATTTATTTTTGAGAGAGGAAAGAGGGTGAAGGAGCAGTGAGAGAAGGACAGAGGATCTGAAGAGGGTTCTGTGCTGTCAGCACAGAGCCCGCTGCAGGGCTCGAACCCATGAACCACGAGGTCATGACCTGAGCCGAAATCAGACACTCTACTAACTAAGCCACTCAGGCGCCTCAAGGAGGGTGAGTTCTGAAGACGGTGCTGGTTTTATTGCTACTGTTCTCATCATAAGAGCAATCTCGCAGCACTACACACAGTCTGGAAACCAGAAGGGACAGTTGTTACCTCCTCACCCTCCTAACACAGCTACTGCTATCGTTTTTTGAGTTAAAGCCTGTAGGCCCTTTCTCAAGTGCAGGTTTGGGCACCACTGTGGCCATCGGGCACACCCTGTCACTGTGTCACAGCCCAAGTCTGGCCCGTGTTATTCCCAAGCCTCCAGAGGGAGCTTGTCGACATCTGCGTACTGCTTGTGAGTGGATATACTTTGGATTCCTATACTGGAGCACATTTGGACCATTTCCAGATTCTTTCTTTGACAGACAGTATGGAGCCAGGTTTTGAGGGGGGCATTGGCAGAAGGCAAAAGAAGTGAGCCCAGGGTGGGGCCCCAGGCTGCCTTGCTGTGTGGGGACAATTGGGCTGGCCACAAACCAGGTGAAAGGAGGAGGGGGGCTGAAAGCCAAGCTAGGCCGTCTGGATTGGAAATGAATCTCTAGAGAGGGGTCTGTCCAGTTCCCAAGGAGGATTCGGACCCGTGGAAAAGCAGAGGCTGTGAGGATCAGCTCAAGTGGAAAATCCGTTTCTCACCCTCTCTGACATTTGCTCCTCAGAGAGCGTCAGCAACCAGCGGGATTCAGCTGCACAGGAGTTTGGAGGCTCCAACGTGCCCCTTGGCAGCGTCCCCAGGGCCCATGATGCGTGCCGAACCCATAGACCCGAGCCCTGGCCATGGTGTGGCCAGAAGGAAGGCGTTAGGCTCAGGGGCTTATCATCAGCAGTTATGGGGTGGAGAGACCATCAGCCTGGGATTTGGCAATCTGACTTCGGTCTCAGTTGTGCCTCTAATTTAGCTGTGTGACTTAAGATAGGTCACCATCCCTCTCTGAGCTGCATTTTCTCTACTGTAAACAAGGGTGTTGGACTAGATTCCCTGGTACCTTTCATGTCTCTGTGAAAGATCTGTTTCTAAATACTCCTTAGGGCCATGACCTTACCTGGGAAAAGTGGGGTGCAGCGGATTCAATTCCCAGCTCTGTTCCTCCCCAGCCATGGCATCTTGGTACTTGGTACTTGGACTTAGTACTTGAGTATCCCCAGCTATGAAATGGAGGCAATACTTAACTCAGAAGGTTGAGGTAAAGATGAAAGAGTTCATACATGGAAAAGTGCCTGAAATAACACCCGATACAGAGTTTGTTTTCAGAAAAAGCTGCAAGGTGATTGCTTGCATTTCAGATGAAGAGGGATCATGCAGGAAAAACAACTGGGAAGAAGGACTCTTGGATGCTCAATATATAGCATTTTTGCATCTTTCCCTTTTCACAGCACCGAGCCTAAGAATCCACTGCATGTAGTAGGCATTTCTCAAATGTTTGTTGACCAGATGGATGGCATTATTCTTGCATCTTCGGGTTTCCTTCTGCACGATCAGAGTGGACTCATTGCTGTTCCCATGGGATGCAGATGTCATGTCAAAACCACTCTAGCAGGCACAGCCATCTCTGATACAGAAAAGACAGGAATTTCCCCTAAAGGATACTCTTTTTAAAAGGCAGGAACGAAGGAAGGAAGACAGCTAGCAGCAAACAGCCAATGCAGCACTCCAGGGATTTAGAGGATCTGCTGAGAGTAGAGCCTTGGCTCGTGAAACTCTAGCCCCTTTGCTGTGTTCAGAGAAGAGCTGGCTGGTAGCAGGTGACCTGGAGCCTTTCTTGTTTCCTCCTCTGTGCAGAGCCAGGTGGGGTGATGTCTCCCAGCTCTGACTCTCCTCTGACCAACGATGGCATCAACAAAAGGAAGCGTAAGTCCATTTTGGAGCTAAGGCCAAGTCTCAATTTTAGCTACAGTTTTTACATTCAAAGAATGAATTTGTTCATTACAAATGACCCCTGTCTACTTAGATTCTCAGAGTCCCTTGGCACTAACATCACCGAGTCCTTTCTCAGCACTTGCGTTCAGACTTGCTCTTGGCCAGCTCCCTCGCTCCACCCAATATGGCGGTCAGCATCTTCTTTTACAGGTGGGAACATCGTGTGAAGCAGATGTGGGCTCCAGGCAAGTGAGGTGATCACTCTGAACCTCAGTTTCTTCAAATGTAAAAAGGGAGAAAAGAGTACCTCCTTTAAGGGATTCATCATCATGATTTCATGAGATGTCAGGTGTGAAGTTAAGCCCAAATGCACAGTGTCTGACATATAGTAAGTGCTTCACAGTCACGATAGTAGTCACTTAATAAATCAGGCCAAATTTTATTAATCCAAAGAAAACCATCAAAGCAGGGGTGAGGAAATGGGAAGTGGAGGGGAATGCTTGGCAATGGAGAATCTCCCCCTGCACCAGAGCCTTGTCACAGTCCCTTGGGGGAGAAGGGATGGGGTCACCTGCTGTCAGCTGAGGGCAAAGTCCAAGGACGAGGCTCCTGCAATCGGCCCTCTGGATATCTGACATCTGGAAAAACGTTTGATAATAAAAGTACAGACATGTAGGGAGGATAATATAACATGATTAACTCACTGATGCAAACAATGATTTTGAAAACAACTAGCTGGAATGTATTAAGCAACAGATTATTAACCTTTTCTGAGTAAGTGGTGTCTGCTTCGGCAAAATGGAGGAAGGCGGGTGGGGAAGACAGGGGGAGGGAGCTTGGGGAGCAGGGACATAAGCTTCCTTTCCTGTGGAATGGCCATGTTGAGATGCGTTTCTGGGAGACGGGTCCCCTGTCCACAGAGCTGCCTGCTCTTTGGCGAGGGTCCACGCAGCAGCCGTGAAACTGTTTCAGAGACAAACGAAGAGATTGGGGAGTGCCCTTCCTGCCCTATAAACACAGGCAATGTCATGATCCCACCTTGGCCCTGCTGCACCCCCACCCACTCCCGTGAGGTGCTTAGAGGAGGGCTTTGTGGGGTCCGCCCCTGCCCCCCTCCACCTGTCAATCTGTCCCCAACCTCCAGCCAGTGTGGCGGTGAGCCAGGGCACCTAGGTCAGAGCCCAGGACAGAAACTGGCCAGACTGGTCCAGCTGCTTCCGTAGCTTTGTTCTAGGCTGTCAGACTGTAATTTGGAGTATGAAGAGGTTGTGGGGCTATCCTGAGGCACAGTGGGAGACTTAGGGGATCTTTGGGACAATGTTCTGCCCAGTGTGTCTGGCAGGTACCTGGCCAAAGAGCCAGGAGGCGAGCCTACCCCGGGGTGATGGGCTAGGGCCAAGGAGGGCCGCGACATTTCATTTACGGCAGGGACTTGACATTTCATTTATGGTGGGGACTTTCTCTGCTCTGACCCGTATTTCTCCAGCCTCTTTGGCAGGGTGTGGGAAAGGCTCAGTGGTTTCCAGAGGGGCCGTCCTGACACTGTGCGGGTGGAGCTGGGTGGCGGGGAGAGGAAAGCAGGCCCAAGGATGCGGGGCTGGGCTATGCAGGCTGGAGGAAACTGGGTCCAGAAGGGGTTTGGCTACTCTGGGGGAGGGTGGAGAGAAAGCGAAGGCGCAGTCCTCCGGGGTGGAGGACTCCCCCTCCACCTCCCCCTGCCCTGGGGTGCCCCGATGCCACTAACAGAGGCAAAGATCCCATAGGCTGTGGGCCTGTTCAGGGTGCACAATGTTGTCATTATAGAAGATGTGGGCATGCAGACAGACAGCAAGGGAGAGGCAGACAGAGAGACAGAAACTAAAAGTGATGCAGAGGTGAGTACCACTGGCTCAAGCTGGCACGAGACAGAGAGAGATCAGGACAGAAAGGCCTGGAGGACAGAGGAGGGAGGAAGGGAGAAGGAGAGGGAAAGAGAGAGAAAGAGGTGGTAGCAAGAAAAAAGACCTATGTGTCAGTTTTGGCCGTTCTTGCTTTGTACTTTCTCTGTAGCGCCCAAGAGGCCGTGTGCCCTGCTTCCGAGGCTGGAGGTGGCATTTCCCCTCTTCATTTCTTACAAGAATCACCTCCCCAGCCCATTGCCAGCCTTCCTGGGGAGCAGGGATGATCTGAGGCTGAGGCTCGCCATGTGAGGCTGCTGATGCATGTGGTGCGCACACCGGAGTGCTCCCCTCGCCCTCACCAGCTTCCCACTTCGGCCAGGGCTGAGTTCTCCTCCCCAAGTTCAGAAGGAACACAGCCTGCTGCCTTTGTGGTCCTCGCTGATTATACATGCAGTCTGTCTATCTGTCTGTCTTGAGCCATTTTTGCAGCTTTTGCAATAGCGTGCCCCCACCTGCTACCCCCTCAGACGGTCACACCCCGTCCTGGCTTCTCTAAGTGCAGTCAAACCTGCGAGGCTGGTGCGTGGCATCCACCAGCTCGGGGCCAGGGCTGGAGGACTGACTCCCGGAGGAGCAGCCGGGCACCCAGGGGCGGTGGGCTCAGCAGTGGGAGTGGATGGCCACTCTCCATGGCCACTCCCTGGGCCACACGTGCCTGGCTGGGAGGCCGAGAGGCTGGCCCTGGGACAGACGCCGGTGTCCTGGGCTTGGTCTGTGCCCCTACTTTCCCCCCTCTTCCTGCCCTTTCTCTCCACTTCTCTTGGCCGGATGCACCATTTACGGAGTAGCCTCTGTGCCAGGGCCCACACCCACGTCTCCATGGAGTCCTCCCGTCCATTCTAGAGGTGGAAGAATCAGACACTCCTAGCATCCATCGATCCTCTGTCCCTCCACCTCAGTCACACTGCACCCCCCCCTCCCCCCGCCGCCAGAATACTCATGTCTAACTGCTGCCCTGCCTTTGGCCATGCTCCTTGTGGGAGGGGTCTCTGCACTGATCCTGTCTGACATGTCCACCAAAGTCTTCCTGAACTATCCCCAACCCCCTCTTCCAGGAAGCCCTCCAGTCCAAGTACATCTTCTAGTGCATGGTGGGCTCTCAGACAACAGGGGGCCCTCCTCCCATAGGATGCTCCACACATTCGCTAACAAGACCCCCCATGGACCCCTGGTCACTCATGCCCCCCCCCCCCCCCTCACTCCCTGCCCCTGTTCCCACCATAGATTCAGAGTTATCAGGGCCGGAGGAGTCTCTTAAATTAAAACAAACACAGAGGCTGCCAGCACCTAGTCCAGTGCCCCGCGCACACATGGCACATCATAGATGCGGAGGGGGAGGGCATCTCCCTGATCCTGCCTCCCGCTGCACGAGTGCCTGTGCCCGTGGAGGTGCTATGGCGACAGGAGACACAGAAATGACAAGCTAGACAGATAGATTCCTCTGCCTCTGCTGTGGATTTATGACTCACTGGCCTATCCAGGGCTACACTGTCACTGCCGCTCAGTAACATTGAGCGATTCCAGCCCTGTGCGGTGTCCCACCCCGGTCCCCATAGCGCTGGGGGCATCTGTCCCCGTGTGAAAGCAAGGGCATCACTTTGCATCATGAGGGTTCTGGGCACAGTCAGTGGGAGACGTTGCTAGAGGGGGATTTGGAGCTGGGCTGAGGACAAAGGTGCAAGAACCTTCACGGAACCGGGGGGTCTTAACGTTTTTTTTAATGTTTATTTATTTTTGAGAGACAGAGCACGAGAAGAAGAGGGGCAGAGAGGTAGGGAGACATAGAATTTGAAGCAGGCTCCAGGCTCTGAGCTGTCAGCACAGAGCCCTACATAGGGCTCAACCCTCAAACCGTGAGATCATTTACCTGAGCCGAAGTCAGACGCTTAACCAACTTGTCTGAAGGCTGGGGGCTTCAGACAGCAGGGCGCTTAGGTCCCCAAGGAGGGGCTGGGAGGAGGCTCGGTGGCAGCCCAGGGCTCCCTCCACATCGCTGCGCTGGTTCTGCAGCTAACGAGGCAGGAAGGGCCAGGCAAGACAGACGTGGCCAGAGGAGACCGGAGGAAGGCAGTGGGTCCATTCTTGGCTCCCTCCAGGGGATCCCGTCTCTCGATCCACCTCCCAACCCCTCCATTCCCTACGGGCGGGGGCCAGGCAGCCTTCGGAGTCATTCTCTCCGGTTTGCTGAGCCCCGAGAGCCTTGCCGTTAATGCTGCTGCCAGGCCGTGAGACGCAGGGCACACGCGCACCCCTGAGGAGTGGAGCAGCCCCGAGAGGTGGCACTGTCCCTAAAGCTGAGGCGCTAGGGTGCCTACCAGGTGCTACTTCCTGGGCAAGTCACACAACCTTTCCAGGCTTGGTCCTCGTCTGGGCCACGAGGGAAAATAAAAGAGGAAATGCCTCTGTGGTGAAGGGCCCGTCCTCAACCAAACTGCCTGGGTGAGACCCCCCCCCCGCTTCTTGTGGGGAGGTCCCCCCACCCAAGCCTCCACTGCTCCCGGACGCTGGCCCCAACCACGGAGCCTCCTCCAGGGGGGCCTCCCCGATAAGCCAGCCATCGTCAGCTCTCCTCCAGCTAAGGCGGGGCTTCTCAAACGGGCTGCAGGGAAGGACCACGTGGCGGACTGGCACCTGGTCCTAATGCAGTGATGGCCGTGCAGACTGTTGTGGCCCGACTGCCCCGGAGAGGTGGACAACATCGGCCTTGGTCTAACCCTGTTGTTCAAGGAGCTGAGTCTAGTGACATCGCGCAAGGATGTCCGAGCAAGGACAATCACATCAGGGTTTCCGAATGCTGATTCTCAGTGACAAACATCTGCTGCTCGGGACCACCATGGGTGGGTCTGAAGCCCTCCCCTGGAGCCAGAATTCATGGCATGGAATCCCCCTGGCTCACTTTTCGTGGGAGCCTGGCTGCCGGTCGTGCTCTGTACCTGTGCACGTCCTGCCGTCAGGACTCGGCGACAGCCAGAGCGGCTCGTTGGGCAGGAAGAGCCCGGAGGGTGGAAGGAATCCTTTGGTTTCCTCAGAGCCCTTGCCCCTGGCAATTCTGCGTGGGCCCCTTCCTCCTTCTGGTTTTCACGCATCAAGCTGCACCTTGTCACTAAGGTCGGGGGAAGACTCATGACCTTCAGTGGTTGCGGTGCTCTGATGAGACAAGGGATATCCTGTGGTGGGCTCACCCCATCGCTCACAGACATCAGCCCCATGTCGGTTCTAGCCCTTGGCCCCGGGCTGGCCCAAGATAAGGGAGCAAGTGCTCCAGGGGCCGGCTCTGCCTCCTGCCTCCAAAGTGCCAGCCCTGGGGACAGGCTGCTCCAGAGCCTGGGCTGGGCCAGCCCCGTCTGCCTGTTGTTTCCGGGAAGAGGTGACTGCACGATGCCTTCCCGGGGCTGCTCGCTTCCCTGCATTGGCTGCACCCGCAGGCTGGCACCTTCCTGCTTCTCCCGTGCACACCCCTGCCTGGAGAAGCCCACTGGGCAGCACCAGCAGTGAGCGGAGGGACTGCTCAGCTGGCCAGGCACCCCCATTCCCGAAGGAGCCCTGCCTTCAGCCCGAGGCCAGGAGTTTGGCGAATGACTGGTCCAAGGTCCCACGGGGCATTTGCTGGATGGAGTGGCATCAGGGCCTCTTTTTGTCTTACAGACCTGTCTCCCTTATTCTCCCATTTTTCCCAGCCTCCCCCCCTCGCCTTCC
>NW_027532607.1:498509-499974 GCF_008692635.1 Crocuta crocuta
CTCTTTTTCAGATCCGGGAGGACGCTACAAACCACTCCAGCTTACAGTTTCCAAATCTCAGCACTGTTGACATTTGGGGCCAGCCCCTTCTTTGCTGTGGAGGCTGCCCTGTGCATTTGAGCTTATAGAGCAGCCTTCCCGGCCTCCAGCCACTAATGCCAATAGTGCTTTAGTTGTGGCAACCGGAAATATCTCCCGACATGTTTCATGGGGGACAAAGTTGCCCCCAGTTGAGAAGCACTGGTTCAGTTACCCTCACTTCGGTGCGTCACTTGGAGAGCATTAAATAATAGACTGCTGAGTTTCCCCTCAGGACTGTTGAACCTGAATCTCTGGGGTGCAGCCTGAGAAACAGAATTTTCTATCCCAGATGCCAAGGACCGTCTGGAAGCCTCGGGTTTCATCTAATTCACTCCTTTTACAGGCAAAGAAACAGAGAGGGCCATTGCCTGCCTTACGGATGAGTATATAGTTATTCCTAATCTCTGCTGCAAGTTACCCTGCTCGATGGGGTTCGCCGGTCAAGGAGCCCCTTGACACCAACCCCTCAGGGCCTTGGAAGGCAGTCGCTTCTGCAGAAAAAAACAGCCTCAAAACCTTTAGCCATTTTCTAATAGAACCTGATTTCACATCCCTTTTAAGACGCAGCTTCTTCAAGGACCTCCCTTTTCTGCTGACACCGAAATACTCCTACCTTGTCAGAGAGCAGGCTACGCCGAGGAGCAGAGCGCACAGCTGGTAGTGACACCTGTGTCGCCTGTGAATTCACACACTGTCCCGGGCATCTCAGCTCTGTGTCCCAGAGTAGCAGATGCCTCTCCCACGCCCTCAGGGATGGTTTCCCAGAGTCTGGGAGCCACTCACGGCTCCCAGGAGCAAAGGGCCGGATCAGAGCCCCGGCCGGGCTCCACTTCTCTCTGAGAACCAAACTCAACCCTTCCTGAGCCCCCTGACAGCGTCCGACGGGTGTCTACCACTGAATCCCACTGGTGGCTCTTGGGAAACCAGGCGGTGGCCCAGAGCTGGAGAGCAAGAGGCAAAGGAGACCTGTACCTCTTCTTCTGGAGGGTCTGTGCTGGGGGGATGGGTGGGGAGCAGGAAGGGAGGCAGGACCTTCAGGGAAACAGGCCTGCCGGCCCAGGGGTACAATCCCAGCAGCGGCTCTTCCCCCAGGCCCTCCACTCCCTGTGATAAACAACCTCAAGCAAGTTACCATCTGTGTATGCATCAGTTTGTCATCTGTGCGGTGGGAAGAGAATAAAGGCTCCAACTCTTGGGGTCCAGAAGGATTAAAAGGGAAAAATGAGAGTCTGGCTCTGTACAAAGCCTTCAGTAAAAACTGGAATTTAGAAGAAGGAAAGAAGAGAGAAAGGGAGTAAGGAGGGAGATGGAAGGAAGGAAGGAAGGAAGGAAGGAAGGAAGGAAGGAAGGAAGGAAGGAAGGAAGGAAGGAAGGAAAAGGGAGA
>NW_027532607.1:504794-518720 GCF_008692635.1 Crocuta crocuta
GGAGGGTGGAGGGGGAGGGAGGCAGGGAGAATGAAGGCAGGGAGCTATGAGAAAATACTAATGAGTGGATCTGAGAGGGAATTCTACCAAGAGAAGGAGAGAATGAACGCAGAAGCAGCAAAAAAGGAGAGCAGAGGGGGTGGGGGTGAGCAGTGCTCCGGGCACTGCCCGCCCCCTACCTCCCTTCCCTGTGCCCAGCGAATCCCCACAGGCAGGCACCACACACTGTCACAGGTGGATGCTGGCCGCTGGGAACAGAGTGCTGGTGGTAAGTGGGTGCACATGCCCTGGGTGGCCAGAGGACCCGTCCAGGAACTTCCGGAGAGAAGGGCCAAGTCAGGAAGGAAGCCACTTGCGCAAAGTCAATAATAGTTCTCATTACCATTTGTTAACTGCTTACCATGTGTTCGGCCCAGGCTGTTTTAAATGCACTATATTGTTGACTCTTCAAGAGCTTGAGAGTGTAACTATTTCATCCTTATTAGCCCCATTTATAGATTGGGAAACTGAGGCTCAGAAAAGTTAAGTCACCCAAGGTCACGCAGGAAGGAAAGGGCAGATAAAAGATTCCCATGTGGATATCTCTGGCCCCAGAGTTCGAGATCTGATTTCTACTCTCCCATAGATCCTGAAGGCACAGCCTGTTCAGACCTGCAACGGAATGTGGGGAACACACTCATTTGACAGACGAGGAAACTGAAGCAGGGGAGAGACTCGTCCATGGAGCAAGTTTGCCAGAGTCAGAACAGGATCGCGGCCCTGCACTGCCCACCCCAAAAAGTTCTTGCCTCCAGGACACCCCGCTAAGGGCTAAGCATCCAAGAGACAGACAGCTCCTGGCATCTAGAGGAAAAGTGAGCCTAGAAAATGGGAAATAGGAAACGTCCTGGTGGACACCTTGTGGTCAAAGGAGGCAGAGAGTAAAACCCACCTGTTCATTCATTTATTCAGTCAGTCATTTATTTATTCGATGCATAGTGGGACCTACTCTGTGCCAGGCTCCACCGAGAGTAGAGACAGCAAACAGAGGCCAATGGCCAGTATATCTGGGATCTGTGGGGTGGGGGTGGGGGTGGGGGTTTGTGTAAATCCAGAGCTGGGGGCTTGCAGGTGCTCGCTGGCCCTGGGGTGGGTGAAGCAGGCCCCCAGTGCTTTCAGCTGTGCTGAGGGGCCTTATTACAGGAGTGGAGGAGAGAAGCATCAAGGGGCGGGGGCAGGGCACACCGTGAGCCCAGGACCCCAGGGAGAAGGGGTGGAGGCAAGGAACACCCCCGGCAAGCCTGATCTGTAGGCAGGAGATTTTCCTTTCCATTTTTTCCTCTCTGCACAACACCAATTTAAGTTAATTAAATGTAACAATAAATTATTTCTCATCTGCCTAAAATAATCTCTCCCAACCCACCCACTTTTGGAGAAACGCACAGGCTCTTTGCCTCGAGGTGGGGACAGGCTGCAGCTGTCACAGAAAGAGGCTGTCGGGGGAGGACCTGGCCTGGGCAGGAAGGGGAACGGAGGCTGCTTAGGGGGCAAAGGCCCTGGACAGGCACGAGAGGGCTGAGGGGGGGTGCCCACGGCATCGCTGTCCCTCGTACCAAGTCTGTTTTCACCCTGGCTGGCGTCCAGCGCACCTCTGCGTGGATCAGGAAACGCACCCCGGAGGGCCTGGCGCACAGCCTGCGATCGCAGCCCCCAGGGACCCCTCTGCTTGGCACCTCCGTGCGGGGCGGAAACTGCCCAGTGGCACGTGGGCCCCGCCTCTGCCCACCACCATCACTCTGTGTCTGTAGATCTGTGCCCTGGAGGCACAGACTTGTCTCTGCAGAGTTGACTGGGCATATGTTTTGCTTCTACAAACCAGATCCTGGTTTTTAAATGCAACAGGGGAGCTGGCTTTTTAAAGAAATCCTGATTTATGACCCTCTTCTTTCTCACATTTAGATTTTTTTCTCTTGGCTTTACTTAAAGCAGGCTACACGTAGGAGCGCCTGGGTGGCTCAGTCAGTTAACCGTCCGACTTTAGCTCAGGTCATGATCTCACAGTTTGTGGGTTCAAGCCCCATGTCAGGCTCTGTGGTGACAACTTAGAGCTTGGAGCCTACTTTGGATTCTGTGTCTCCCTCTCTCTGCTGCTCCCCTGCTTGTGCTTTTCTCTCTCTCAAAGATAAATAAACATTAAAAAATTTTTTTAAATAACAGGCTACACTTTGCAAACCAATATATCTGATAAAAGACTAATATGTTAGATATATAAGGAATGTGAACAACTCACCATCAAACACATACACACCAATACTCCAATTAAAAATGGACAAAGAACTTGGATAGGCATTTTTCCAAAGAAGGTATTCACATGGCCAACAGGTACATGAAGAGGCGATCACTCATCACCAGGGAAATGCTAATCAAAGCCACAATGAGATATCACCTGCTAGGATGAGAACTATCAAAAAGACAGGAAGTAACAACTGCTGGGGAGGATGGGGAGAGCAGGGAACCTCCGCACATGTCTCTGGGAATGTAAATTGGTGCTGCCACTGTGGAAGACAGTATGGAGTTTCCTCAAAAAATTAAAAATAGCACTTCTGAAATTTTTTTTCTTTTAATGTTTTATTTATTTCTGAGAGAGAGAGACAGCACGATCAGGGAAGGGTCAGAGAGAGAGGGAGACACAGAATCCGAAGCAGGCTCCAGGCTCTGAGCTAGCCGTCAGCTCAGAGCCCGACACGGGGCTCAAACCCACGAACCGTGAGATCATGACCTGAGCCGAAGTCGGATGCTCAACCGACTGAGCCACCGAGGCACCCCAAAAATAGCACTTTTGTATGAGCTACGAATTCCACTGTCCGTGTATGTGTCTGAAGGAAGTGAAATCACTGTCTCTAAGATTTGTGCGCCCCCATGCTCATGGCCCCATTATTTACAATTGTGGAGACCTGGAAAGAGCCTAAGTGTCCATTGAATGAATGGATAAAGACAGTATCATCCATCTATCTATCTATCTATCTATCTATCTATCTATCTATCTATCTATCTATCTATCTATCTATCGAGAGAGCCCTGCTGTAGTTCACCTCTGTTGATAATCAAGGATGATTCTGAGGCCCAGAGTGACCAAACCGTGGACTCGGTCCATGGACATGTGCAGAGCACTTTACATTTCAGAAGTGATCTCTCTGTGTTTTCCCCCAAGCGGTCAACATCCCTGCTGTGCAGGTAAGAAAGAACTCATTGCCTGGAGGCTCAGGTGACTCACCCAATGTCACAATATCAGTGGCGGGACTAGGCTCAGAACTTAGAAGCAGGAGGGACCTTGTGGAGGGATCGCTCTGGAATGTGGCTCTGGCTCTGGCCCTGGCCCCCAGACCAGGTTTTCCTGGGGGTTCTCCCAAGTCCGGCATCAGAGGGAGTCATGCAAGAAGGCAGGCCCTTCGTGCTCACCGTGAACTCCTGGGTGGTGGGGGCAGCCCCCAGTGCCTCCAGGCCACCCCTCTTCTCCCTCCGGCGGCCCTTCAGGACCTTCCCTAAAAGGTTAATTACCCAATCATCCCATCAAGGAAATTGCACTTTTGTGCCTCAAAGAGGGAACTGAGCTTCATACGCATAGTTATTTATGGCCTCTAATAAGCATGTCTGGGTGTGATTAACCTTTATGCCAGAGCCACACTGGGAATTGGGATGGCAGCTTTAATTCCCCGCCACTGTGCTGGCCTGGGGGCGGGACATGGGCCACAGCTGTCAGACTGCCACCCCCAGCCCTCCCCCTCTGAGGGCCCCTGCACCTTCCCTCTCCTGCCCCTCCCTTCTTTCCATGCCCTGTCCTGATCTGGGCCCTCCCCCTCCCTCCAGCTTCTACCCACTTAGAAATCAGACCCAGGTCGCCTGCCCACTGGATCCCAGTCCCCACCCAGCTGCTACAAACAGCTCTATGACTTTGGACTCAGCTACAAAACCCCTATAAAACAGAGCACGTGACCTGTCCCGTCTGTATTCCTCGGAACAGTGCCCCTTCCTGTCAGGGACCCACTGGGACAGTCACGTTATAAACCCAGTGGCAGCGCGCCCTTGGCCTTCTCAGATATAACATTCAAGATTCGGCTTTTTGGTCGGGGAGGAATTGGCCATTGAGGCACAGGCTTTGTTTTGGGCTTTGGAGCTGCCCAGCTGCTGTGCAGAGGTGAGGCATCACCTAGTGCGGGAGCCTGACACCCCGCCAGCTGTAGATTCCTGGTGCCATTTTGTTTTTTCTCTACCACTGTCTGGAAAATAGTAAACCTCATAATGTCCCGAACACTTGGTTTGTCAGAAACGGTTCTGGAAGGAGAGCCAGCAGCCAGAGTGAGTGACAGAAGGGAGAGGCCAGCAGAGCGGCCCAAGAAAGTGGTGGTTCTGAGGCCAAAACCACTTTTGGTGTGATTTGGTGGAGGCCTGGGCCTCTGATGCGACCTCATCCACCATAAGCTCTGGCCGTGTAGTTTGGGTGTAGACCTCCCTGAGCAGTGGAGGGAACACTGTGCCCTCCCCGGGAAAATGGCTGTCAAGACACACACCATGCTGCATTTAATTACAGGGTTTCACACCTCCTCGTGTTGCATGCAGACCTCAGATTAAGAACTATCAGCCTTAGGGGCGCCTGGGTGGCTTAGTCGGTTAAGCGTCCGACTTTCGCTTAGGTCATGATCTCGCGGTTCGTGGGTTCGAGCCCCGCGTCGGGCTCTGTGCTGACTGCTAGCTCAGAGCCTGGAGCCTATTTCAGTCTGTGACTCCCTCTCTCTCTGACGCTCCCCTGCTCACGCTGTCTCTCTCTCTCTCTCCTAGAAATAAAAAATTAAAAAAAAAAAGAACTCTCAGCCTTAGGGGCGCCTGGGCAGCTCAATCAGTTCAGCCTCCAACTGTTGATTGTGGCTGAGGGCATGATCTCGTGGTCATGAGATCGAGCCTCGCATCAGGATCCATCCTAAGCATGGAGCCTGCTTGGGATTCTCTCCCTGCCTCTCCCTCTTCCCCTCCCCTACTTGCACATGCTCTCTCTCTCTTTCTTTCTCTCAAAATAAAAATAAATAAATAAAAGTTAAAAAAAAAAAAAAGAACTCTCAGCCTTGGAAGGAAACAAACAATATCCTGGAAATTCTGCGGGCCTGTTCCCATCAAGCAATAATTACCTGTGGATGGAGCTGGAAATCTGGTGAAGAGGAGATCAGTGTGTGGTGTGGTGAAATACATAGGAAAACTCCAGACTTTTCATGGAAGTGGATTCAGGAATGAGCCAGAAGCCTTTACAAACCCTTCCTCAGAGAAAAACGTGGCACAGGCACTCGTTCTGTGCAGAGCGACCTTTCCTAGGAGGAGAGGGTGGTTCAGGAATTTTAAGAAGCATTTTTTCTTTGCACAGTGCCAGCCCTGTTGGCAGAAAATGACTTTGTGAACCGTCACATCCGAAGAGATGGAAGGGTCAGGGTTATAGGCAGCCAGCCAAGGACAGGCTAGCCCTTCGTCCTTTGCATGCATGGCATATGGTCATGATGAACCTGGATTTGCTCTGCTCCTCTGTGAACCCTAGGACATAAAGGTGCAAAGCTAAGACCTTCTGGCTTTGCCATTAATCAGAACCGAGGGGAGTAAGTGCTTTGCACCAAGGTGATTTCACGCATTGAGGACTAGCCAGGGGTCTCCGTTTATGAACCTTGTGAGCACCTGGGTTCAGTGCGTGTGCAGGGGGCTTGGGCATGACAGGGGACTGAGTTGCTTTGGAGTGCTGGGGAACGAGCTGCTAAAAGGAGGGCTCTGGAAATGGCTTTTGAGGACTGCAGGGCTCACCAGGTGAGGTGAGAGTGGTGCGCGGGCAAAGAAATACAAGGGCAAAGGAGTGTGGGCAGCAGCGGGGTCCCGTGGCTGGGCCGTGATAAGTAATTCAATGTGGACAGAACGTGGTGTGCTTTTGAGGGGGATTTGAAAGACCAAGGCACAAATACGGCTTCAGGATTAGAAGGACGGTGGTGGAATGTCAGGCAGCGGGGCTGCTATTCTCAAATAGGGTGTTTCCAGCTCCGAACTGGCTCTGGGAGCCCCACATCCAGTGTGTGTGTGTGTGTGTGTGTGTGTGTGTGTGTGTGTGTGTGTGTGTTGGGAGGTGGTGGAGGCAGCCATAGAGTGATAAGCTGGGAGCAGGGATTCCTAGTCACCTTCTAGAAGGGACCTCTGGTCACCCCAGCAGAGTAGCCCCTCTCTGGGCACAGCACAGAGCTGGGTCCGTGCTGACTACTGAACTGAGCCATGCCGGTTCGGGCGGTGAGGATGCTGCTCCTTGCTTAGCTAGCGAGAGCCGCTGGCTGGTCTAGTGGCTCCCTCCCCTCTCTCCTTCTGCGTTTTCATTTGGAAAATGAGCGTAAAGATAGTTCTCCATCTCTCTGGGGACTGTGAAGTTTAATTACTGATTAATAAAGTGTTGGAAGTTCCTTGGGGGCAGACAGATGAACGGGTTTGTTCTAATCACTTCCACATCCTAGAAGGGAGTTAGCAGAGTGTCCCGAGCTCTGGGCACAAACCGGAGCGTACGGGGCTGGGGGTGTGCCTGTTAGCCTGGAACTCGCCCCAGTAAGAGCAGAAAGACCCCCGTGATGGGACCGGAGTGTGCCAGCAAGGGAATGGAATAAACAAAGTCCACTAAGGACTCAGACACAGCGATGAGGGCACATGTGGGTGAATCATTAGGGTCAGAGGGGGGGATCTCCTGAAGGAGGTTGGGGGCAGGACAGACTCTGACCATAAGTGAGGAGTATTCGATTCCATGTTGGAGTGGACGGTAGGAGAGAAGGGAGCAGAGCCTGCCTCTGTCATGGGACAGGAGTGGGGAGGAGCAGGTCCTGGGGCAGGTGGGTGGCATTAATCGGGCGGGACAGGGCGGGAGAGGGTATTCACAGCAAGTGAGCAGGGAAGGCTCACCTCTGGGAAGGGGCAGGTCGGGTTGCTTCTGAGGACTGGTGAAGGGTCCTGAGGTTCAGAAAGGGTGAGTGGGGAGGAGTCCAAGGGAAGGGAGGGTATACAACATGGGAAGGGGTGGGGTAAGAGGGTATACAGCTTGGGGAGCTCAGGGCAGGGCAGGGCCGGGACTAGGGTGAGGCAAGGGGGACATTCTCCCCAAGCACAAAGTTTAAGGGTGTCCAAAATCTCATCATGACAATAGACAATATTTTAATATTATCACTGATTTTTCCCTCTACCCCAGGCTCCAATATGCCCACACTGTTACTGAGCTTGGTCTTTCTGAAAAAGTTTTTGAGGGGCTCCTGAGTGACTCAGTCGTTACGCATTCGACTCTTGATTTGGGCTCAGGTCATGATCTCACGGTCGTGAGATCAAGCCCCGCATCGGGCTCCATGCAGAGTGTGGAGCCTGCGTGAGATTCTCTCCCCGCTCTCTCTGCCCCTTCCCCGCTCACTCGCTTTCAAAAGAAATAAATCAACATTAAAAGAAAATTTTAAAAGGCTGGACCTTGGCACTCACATCCTGACAGATGGAAGGAGGGTGCTGGGGTACCACGCCTCCCCCAACCCCAGCCCCCAATGTGCTTCTTAATCCCCTTGAAAATCAAATCCCAGGGGAGACAGCTGCCTTGCCACTAACCTATGACTCAATAAAAATCAAGTTCAAGTCAGTCAGCTTGACCCGTGGAGGGTCTGTTGTAGCCCCGAAGCACAATGTACCGTCAGCACATTGAGTGCAGTGAACAAAACAGAAAGCCCGTCCTCACAGAGCACGCTGTCTTCCTCACAGAGGACTTCTGTATACACCCTGCGTCGTGGGAACCTGGGAGGGAGGACTATTTACAGGTGAGGAAACTGAGGCCCAGAGAGGTCAGGTAACCTGCCCCTGGCAACACAGGGCTGGATGCTGTGTCTCTTTTGACTAAATCCATGGGAGGGTGGTGGCCTCAAAGGGGACGCAATGATGGCGTGAAGGTGCCGGTTGAATGTGCAGCCCTCCTGGTGTGGGGCCCATGCCACTCTCCTCCCAAGTGGCCTGAAATTCTGGGACCAGAGTGACATGGCGCCCCGGGGGTGGGTAAGGGGCACAAGTTCTCCCTGGAATAGGCAAGCCGCCTCTCCAGACACATATCCCCCTTCCCTCGGTTTCCTCATCTGCACACGGGGACAGCCACGCCGGCCCCAGGGAGAGTTACGTGCCATGGCAGATGTAGAAGGGCTGGTGGGCCAGGCACAGCTTGTAGCGACTGGTAATTAGCTGGGTGGGGACGAGGGCCCGGAAGCAGCTCGTTAAGCTGGGCCTGAGCGCCTGGGGAGGGAGGCCAGCAGGTGCACTATTGAAGGACGTCTGCGAGCCCTCGAGAGCTCAGTAGGCAGGTGTGTGTGTGTGTGTGTGTGTGTGTGTGTGTTGGGACNTCCAGCCCTCGTGTGTGTGTGTGTCTCTGTGTGTGTGTGTGTCTGTGTGTGTGTGTGTTGGGACCCAGGTGGGCCATCTTCGGGCTGGCCTCGGTGACTGTCTCCAGCCCTCGTGTGTGTGTGTGTCTCTGTGTGTGTGTGTGTCTGTGTGTGTGTGTGTTGGGACCCAGGTGGGCCATCTTCGGGCTGGCCTCGGTGACTGTCCCCAGCCCTCAGGGAGAAGGTCCACCCTTGTCCTGGGAACTCGGGCTCCCGCTTTTGTTACCAGCCTCCCTTCCGCCCTTCCAGGCACAGAGGACATGGCGGCAGGGGGAGGGCGAGGTGGGATGGGAAGAGGCGTGTGTGAGAGAGCAGCCAGGGGATGCAGGAAGCTCACAGCACGGTCTGACCCTGTCCCTCGCCCCCCTGTGTCCACAGGCCCTTCTCCTCCTGGGGCTGAACCCCATCTCCGCCTCCTTCCAGGACCAGCACTGCAAGAACCTGTCCCTGGCCAGCAATATATCTGGTGAGTCCCCCGAGCCTAATCCTGCAAGATCCCAGGTCCCCACGGCCCCCGGCCCCGGATCCCCCAGGGCCTGCACACGCAGCCCCGTGCTGAGGCGGGAATAGCAGAGGGATTTAGAGCTCCCACAAGTCACCAGGTCTCCGCAGAGCACCGTGTGAGGGGGACCCTGAGGCTGGCGTGAGCACGGTGGGAAAGAGAGCTGTGTGGGATCACAGCATCTGCCACGGGCACAGGAGGGTCATGTGGCAAGCGTGCCGCGTGGTTATGTTCCCTGCCCTGGGGTGGGCAGCAGGGGACGCCAGCCCAGCCCTCACCATGAGAACGAACGGAGTGAAGGGCTGGGCTCTGCCTCAGGAAGAAAGGCTGCTGTGTTCTGCTGCTAAACATGCCCAAAGTGCAACACCATAGGGTGCTAACGACATGCCAGGTACTATTGGAGGTGCTTGAGATATGTTACCCCAATTTCCATTTACACCTAAGGAAACTGAGGCACCAAGAAAAAACTAGTAAGTCCCAAATCCAAGACTGAGCCTAGGCAGCGCGGCTTCCCAATATGTTTTTTTTAACACTGTGGTCTATACCTCCTCAGTAGAAAATACTGCATAACTACAAATATTACTAGTAACTTGTATATGCACACCATTGGCCAAGTACTTTTGTATAATTATCTTACTTCTCACAAGGGTGAGAAGACTCAGCATTTGTACAGGGGAGGAGACTGATGCGTGGGAGAGCCAGGTCTTTGCCAACTTTGGGTGTATGGGCCCCGAACCCTTTAACCAGGGACCTGGGATGTGGCTGCCCACAAAGGTGAGGGGGGCCCCTGCACCCGAGGGTCTTTGGGAGGCTCGCTGTTCTCTGGTGACTCAGTTTCCTCGTCAGGTCTCCCCTTGATTCAACTCAACTCATTAATTGAGCACCTACTGTGTCCTGGGCCCCATGCGAGGCAGGAGAGGAACAAAATAGGGCTCACGGTCTGGTCTGGGAGTCAGGCCCACAAACGCGTGTACTAGGAAGCTAAGCACAAGGGGCGTGCTCGTGGAGAGGTGGACACGGCGCACTAGCCGGGAGGCAGAACTAGCCAGGTTTCTGATCCTGGGCCTGTGGGGAGAGGAGGCTTCCACACCCCGGAGCGGCTGCCTCCTAGCCTGCTGGTCTTTTGCTGTAGGGGCAGTCTCGGGGGAGAGGAGAGCACTGGACTTGAAGAAGGCTAACGGGGTCCATGCTCACAGTGGCGTTGTCTTGTCCTTCCGCCCTAAGGACCCCACTAACAGCCACAAGGATGGGCATGCCCTTGACCCCTTTGAGCCTCAGTTTGCCCAGACTATAAAGTCAAGGAAGGGTGGTAACTCCCTCAAGGTTCTGTCGCAATTAAATGCACTAAGTTTTATGGCGATAGGTCACAAATTGTGGAGAGCCATACCACTACTGAGTATGATTTATTTATTAAGTTTATTTCTGAGAGAAAGAGACAGAGTGTGAATGGGAGAGGGGCAGAGAGAGAAAGAAACACAGAAGCGGAAACTGAGCTGTCAGCACAGAGCCTGACGTGGGGCTCAAACTCTTGAGCGGTGAGACCATGACCTGAGCTTGGATGAGCTGAGTTGGATGCTTAACTGACTGAGCCACCTGGGTGCCCCACTACTGAGTATTATTTATTATCATTGGTAATATCAGCAGGCTTTTGAAAGTGCTTACTGCATAGCTGGAATGAGAAGGCATTTGCCATGAATTCCTCACTACAAGGAAGGTGGCAGGGAGAATAGATAGGGGGTGGTATGAATCCAGGAAGGCTTCCTGAAGGAGTAGGTTTCACAGTGAGTCTCTGAGAGACTCTGACTCTGACCCGGCAGAGAAGAGCCAACTGTCTGAGCCAAAGCTAGAATTGACTGAAGACGAGCAGGTGGGTTTGGTGGAATGACACAGGAGGGGTGAGGACGGAGGAGCAGTAAGCCTGGGGAGGTTCCGGCAGCCTGGAGCATCTGGCTGTAAAAGTTGGCTAAGCTAGGCCATGGGGAACAGGAAACTTCTTGAGCAGGAGCCTGGAGCTCTAGCAGAGAGAGACAGGGAGGGAAGAGACCTGCCCGGAGGCTGGGTCTGAGATGAAAGGTCCTGCCCACAGCGCCCCCCGTGCATGGGCCAGGTCAACCTCCATTAACTCGCTAGCTGTGCTCTGGAGGAGTGACATCTCGGAGCCCACGCAGGTGTCACCTGTCCTTGGGGGCCGTGGGCCATGATGAATATCGTTCATTCCCCAGTGATTTGTACTCGGTGCCACTACCCGCAGCCCAGCCAAGCCTGGCTGGCTTTGTAGTGTACAATCCATTACCCTCCACAACAGCCTCTGATAACGAGCTATGTGTCTTCCAGCACCAACACCTACCCAGACCGATGGGCACTGGTAAAGACAGATGGTGAGGGTGGGGTGGAGGGACTGGGACAGATGGACGGGCGTCTGGCCGGGGTGGCTGGCACTGAGCTGGGGCCTTTGGGGGTCCTCTCATATGCCAGGAGCAGGGAGAGGGTGGGTCCCCAAGGCCAAAGCTCATCACAGACTTGGCAACTCATAAAATCATGGCACGAAAGTGACAATGCCAGAAACTGAGTTATTGACTAATGACATCAGAGGCAAATGAGATGGTGATGTGTTTTTTTTTTGTTTTTTTTTAAAAATATTTTTATTTATTTCTAGGAGAGAGAGAGAGACACAGCGTGAGCAGGGGAGGGTCAGAGAGAGAGGGAGTCACAGACTGAAACAGGCTCCAGGCTCTGAGCTGGCAGTCAGCACAGAGCCCGACGCGGGGCTCGAACCCACGAACCGCGAGATCATGACCTAAGCAAAAGTCGGACGCTTAACCGACTAAGCCACCCAGGCGCCCCTAGAGATGGTGATGTTGACAAGGATCCAGGGACATCAATTCCTATCCCGTCTTAAGGTCATGAACGTGAACAATAATTAATGATAGCTTATGGTTATACAGTGCCTCCTATGGGTCAGATCCCATTCTGAGCACTTTAATCTCATTTAATCATCAGAACAGTATTGCCAGGAAGGATTTTATCCTCATTTTACAAAAGAGGACCTTAAGGCTCAGAGAGGTTAAGTAACTTGCCCAGGCACACAGTTACTAAGCAGTAGCCCCAAGATTTAAACCAAATGGGCTACCATGAAAGTGGCTGCCAGGAGAACCATGGTGCTCAGGGCCCGGGGTGGTCAGTCATCTGAGCGTGCAGAGTCTCCTCTGCAGGGTCCCCTACCCATAGTGGGCTTACACACAACCCCCGATTTCTCTCAGGACCTACTACACGCCTGCCCCTATACTAAGTGCTGGGAATGCAAAGATGGAGAGCCTGTAAACCCACAGGATAGGAGGCCCCCACCCACTTGTCCTGATGAATCGCATACTCTGCAGAGGTATCTTTCTGTTCTGCCCAGCTGAGAAAGAGGCAGCCCAACCAGAAGGGGGCCAAAACAAGACCAGGGTGCTCCGCCTGCCCTCTGCCACCTTCTCCATGCCGGCCGACCTGGCAAAGCCCCTGCACGTTCACCCCAACAGCGCCTTCCTCTGAATGGACAAGCTTGTGCGTTTCCAAGGCTTCCCTCGGGCCACCTGGCTGCTCCCACTCTGGGGAGCCTCGACCGCACAACAGCAGGGCCGCCGCCGAGAGCCCACCTACTCTGGTTCATTCAGAAAGCCGCTGATGGGAGACCCAAAGTAACTGGGGACAGGAACCCGAGGCAGATTTCCTTCTGAAGGTATATCTACTACAGAGGGAGCTGCTGAGCGCTTCTGGACCCTGAGCCTGCTGGGAAAGGAATTATGTAATCTGCTGGGGGTGAGAAACCAGCACCCGGTTGTGCACAGGCATTAAGTAGGCCACCTTCAAAGGGTTTTCATCTGTTGCTTATAACAGGCCCCCCAGGACCTGACTCAGCAGGGATCTTGTCAGAGGCAGGGAGGAGCCCTCCACGTTGTTCCTTTCCCCTCTTCCCTCCATTTGTACGGATTTGGGACAGTCTGACCACAGTGCTCCGGTGAGCCTTGGGGTGTGCACGGGTGGGGATGGAGGAAGACGCAGGAAACAGTCCTAGGCGTTGCTTTGGTCTGCTTAGCTCCACCCCCTCCCTCCAGAAAAAAACTCTGAAGGGATCTAGCTGCCTCATGAAGGGGTGAGCCACCAAGTGATGGGAATGTTAACACCCCAGACATGCCAAGTACACGCTAGCCTCAGGGCTTCTGTACTTGCTGGTGCCCCTGTCTAGAGCACTCTTCCCCCAGATGGGCACATGGCTCCCTCGCTCTCTTCCTTTAGGTCTCTGCCTAGATGTTGGCACCAAATTAAGCTGTCCTGGCTGTCTTTATCTCCTTGTCCTGCTTGCTTTTTTCTTCAAAGCACGGCTCACTGCTTCACAGATATGTCTGTCTGTCTGCCTGTTTGCCGCACCTCTTACCTCCCACTCCCAACTAAGGGCAGGGCACTTATTTTATTCATTACTGTATTCTCAGCCCCTAGAACAGGTACTGTGTCCCCAGCTCCTGGAAATTTCTTAGACGGTCCGTAAACACTTGTTGAATAAAGAACAAAATCATTACTCCTCCCCATCTATAACTTAATTGGCCAGGAGGGGCTCCTGGGACAGGATGGTGTGGGGAGGAGTTGACTTATAATAATAGCTCAGGCTTCCTGCTCCAGGCTGGGAAGTCGACCTGGCTGTTTGCAAGGCTGGGTTACTCTGGTCCAAACTGCTCCTGGCCCCAGAACTATGATATCCAAGTGGGAAAACATCGGCCAGGAGATCAGGAGGGGTTGGGCATTTGTGCCAGTGGGACCTGGAGGGGACATGGGCTCAAGAATCAGAGTCCAACTGGGGCGCCTGGGTGACTTAGTCGGTTGAGCGTCCGACTTTCGCTTAGGTCATGATCTCGCAGTTCGTGGGTTCGAGCCCCGCGTCGGGCTCTGTGCTGACTGCCCGCTCAGAGCCTGGAGCCTGTTTCAGTCTGTGACTCCCTCTCTCTCTGACCC
>NW_027532607.1:518896-529807 GCF_008692635.1 Crocuta crocuta
ATTAAAAAAAAAAAAAAAGAATCAGAGTCCAACAGGGATGCCTCGGTGGCTCAGTCGGTTAAGCCTCCGGCTTCAGCTCAGGTCATGATCTCAGGTTTGTGGGTTCAAGCCCCACATCGGGCTCTGTGCTGACAGCTCGGCACCTGGAGCCTGCTTCGGATTCTGTGTCTCCCTCTCTCGCTGCCCCCTCCCCCACTCATGCTCTGTTTCTCTCTGTCTCAATAAGTAAGTAAACATAAAAAAAAAGAAAGAAAGAAAGAAGAAGAATCAGAGTCCAACAGCCCTGACCTCCAGGCCCGTAGAGCCCCTATGCTGAGTGACACGGGACTTCCCTTCCTTCCTTCTAGGAGATCCACTCCCTCCGCATCCCCAGCTCCTCTAGAATTACTTTTCCCTGTACCTTTTTCTCCTGGCTTTCTGTCTGCCTTGCCCTGTTTCACTCTCAGTGTCTTTGTCTCCTATTTCCTCTCTCCACCCTCTCCTTCCCCACTTGCCCCCAGCCCCTTTCCTTCCCTTCAAGTGGCTGAAGGATTGAATTAGTGGCGTGAATTTCCTGAAGCACCCTTCACACTGCAGCGTATACAGCAGTGTTCAACAAATGTTGCTTCCCTTGCCCGCCAAGTCCTACACACCCTTCCCCGGGGCTCTTCCGGATCCTCAGGGACTGCGTGTCCGCGGAATCCCTGCGTGGGCTGCGAAGGGTTGGGACCCCAAGGAGGAAGAAGGCTTTGCAGGACGGCGGAAAGCCTGGTGTGCCAGGTATGGCGCCTGAGCCCCTGTTCTGCAGCCTCCTCCTTACCCTCGGCCTCTGGGTCCCCGCCCCTCCTCTTCCAGCCTTCCTTTCCTCCTCTTTCACTGCCTATCCCTTCGTCTGCCCCCTACAACCACAAGGCCAAGCCCCTTATTCTCCAGCTGAGGTCTCTGAGTCTGAGCCCCCTGCCGCTCCTGATTGAGCCTATGCATCTGACCACGTTTGGCCACGCCCCCAAGGGACCCCCGCCCGCCCAGTTCAGACCCCTCCACAGGCAGGCAGGTGGTGGCTTCTCTTCCTTCTTGTAGCCTGTCCCTACCTTTCTTCCCGATTCACAGACTTTCATTCCCTCTAGGATTTTCTAGGCTCTTAATTCAAAGGTCATGTCCACGGCAGTGTTCCCCCCGCACCTCCCTCTACGAAGTCTTCTGTGAGCTGCAGGGGGAGGGAGGGAGAGCGAGTGGGAGAAAGGCACTGAACAAGCGCGGGCCAGAGATGGTGCAGCCAAATGCTGTGAGGGCCAGTGGCCCAGACTGGGGACCTCTGTTGTGCAGCGGGAAGAGCCCCACAAGTGTCCCAGCACGGGTTCAAACCCAACTTCTGCCTGCTAGTGTTTGTGTAACTCTGCATAAACCATTTGACTGTTCAGGCCTCAGTTTCCTTCCCTGTAAAACAGAATTAGCACTTATGTTAGCAGGTGGTGTGAGACCTGCAGTAGGTGCTACTGACTCCTGATCTATACCAGAAGAGGGGCAAATAATGTCTGCTCTGTCCACTTCCACCCCATACGTGCCCACCAGCTGTGGAAGGGGCAGGGCTCTGGCCATTGGCTGGTACCTGGTCCTCGCAGTCGGAAGGGCCATCTGCTTAGTAGCCAGTTTCTGCCCTGGCTGTAGTCTGGCCCTGGCTGTGGCTGGTGCCCAATCCTGCCTGCCCTCTGTTCTTTGCCAAAGGGGCTCTGGGGAAGTGTCCAAGGCAGAAGAGAGACGGAGAAGGAAGGGAGGGAGGATCTGGATCTTACACTGAGAGAGCACATTAGACAAGTTCCAGATGCTTCCACGCATGACATTCCGTTTAGTCTTCCCCGTGCCAGCTCAGGAGACACTGTGAATGAGTGAGTGGGCGAATGAATGAACAACTGTCCGAGGAAGGTACCAGGGTGTCATTAAATCAGGTGGTGTTTGCAGAGTACCTGGCAGGTGCCTGGCGAACCCCGCTCTCAGAGATGCTCCCTTCCCCACTGTCTCCTTGACATTCTCCCCTCCCTTTATCGGCACGAAGTGTGGCATGGAAAGAGCATGTAGTTTAGCGTCAAAAGCACCCAGCTATATTTCTTGGTTCTTTCACTCGTTGACTCATGACTCTGAGCAAGTCATGTAACCTCCCTGTGCCTCAGTTTCCTCGTCTGTAAAAAGGGACTAAGAACATAGCATGTGGATGAGGATCGAGGAAATAGATGAAGACAGGCCTTGAAAAAGCAGAGCATGGCCCGTAATATTATCCCTCCCTCCCCTCGGCCACTTGCCTCCTGCTTGTCCCTCTGGGCTCAGTGCTATGGGCATGACCTGCAAGAGATTAAAATCTCAACCTGCTTTCCTCCCTCCCCTCCCCACCCCCCACCAACCACTCACCGAGGCTGTGCTGTGGCACAGCGCCAAGGCTTGGCCTGGCTCGCCATCTCCTCGTGTCCATTCAGGCCCAATCCAAACTTCTTTCTCTTTCAATTAAACCACTTGGCCTCAAGGCCTCTGTCCCTAAGCCCTGATTTGTAGGAACCCACTCCGAATAGCTTTGATTAGCAAGAGAAACCAGCCCTGGTTACAAGTGCCACTCAGCAGACCCGGCAGCCAGCAGGGAAAGGACACCAGTCTGACCCAGGCTTGTTTCCCGAGAGGCTGAGTTACAGGCTCATCTGAGGGGAGATGGCAGGTGGGCCCCAGCCACAGTGTGGCAGCTGCTGACCCCTGGCCCTGAAGAGGCTGCCGCTGCGTTGGTTCGCGGCTCTTCCTGGCTTGCCTGCACCTTCTTGGGCTGGTCTCCCCTCAGGATGGGNTGGAAAGAGCATGTAGTTTAGCGTCAAAAGCACCCAGCTATATTTCTTGGTTCTTTCACTCGTTGACTCATGACTCTGAGCAAGTCATGTAACCTCCCTGTGCCTCAGTTTCCTCGTCTGTAAAAAGGGACTAAGAACATAGCAGGGTGGATGAGGATCGAGGAAATAGATGAAGACAGGCCTTGAAAACGCAGAGCATGGCCCGTAATATTATCCCTCCCTCCCCTCGGCCACTTGCCTCCTGCTTGTCCCTCTGGGCTCAGTGCTATGGGCATGACCTGCAAGAGATTAAAATCTCAACCTGCTTTCCTCCCTCCCCTCCCCACCCCCCACCAACCACTCACCGAGCCTGTGCTGTGGCACAGCGCCAAGGCTTGGCCTGGCTCGCCATCCCCTCGTGTCCATTCAGGCCCAATCCAAACTTCTTTCTCTTTCAATTAAACCACTTGGCCTCAAGGCCTCTGTCCCTAAGCCCTGATTTGTAGGAACCCACTCCGAATAGCTTTGATTAGCAAGAGAAACCAGCCCTGGTTACAAGTGCCACTCAGCAGACCCGGCAGCCAGCAGGGAAAGGACACCAGTCTGACCCAGGCTTGTTTCCCGAGAGGCTGAGTTACAGGCTCATCTGAGGGGAGATGGCAGGTGGGCCCCAGCCACAGTGTGGCAGCTGCTGACCCCTGGCCCTGAAGAGGCTGCCGCTGCGTTGGTTCGCGGCTCTTCCTGGCTTGCCTGCACCTTCTTGGGCTGGTCTCCCCTCAGGATGGGCACGCTGGGTCTCAACAGGACTGGTGTGGTAGAGGGGCGTCAAAAGGCAGAGAAGGAAGGGACAGCACCAAGGGATGCCAGGACCACCCTCAGCCCAGCCTCCACCCACTGGAGACTAAAAGCCTCCCCACTCGTTCCAGAAGCATTACTGTGGCCCCAGCTCGGCCCCAGCAGACACACCTACACACACACGTGCACACGCTATACTCCCAAAAGCTCTTCAACAAAGGAAAATATTTGGAAGGGGGTTTTGATGTGCTTTTTTGAGTCATAGACCTCTTTGAAAATCTAATGAAAGCCATGGTCCCTTTCCCAATTAAGATGTGTGTATACACCATTTTTTTCATTTAAATTTTTTATTATGTTTATTTATTTTGAGAGAGACAGAGACAGAGTNGGCTGGAGCAGCCAGACCGCACTGCTTCGTGTGCCTGCAACCACATCTCGGACCCTGAGAGGAGAAAGACCGAGTGGGTGTGAGGAGGAAGGGCGGGAAGGGGGGAGGGCAGAAGGACCTAAGAAGGGAGCTTGGGGTGCACTGCCTGCCAGCCTCCAATTCAGTAGGGCCCATTTCACAATTAGGAAACCGAGGCAGAGGCTGACAGCTGCCCAAGGTCACGAAGCGTGGAGGCGGGGCCACGGCTCCGCTCACGATGCTGGACGCCCAGCCCTTCTGGAGTGCCCAGGAAGGAGCCAGCATGGGGGCTGGTGCATGTGGAAGGCATGGAGGCTGCTTGCAGGAAGAGAGAGGCCCTTCTGTGTCTCCACAGCGCCAGATCCCATCCACTTCACTTCCAAAGTGATTTTCATGGCTGAGGCTACTTTCCCTCCATCGCCGGGGCCACTGCCCCAGTCCAAGCATCTAACCCTGACGCACTCCGGCTTGGAGCTGACCCTTTTGTGGCTCCCCACTGCCTCCATGGTCAAGTCGACACTCCTGAGTGGGGCTGGCCAGGCTCTCTGTGGCTACAGTCCTGTCACTCCCCATGAGTTCCATCCACTCTTGTCTCCAAGGGTGACTTGACATGACCCCAGGAAAGGCTTTGGTGCCTGGGTACGTCCTACTTGATTAGCCAGCCCTGCCTTAAGTGGAAGCCGGGAGCCCTGGGTTCTAGCCCCAGCTCCACCGGTAATTGGCGAAGGAACCTTCGGCCCTGCACTCTCTGGGCCTCAGTCTCTCTACCTATAGGATGGGAGGGAAGTTTGAGTGAGGGGCTCTCTCTGCTCCCTTGCTCTGATCCCAGGAACGGAGCTGGGTCATGGTCCCCAGACGTGGAGGGGACACCCTCATCCCTGTATGGGTGCCCCAAGTGCCAGAAAGAGGAGGAACACGCCCATGGAATCAATAGTGACTGGGAACCCAGAATTGTACCCAGTCATTGGGCCTTAATTAATTCATTTACTGATGGGGCTCAGCCAGGACTTCCAGGCCTTTTCCATAATGCCCTCCCTCCTACTGCATCTGATCTTCAAAGGGATGGGGAAGCTTTTCCAAAAATATCCATTTTCCCAAGGCTCTCCGGGAGGACTGCTCAGCTCAGCAATTAAAGACAAGGAGGTCGCATGCTCCCTGGCAATGACTCGCTGCGTGCCGGCCCGTTTCCTTTCAGGATCGCCTCCTCCCTTCCCACCAATGGGATGACCTGTCCTGAAAGGGGCTCCGGGCTCTGCCCCGCATGTGGGGTGCCTGGTGTGGGGGGAGCTGGAGTCAAGGGGGCATCTCCCATAACCCCAACCAGTACCCACTCTGATACCGATAAGTGACATGTCCTGAACCTTATGGAAGGTTATGTAACAGTTCCAAGACAATAATAATGAAAATAAGATCTCATGCTACATGCCAGGTCGAGCCCCAAGTACTCTGCACAGGTTACCTAAGAATGCTCGCTCGGCCATTGAGGCAGGAGCCATTGCTGTTTGTTCCTATGTTGCAGATAAGGAAGCTGAGAGGTTGTGTGACTCGCCCAAGGTCACACAGATAGGAAGGAGTCGTGTCAGGATCTGACCCGAGGCTGCCTGGACTAAGAGCCATGCTCCTAACGCTACTGTGTGCTGCCGCCTTGCTTCAAGCAAGACCCCAGCCCTGTCTCCCCTCCCCCACCCACAGGCCTCTTCCAACCAGATCTCTGCCCAAAGTCCCTTCCTTTGCAGACATCCCGGAGCAGCCTCTGGTCCCAGGCACAGCCGGTCCATGGCAGACACACCGGATTCCCTTGGTTCCTCGCCTCCTTCCAGCCCTTTCTGAAATCCTGAGCCCTCAGCCCTCTGGTTGCTTATCCCTCATTTAACAATTAGGAGAGAATCAGCAGCTCCTTCGCCAGCTCTGCCCAGGGGCTCAGCTCAGCTGGGAAGGGAAGCTGAGCAGAGCTTGAAAAATGCATTTAGCCTCATTTCCCCACTGGCTTGCTACGTGCGGCCTGAGCAGCCTCTCAGCGGAGCCGACAGGGAGCACTTTAGAGAGACCTCAGCCCTGTGGCCCTGAAGGCCAGACCATGACACCCTCTTTCCGGAAGGCGGCCACAATCTCCCCCCACTGCCCACCCCATTATCTTCCTCTTACCTGGGGCCACCAGCAGAGAAGCAGGCCCAGGCTGGCTGGCCCCTCCGGGATCCACTGGCCAAGCCCTCCCCCTGGCAACGGAGGAGACGGGCCGGAGAGGCCGGGGAGCTGGCTGGCTGAGGCCGCCCTTGCAGCTGAGCTGCACTGAGCTGGGCCTGGGGCTCCCCACTCTCTCTCCCATGCAGTCCCGTGCCCCTGGCTGGCCCCAGGCTCGGGGACTGGGACTCAGGCAGCTTGGCCCGCCGTCCTCAAGCCCCGCTGGGCTGAGGACATGGCACGAAGGTGGATGAAAGCCCTGGAAAGCCCTGGAAGCAGGGGATTGGCTCAAGATTCCATGTCTCTTCTAGTCAGCGCTGCCAGGACTCAGGGCCAGAATTAAGTCTAGGACGCGTATTTAAAGCCACCGATGTCAGAGAGGGGTAGAGAGTGGGGCAGGACGACCTCCACCAGCAAAGGAGAAAAGCGTCAAGGTGTGGATCTCCCTCGGTCCCTTCCCTGTGGTATTTTAGGGCCCTGGTGCCCTTGAAGGGGCAGGCAGGAGGGAGGGCGAGAGGGCCATTTTGTGCAGCTCCAGCCGCCCCAAAGCCCTGAAGCCAGGCTTCCTGTCAGATCACCAGGCTCCTCCCCATCTCCTTAGAAGGTGACAGGTTCCGGGCCACAGTCCAGTGTGGTGGCTGCACAGACCGCCACACCTACCCCCGGGCTGCCCTCCTGTCTTTTCCGCCAGGCGCTGTGTGCCAGGCTGGGAGCTAGTTGTCGTGGATCCTGTGAGACCCACCTGCTGTGACACCCCCCGCCACCTGTCCCTTTCTGTCCTGGGAGGCCTCCGCCATGAATGAGCCCACCACATGGCCCTCCAGCACAAATCCCTCTGCAGAGAAAGGTCACCCTGAGGACCTTCCCCAACACCTGCTCTCCGCGCCCCACCCCATGAAGCACTGCCACGTGATTTGAACTCACGGGAAACCTCCCCACGGATAGTCACCATCTACAGCCGTCATTTCAATGTGCTGCATGAGCCGTCACCACATACCCTTCCACCATATCATGCCCAGCCTTGTGAGGCAGAATCGACTCATCAGATCTCACCACCCTCGTTGCTGCCGTGTGGGACGCCAAAATGGGATGTTTCTCAGATGGGCATCTACCGCATCACCTGTTGCCACATAAGGCCTTGCAAGGGAAGAGCCGCACCGAGCGGGCCAAGCCTGCCCATGGCCAGTCCCATGAACATGATCATGGCGGCCTGGGTGGGCAGAGCGTTGGTCCCAAGGGCAGGCACTGGGGCCGTCCCCGAGCCGCCACTGGGGCCTGTGGGCAGAACGGGGCAGGAAGCTCCTCTCCTCAGCTTCAACCCCAGCATCCTCCAGCAAGCAGGGCCCTGTGTTGGCCCACATGATGGATAGACGGACAGCCTGATAGACAGACAGATGCCTGGGTTGCTCTTTGGAAGAGGAGCCCATGGCATTACTCTGACTCTCTCTCCTTTTTTCTAGACAACGGCTACCGGGAGTGCCTGGCCAATGGCAGCTGGGCCGCCCGTGTGAACTACTCGGAATGCCAGGAGATCCTCAGTGGGGAGGTGAGGCTGCCCGTGTAGACGGTGGGTCAGGCCCCAGCTCCGATCTGGGCCTGCTGCGTGGCTGTCTCCAGGGGAGGGGGGCCTAGAGGGTGGCCACAGGCTCTGACACGGATGAGTTGGGTCCTTATTCCTCCCTTCCTTCCGCGTGCATGCCCTGGGACAGCTTTTCATCCGTTCTCCACACCACCCACCTGTGCGGCACATCCGGGTCCAGCCAGGGGGGGCCTGTATCAGAACCAGAGATGGGGGCAGGGGCGGCAATGCAGTGGGAAAGTGCTCCCAGCCAGTCTTGGAAGTATCTAAATGTTTTTGAGAAGATAGTGCTTACGCATAACACAAAATCCAAAAGGTACAAGTCGGAACACAGAGAAGTCTCCTTCCCGCCCTGTCCCAGCCACTGGGTCCCCTCCCCAGAGGCAATGCCAGTGAGTCCCCTTCCCAGAGGCAAAGCCAGTTTCTTAGGTGGCCCCCAGAGGCATTCTCTGCATATGTGAGTAATTACATATATATACTCTTTTTTGTTTTAATCCAAATGTTGCATGTTATACACACGGTTTGACACCTTGCTTTTTGCATAGAATCGTCCATCTTGGAGGCCGTTCCGTATCAGTGCATCCTTGTTCTCTTTTACATTTGCATAATATCACATGGTGCAGATGTACCGCCGTTCCCTTAACCAGTCTTTATTCTCAGGCTGGTAATTACAAACAGCGCTGCAATGAATTATCTCTTAAAGGTGACATCGGCACGGGCTCGAGTATATCTGGTGTGGCTGCTACCTCTGTCCCTCTTGCGCCCTCCCCTCCACCTCCACACACCCTTTCAGCGGGCGCTGAGGAAGGTCATGGAGCTGGAAAAATGAGTGAGCAGAAAAGAGAGGGCGGACGGGACGACACCCCACGCTGTCTGAGGGCTCCAGGCTTCTGGGGTGTGGAAGAGAGGGGCTGATCCACATAGTCCTGGGATTCCAGCACCTAAAAGATCTAAATGGAAGGGACCTTGGAGACCCTCTGTCCCCTCTTAATCTGCCTATAATAAGAAGCACCCAGAGCACCTGTTCAAATATAGACCCCAGGGCTACATCCGACACCTGATAAATCAAACTCTCCAAGGAGGACCTGGGAATTGGTTTTTTAACAAGTTCCTGGGGGACTTTCTGATGAGTAACTTGGATCTGGTGCGACTCATTCACCTTACAGGTGGGGAGACTGAGGCCCAGAAGGGGGGAGTGACTCACACAAGGTTACACAGCCAGAGTGAGTCAGAGCCTGGACCTGGGTTTTGAAGTCCAGGCTCCCCTCTGCCTACGACCAGGTGCTCCATGAGAAGCGAGGTTGATGGAGGAAGAAGAGCTGTCCCCACGTTGCACCCCACCTGGCCCTTTGATGATCCCCTTCCCCAGGCTGCCTGGTTTTTTGTCACTGAGCCATTGCTGCCTCCTTTCTGAAGCTGCAGAGATAGGGCAAAGCCTAGAAGAACGCCGCGTTCTTTGGTGGGGCCGCTTTGGCAGGGTGAGTTGCTAGGGACACTGGTGAGAGGCTTTGCTGGCACCTCCACTCAGGGCCAGCCACATGGTCCCGCTACAGGCCAGGGTGGGTTGGGCTGCCCCCCCTCCACCTCCCCCAGTGGCTACCTCACACAGTGAGCCCAGCCTGGGAAGTCCTGGGGCTGCGGACGAGGGCACCCCCACCCCTAGGCTGGGGGAGGGAAGTGGGGTCAGGAAACATAGTTGGGCCAGAAAATTTGGGCTTGGGGGGTGGGGGAGAAGACCACCCAGCCTGGTGGGGAGCTCCTTACCTGGGGCACAGTGGAGGAGGGGTGGAAGGACAGGAGACGGGGCTCGCGCGCAGAAAGCCGGGTCAGTGCAACTCTTAAAGCACAGCTGGTGCCCACGGGGGGCTGCTGGGGGGAGGCAGGGCTAAGGCAAGGGGTCTTCAGTCCCCTGTCGTACCCCACCTTGTCCTGCTGGGTCTGTAGAGCCTGAGACAAATGACTATCTCCACCTGCAGGTCAGATGGCCAGCCACCTGGCTTAAAACAAATAACCCTCCCCCACTCCAGAGGGGCAGGCGTCTGTCACCTTCTTGAACATGAGCTACACTGGACAGCACAGCTGCCCCCAGCCTCCCGCCTGCACTGGAGCCCCCCAAATGTCGGGAGAACTTCATGGTTCACTTGAATCCCTCCTGCCCGAATTGAAGCCCGGTCCTTCTAGTTGGCTGATGGGGCGCCCTACCCTGAAGCTCCCACCCCATCTACCATGATAGGGGTCTCTCTCCCTCTCTCCACCAGTGGGGTTCGGGGGAGAAGGAGGATTGGGGAACACCAGCTTCTCATCAGCCCTCTCTTTGGCAGTATAACGGGAACGGCACGGGCTTTGGAGGTGGATGGCTTGGATTCTGGTTCCAGCACAGTCTCCAGGGGAAGGAGACTTAGCCTCACTAAGTCCCAGCTTCCTCAGCTGTGAAAGGGGCGGGAGTAACACAGTGTCTGCCTCCTGGTAGATGTCTGCCTGCGTCTTGGCCTTTGGAGGGCACTCCATCCACCTGCCACCCCTCTGCCTCTCCCCTCCCTGGGGTCGGGGAGGAGACCAGTAACACAGGCACCCCCTTCCTCTCGTTATTGACCTGTTGGGAACGACCACCTCCCCACCACCCCTCCCCCACCCTCCCTGCTTTCCCCAGCAGCTCCTGGCTGCCCAGTTGCCTGGCACTCTGGGCAATCAATTAATTTAATTACTGAAAATGCCATTCCTTCTGCCAGACTCTAGCCTTGCCAGACCCCTCCCCACTCTGAAGACCTCCCCCACATCTACTCCCAAGCTATGGAAAAGAGGAAGAGGAAAGTCTCCAATTAATGGAGCAGCCGGTTTCTCACCCCAGGCCTGGGCTAAGCCCTAATTAAGCATGAGTCCTCTAGGGGATTACACATAATGGATTTGCAGAAAGGCTGTCTGTGAAGTGGGGCTTGCGAGGGCTCCCAGAGGCCAGAGCAGGGAGGAGACAGCCTACAGCCGCTGCCACCACCACCAGGGGACAAGCCCCCAGCTGGGAAGCTTGAGTTCATGCCCCGACCCAGGGGAATGACACTGACCACCTCCACACACACCAGTACCAGCCTGTACTGGCCCCCACTTTCCGTATCAGCAGCCCCCAGCACTGTCCGCCTTCACTGCAGGGACACCAACCCCCCCCCCCCAAA
>NW_027532607.1:529840-533203 GCF_008692635.1 Crocuta crocuta
ACTCACCCCCACCTCCCGTGACACTTGTACACACTCTGTTCCCCTCCCCCCCACTCTACTGAGCTGGGGAGCCTGGCCACCGGGCACATCCTTGATATGACATAACAGGGTTCTGGGGTGTAGGCTCGTGGGCTGGGGCTCACTGCTCGCAGCGGTGATAGTTGGACCAGAACTTCTAAAACGCTTAAAAATCACGGGGGCTTCTGGCTAAAATGAAGATTCAGACTCAGTGCATCTGGGGACATGGCTTGAGATTCTGTATGTCTTCAGATTCCTGCAAGCTCCTGGGTGATGCTGGTGTCTCTGGTCTGGGGACCACACTTGGGGGAGCAAGGGGCTGGAGTGCCCACTGGCGGGGTGCGGGGGTAGCCTGGGAAACCTGCTGGTGAGGAAGGGCCACAGAGTGAGACGGCCTGGGGTCGGGAGAGACACCGAGGCTGGGAGACTGGGCAGGTGCAGTGGGACCCGCCAGGGCGGATGCACTGAGTCATTCTGAAAAGGCATCGGGACAGGTCTGAGACCGCCACCATTTGGGACAAGGTGTGTCTTGCAGAGTCTGGTGGAAGTTGGCCAGGCACTGGTTACTGGATTCTGGTCACTGAGGGTGCAGTGGAGAGGCTGCTGCCTAGTGCCACACTGTGCCACCTTCCTCAGCCTCCCAGTCGGTCCGAGGTCAACCTGCGGTCGGGGTCCAGCAGGGGGCGGGTTGTGTGTGCAGCTGATGGCAGGTGGTGGTGAAGGGGTTCCCCGAACACCCTGCCCATGCTGCCCACTTGGGTGAGTGAGCGAAGCTGGGGCACCAGGCCGTTCTAGCTCTGCAGGCACTGCTATTTACCCCGGGGCTTCACCGCATGGATTTGTGGGAAATTTAATGAAAGGAAATTAAGTGCAAGCTCCAGACAGGCTGGGGATGGGCATATCTTCTGGAGTCTCTGGGTTTGGTATCTACTGCCAGACACTCAGAGACCCTTCCTATCTGCAAGGTGCCAATAGGCACCCTCTGCTCCCCTTCTCCCCCCACCCTCTCTCCTGCTTCTCTGTCTGCTCCCCCACCTCGTCATCTGCCCCCATTTATGCTTCAGTGTGTCTCAGCCCTTCTGAGCCTGAGCTGCTAATGCCATTTCCTGCCATGTTCCAAATCAGCCCCTTAGAACAGAGCTTCCTGGGCCTTCTGGATCTCAGGGGTTTTCAGTGAAGACCTGCCTTCAGAAGAGTGTGGTGGGCGCTGGGAAGAGCAGGGGAGGGAGGCCTTGGCCCCCTCGGATGCCTGCTAGGTGGCCGGCTGCAGAGGTACATCCTTTGTTCTGGGGTGAGTGAGTTTGGGCCTCAGTTTCCCCATCTGGAAATTGAGTACGGCTGGACCTGATCCCTTAGGACCAGCTTCAATGCCTGTGGATTCTGAAATTCTAACAGGGAGGTCTATGGAGAGCCAGCAGCTCCTCGGTGGCTCTAAATGGTTGAACATGGCCTTTGTGAACTTACCGTTTGCTAAACACCAGCCAGTTTCTGTGCATCCTCATGGCCTGGCCCCACCCCAGGACCCAGGAAGGGGAAGGGAGGGCGATGCTAACAGGGACCCTCCCACCCTTATTTCACACAGTTACGGAGCTCCACTGTATGCCCTGCCCTCTCAGGACCTAGGAAAGGGTGAAGGGGGCTTTGATCTTGGGGGGCAGGAGTGCATAGAGCTGGGTACTGGGGACCACCAGTCCACCATTATGGGGTGGGGGATACATCTGCAGCCTCAGTACCTTGCCAGCCTCCACGTGCTGGTTAACAGATGGTTTGAGCTTAAGGGACCTTGAATGAGTCAACATACTTCTGGGCCTGTTATTCTGCAAAATAAGGTATAGACTCCCTTCCGGCTCCTCCTACGTGGTGGCCTTAATGGGTTGAGGAGTCAACAGGTACGAAACACTCTGCATGGAAAGGCTTCAGCACTCATGGAACAGACTCTGGAAAGAACAGACCACAACATTTCTCAGCTCCTTTACTTTATGAAGTGAATGAAGTGGTAACACTGGCAGGGGGTGGGGGGGGGAGGGGGAGCTTCGTTATAATCCCGGGAAGGGGTTCTGTTCATTCCCAGAAGACCCCTGGACCAGAGGAAGGACCTGGAAGGTGTGTTATGGAGCCTAGAGAGTTTGTATGGTCTGTAATGACTCTGTGGCTGCCACTGCCATGGCTGATAGGGGCCAGTTCCCACCGCGGCAGGAGGGATTCGGGGGTAATCAAGGAGATGGAGGCTCAGCTCAGAAGTGGGTGAGGAGGGACGTCTGGGTGGCTCAATCGGTTAAGTCTCCAACTCTTGGTCTCTACTCAGGTCTTGATCTCAGGGTTGTGAGTTCAAGCCCCGCGTTGGGCTCCATGATGGGTATGAAGCTGACAAGGAAGGAAGGAAGGAAGGAAGGAAGGAAGGAAGGAAGGAAGGAAGGAAGGAAGGAAGGAAGGGATGAGGACGGGCAACTGGGGTGGCTCAGTCAGTTAAAGTGTCTGCTTCTTGATCTTGGCTCAAGTCATGTTCTCACAGTTCATGAGTTCAAGCCCCATGTGGGTCTCTGTGCTGATGGTGCAGAGCCCGCTTGGGATCCTGTGTCTCCTCTCTGCCCCTCCCCTGCTGTGCTCTCTCTCTCTCTCTCTCTCAAATAAAGAAATAATAATTTTTTTAAAAAAAAAGAAGTGGAGGAGGACAAAAGTCCTGGAGGGTTGGTGTCCGCACCCATGAGGGTCACCTGGTGATTGGACAGAATGGACATGTAAGCGTGAGAGCTGTGCACATGTCTTCACATATGTGGAGCAGGGGCCCTGTGTGATGTGGAGACCGAGTTAGCTGGGATTTGTCTAATAGCTCGGAGAAGCGGGCAGAGTACGAGATTCAGGGATGGACAGACAGACAAACACTGTCTCAAATTGGACGGCCCTGCCCCGGGGCCATGCTTGACACACACTCGGGGCTCAGGAAGGGGAATAACTTATTATTATCAATTCTGTCTGAGCCACCCAAGAGGGCTGTCCTCCCGCGTCCAGTGGGTGCAGGGGTGCAGCTGTGTGGGAGCCTCACCTCTGTCCCTCTCTCCTACCTCAGAAGAAAAGCAAGGTACACTACCATGTCGCTGTCATCATCAACTACCTGGGCCACTGCATCTCTCTGGCGGCCCTCCTGGTGGCCTTTGTCCTCTTTCTGCGGCTCAGGTGAGAAAGACCCAGTGCTGGCCCCAGGCACTGCGCAGGGTAGAGAAGTAAGATGCAGGAGGCAGTACTGGGCAGGGGGTGCGGGCAAGGGGGGGGTCCTGCCCCCACCTCAGAGGGAGGTAATGACAGATACAGGAGTCCCAGGTCTCGGAGCCCCTGGGAGGGCCATTT
>NW_027532607.1:533271-540727 GCF_008692635.1 Crocuta crocuta
GGGCCCTTTCCCCCCCCCCCCCGCCCCTCCCCAGCCAGCCCGGTAACTGCTATGGGCTCAGCTTGGACCACCCACACCCGTGCCAGGATGCACTCAAAGATGGAGCTCTTTGAGCTTGAACTTGTCTGGGTCCAGCACTACTGCCAAGGACGCAGGTGGCAGTGCCAGGCAGGTCTGTGCCAGGAACCGGGGCAAGAGCAGGAGCTGAGCATCGGGCCTGACGGCTCAGAGGGAGGCGTCCTGCTGGAAACCTTCGATGTTTTATGTTTTCTGACCCGGGAGCTGTGGGGAGGGGAGGGGCCCTGGGAGGAGCGGCATCCCCTGAAGCAGAAGCCCCTGTCCCCGGAGCATTGGCTGTGTGGCCCGCTCTGCCACCGAGTTTAGGCCTGGGTGGGTCATCCGGAGAGCCTATGCTGCCACCTCCTGGTGACTTAGCTAGTGGGCGCTCGGTTCCCCATTCGTACACCTGAACTGGAGTGACGCTGGCGGCCTGTCCCTTACCTCCTCTTCCCTCCCCTTGCTCCCGTCACCCACCCTCCCCTGCTGCCCCCCAGGAGCATCCGGTGCCTGAGAAACATCATCCACTGGAACCTCATCTCGGCCTTCATCCTGCGCAATGCCACGTGGTTTGTGGTCCAGCTCACCATGAGCCCCGAAGTCCACCAGAGCAATGTGGTGTGTCCAGCAGGGGCAGGCCCACGGGCCGAGGAAGGGGCTGAGTGGGACTGCCCTGGAGGAAAAGGGGCCCAATAAAACAGGAACGGTTCCCCGGGGGCGGGGGTGCATTCTGCCGGTAGGAGGCCCCAAGCCCAGGGTGGGGTGTGGTGGCAGCGGCCTCCCATCTCAGGGTCATCTCTGGGTGGGGCGGCAGGGCTGGTGCAGGTTGGTGACAGCTGCCTACAACTACTTCCATGTGACCAACTTCTTCTGGATGTTCGGGGAGGGCTGCTACCTGCACACGGCCATCGTGCTCACCTACTCCACCGACCGGCTGCGCAAGTGGATGTTCATCTGCATTGGCTGGGGTGCGCGCACCGGCCCCCTGCTACCCCAGCCGGGCTCCCCGTTTCCTTGCCCAGATCTGGTCAGCTGGCTGGGGGGAGGGGGCTGAGAGACCAGGGCCAGGTCAGGGCGGTGGGGTGAGCACCACTCAGGGGTGGGGGGGCAGCAGGAGCACCCTGAAGGAGGCATGCTGAGGGTATGCTGAGTATGAGCTCGACCATGGGAAACGCCTGCCCACTTCTAGGCCCTGGGCTGCACTGGGGTCCTCCAGGCCCTACACCCCGCAGACCCCGCCGATGGGCTCTGTGACAGCCCGTCTCTTCCCAGGTGTGCCTTTCCCCATCATCGTGGCCTGGGCCATTGGGAAGCTGTACTACGACAATGAGAAGTGAGTCACCTCCTACCCTGCATTGCCCTCAGGGCTCCCTGAACCCCGAGATCCAGGCTCCCAGCCCAGCTCGGCCTGACATTCCTGGAGGACCTTCAGCCACATCACCTGCCCAGTTAGGGTCATGATTTCTTCATCCATAGGGATGGGAGGGGAGCTGGGGGCCAGACTCAGTCCAAGGATCCCTAGCAGTGCTGTGCTCTAGGTGAGGCTTGATGGGTAGAGTCAGGCTCTTCTATCTGTCTTGTGATTTCACGCCATATAGAAGAGCATAAGGGTTACTGACGGTCTCTGGAGTCAGATTGCCCAGGTTCTGAATCATGGACCCATCATTAAGTAGTTATATGACCTTGGGCCAGTTATCCCAGTGTGCCTCAGTTTCCTTATCTGTAAAACAGGCATCCTAATAACAGTGCCTCCCGCAAAGGACTTTTGTGGAGATGACCTGAGTTCATATATATTAAGCATTTAGAATAGCGTCTGGCACCATAAATATTAAGACTTGTTTTACAAAAGATTCCATGGGTTTTTATAGAAATGAATCCTGATGACCTCACAGGGTCCTTCCTGCTTCCAGCTCTGACATCCTGAGATGTCTTTGTCATCCAGAGATGACTTTGGTCTAGGGTATTCCCAATCGCCCCTGCAAATGAGACTTCTGCTGCAGTGATTCTCAGCCTTGGCTCGTGTCAGAATCATCCAGGAAGTTTAAAAAGTACCAACGCCCAGGCTTGACTTCCAAAGGATGGGATGTAACTGGTCTGGAGTGTCCTGGGCACTGGGAATTTTAGCGGCTAAGATTGAGAATCACTGAGAGAGAATCAGAAAATATGGCATAGACAGCCCGGAGGTATAGGACCTTCCTTGCCAAAGTGTTCTCAGGAGCCCACTGCCTGAGTGGGGTTCCAAGTGGCCTCCATCACAATGACGAGTCCCCTTCACCCCCTAGAGGGGAAGGGCCACCCACAACTTCACCAAGCTGGACAAGGAGCCTGGAAAATGCTATTCATGTTTACCAGGCTTATCCCTCCTGACTCCTCCCGGCTGGCTCTCCCTGCGTGGGCTGGGTGGGGGCCTGGGTGGGGAGAGCTGCCGGCTGCCAGACATCACTTGGGGGCCTGGCAGTAATGCCCCGGATGTTGGGGTCCCGGTGCAGGAACCTCGTAAACCCTGGACGAAAGTGATTACAAGGGAGTACAGGAAGAACAGTTTTCCAAAAGCCGCCCAGTGTGTGTGGGTCTGTGTCTTGGCGGAAAAAGGATGCCTGGCTTAAGAAAGTCGGTCTGAGTGGCTCTGGAGCCCCATCTAGTGGCGATGTGCTGACACTGCAGCAGAAGGGATCCAGGTGTGAGATGCCAGAATTTGTAGTGCCTGGGGTTGGGGACTAGCCCTGGCCCCAGACAGCTTGCATTTGGTCTCCCTGGTGTCTTTGAAACCTTGAATTTTTTTCAAATCTTTAAAAAGTCAAGAGGTTTCACATAAAAAATCTCAGTGTCTGGTTTATGGAAGCATCATGGGATCTAGGCACCGCGGGTCTGCATACCCTGGGGCCCATCACCTGTGCACAAGGACATGGGACTTCCCATATGCCCCATTCCCAGATCCCCCCAAGAGATTTCTGGAGGGAAACTTGAGAAAATGAAAGGCAGTTCTGCTTCTCCAACAGGTGGAACCTGTGGAATCTCTTCCTTGAGGCCACAATTAAACAGATTCAGAGGTCGTTAGCTGTGTGACAGGGGCAGGGCACCACTAGCAGGCTGGTGCCAGAGCCAGAGTGGGGACAGAGGGGAGAGTGGTGTGCGGATCCCTTGCCTGTGCCACTCAGCGCTCTTCTCCACAATCTCCCTGCCTACCATATTGCCTGTATAGAAGGTGCTGTCCATTCTGCAGCTGGAATAACTGAGGCCCCGTGGTGGGATCTTGACTTTCTGCCAGGGTTGGAATTGAGGCACCCAGATCCTGGCTTCTGGCCCCAGTCCTGCCCTGGCCAAACACTGCCCCCTCCCCATGCCACTGAACTGGACACAGATGGCTTCCCACCTTACCTTCTCTCTGTGGCTTTCTAGGTGCTGGTTTGGCAAAAAGCCTGGNACTCTTCTCCACAATCTCCCTGCCTACCATATTGCCTGTATCCAGCTTTACATCTCATAATAGAAGGTGCTGTCCATTCTGCAGCTGGAATAACTGAGGCCCCGTGGTGGGATCTTGACTTTCTGCCAGGGTTGGAATTGAGGCACCCAGATCCTGGCTTCTGGCCCCAGTCCTGCCCTGGCCAAACACTGCCCCCTCCCCATGCCACTGAACTGGACACAGATGGCTTCCCACCTTACCTTCTCTCTGTGGCTTTCTAGGTGCTGGTTTGGCAAAAAGCCTGGGGTGTACACTGACTACATCTACCAGGGCCCCATGATCTTGGTCCTGCTGGTAAGAAGCTGGGTGGGAGGGGGCAAGACAGAAGGACAATCAGTGCCTCCTGTGGACTGACAGAGTCCCCATGGCCGGGGGCACGGGGCCAGGAATGTGCAAGCACGAATGAGAGCAGAGGGAGAGAAGTAGGGGCTCCAAGACCAGACTTGAGACGGCGAGGCCCTGCGCCATCCACCCGCCCTCCCCCCAGCATCCTGCACACACATGCATGCCCACACCGTCCCACCGTGTGCTCAAATTACAGATCAATTTTATCTTCCTTTTCAACATCGTCCGCATTCTCATGACCAAACTCCGGGCATCCACCACATCTGAGACCATTCAGTACAGGTAACCCGGCCCGCCTCCCTCCCCCAGCCACGGGGGGCCCAGAGATCCCCGCCTCTGACCCAGGGTCTCCCCACAACAGGTCTGACAGTCCCTCCCGAAACCCCAGCTCCCAGTCTCGGACATTCCCGGGACCTGGCACCCTGCCCCCAGGCCCGGCCCTCTTCACCAGCCGTCCCCGGGGCGGGCGGTGACTCTGGGCCTCCCCGCCCCGCCTCGCCTCAGGAAGGCTGTGAAGGCCACTCTGGTGCTGCTTCCCCTCCTGGGCATCACGTACATGCTGTTCTTCGTGAACCCCGGGGAGGACGAGGTGTCCCGGGTCGTCTTCATCTACTTCAACTCCTTCCTGGAATCTTTCCAGGTACTTCCACCCGCGCCTCGCTCTGGCCCTGGGTGTCCCCGACCTCCTTCGGTGGGAATTCTTCCAGGCAGGGCCCTGGAGGGGCAGAGGGTGCAGAGAGGAAGGGGTGGGGGCCTAGAGGCTGGGTGCGGCCACACCGGCCCCAGTCCCTTGACCCACCTTCTCTGTCCGCTCCAGGGGTTCTTCGTGTCCGTATTCTACTGTTTCCTCAACAGTGAGGTAAGGACGTCGGGGTCCCAGAGCTCAGGACAGAGGGGGGCCCGTTGGGACCCAAGGTTGTCAGTAGCTTCCTCCTGTCCTCCCATGCCTGCTGTCTTTTCCCCGCCCCCAGGTCCCTAACGGGGCAGCTGCCGGGGGCCGCAGGGGGTCCCTGCCCACGCTGCTCCTGTAGTGGCACGCCCACTCCTTTGCCCCCATAGGCATGTGGCACAGGGGGGTCAGAAGCCAAGGCTTCAGTCTCATCAGTGAGTCTATGAAAAGGCTTGTTGAAACCAGGAAGGGCTGAGCCCTTGGGCTGGGCATGCACATGTGTGGAAGGTAGGAATTCTTCACGGCAAAGGCCATATGATGCCTTCGCGTGGGTAGAAAAAGGCGCCCCTTCTCAGAACACCTGAGATAATTACCCTAACAAATATGCAGACAAACAGCCTCGACGGCGCGAACGCCACTGCCTCCTGTGTGGCCCTGTGTGCGTTTCACACCTGTGTCCTGCACCCCTGTGGACCCATCACGGGTACACCTGCTTATGGCGGCCCGAGGGGAGGGGCGGGGGTTCTAGACCCGGGCTCGGACATGGTGCTCTGCTCTGTGCCCACAGGTCCGCTCTGCCGTCCGGAAGAGGTGGCACCGCTGGCAGGACAAGCACGCGATCCGCGCCCGCGTGGCCCGCGCCATGTCCATCCCCACCTCCCCGACCCGTGTCAGCTTCCACAGTATCAAGCAGTCCACGGCCGTCTGAGCTAGAGGGCCAGGCAGTGGAAGACGGTTTCCAGGCCCAGCCAGCCGCCCTGTGTGTGGAGGGGATCAGCTCCTTCCCACGCCCTGTACCCCCAGAAGCATCTGGCACTGACATCCTGGGGGCCCCCTCCCTGAAACCCCAGCTGAGCAGGAATTCTAGGCCTATGGGAGCAGACACAGTCTGGGCCACAAGACGAGTGGGAAATAACCTATAAGACTGGGCTGGCTCAGGGCCCCTGGCTCCCGCTTGCCCCAGCCCTCCCTGGAGAAGAAATAAGAACAGAGTGGAAATGGCCAGGAGGAAATCCAAAGTGGCACATGGGTCCCTCCAAGAGATGTTTTCTCCCACAGCACAAGATGGCCAGCCCACTGGAGGCCTGGGGCCCATCCTCGCTTCTCCAGGGGCATCATGGGAAACTCTTGCGAGTTTCCCAACCACGGTGATGATGCCTCCGGATGTTGGCAATTGCCTTCCAATACCGATGGGAACCAAGGTCACGTGGCCAGGAGCCCTGATCAATGTCATTATAGATCAGGTGACATCCTTAGGCAATAGGCCATGCCACTAGAATCCTCCCAAGTCCCCATAACTTCGGCTGGCATCTGGCACTGCCAACAGAAACGCTCTGCCTCGCTGCCTTGCACCATCGGAACTTTACTGCCCTGCAGGCCACTCGGGCTCCCCCTCCTTAACCGCCCATAATATCTGCACCCTGATTTCTGTCACCTCCTATCCCTGGTGCCTCCCCCTTTGTGGAAAGACAGGGGTGGGAGGGCAATGGAGTGGCCTGTGCAGCAAGAGCCAGGGTGTGCCCCGGCCAAAGCCAGTCTCCTTATCAGGGAACAGAGGACACTTGGGGGCCATTTTGCCTCTGGGGCAGCCTCTCCGCTGGTCACAGGGAGTTTGTGGCCCCTGGATGTCCTCTGGGGCATCGTGATGAGCTCAGCAAAGATAGGAGAGGGGGCGGGGCACTTGGCCTGTCTCTGCCTGAGCGTCCCGGAGCAGGACAAGTGATTCTTGGGGCAGCCAGGCAGCCCCCATTGGACCCTCCCGTGTCCAGGGCTACCAGGCCACTAGAGCAAGGCTTTGGGAGATGAGGGTGTCAGCTGTGAGGGGATGGCTGCTGTAAATAATAATATTTATCTTTTCTACCAGCATTTGTGAAGGTCTGGCCTGTGCGGGGTGGGTGGGAAGGGCGCAGCAGAGATGGCGGCCACTTCGCAGTCTTCGGGGCCGCTGTGGGGCTGGGAACCTGATACTGCTCACTCCCATCAGGCTGGGCCGCAGGAAGTAGAGTTAGGGAGGCCCTGACACTCTCCCGGAAACAGAACCAGAGACAAGGTTTCCAGAATGAACCCACAGAAGGGGATCACAGGAATCAGGTGGGGGCAGGAGGCCAGGACAGGGGTCAGTGGGAAGGGGGTGCCCACATGGCAGCCACCACTGCAGGCAGCTGCACATAATCTTGCTGCAGCTTGGGGAGCCCGAGTGGGGTGCACCCTGCCTGCAGCCCATCCGAGGGGCCATGTGGGAAGAAGGCTGCTCCCTGGTGGCATTAATCTCCCTGCACCTCCCTTACCCACACAGGGGACCAAGATCTGAGGCCCAGGAAGAGTGGTGTGTGACAGAGGCAGGCTGCACTACCTCCCCAGGGCAGGGGACGGGGTCAGACACAGACTCCCCACCAGCCTGGGGCTCGCTTGGTCTCATGCGAGGGATGCGGAGAGGGGACCAGGGACCGCAGGACAGAGATAGCTGACAGCTTCCAGAGCAACTGGGGGTGGAGGGTGGTGAGGGAGAAACCCCAGAGAGAGACGTGACTACCAGGAGGGACCAGAAGTGCCTGCTGAGTGTCAAATGGCCGCGACGGAGGCATCTTTCTCCGCTCTGCCCATCACCCAGTGAAGTGAGAGCGCAGGGCTTCTGCACAAGCCCGGCTGTGGGGACGGGCGCTTCCCAAGGACAGAGGAGCCTGGGAGGAGCGGGGGACATC
>NW_027532607.1:540824-542036 GCF_008692635.1 Crocuta crocuta
GGGGGGGGGTGGTGAGTGGAGGAGAGGGAGGGCCTGAGGGCCAGGCTGGGGCAGCCCCCCTCTCCTGCTTGAGCCTCCTGGTTGTGATGGCTGACAGGCGCCCTTTGAGCTCTGGCTGTGCCCTCAGCACTCAGGCCCGGCGACAGCAAGATGCAAGGGCCAGAGATGAGCCGCGTCCCAAGACACGTGCCAGCAACCAACCACAAGGCCCAGAGCTGTGGGCAGAGGACACCTTCCAGAGGAGGCTGACAGTCACCAAAGAAGCTGTCTGTAGGGTCCCTGGGCAGGCAGGGCGGGTCCAGATGAGTCTCAGGACGCCCCCCATTCAGAGACTGTAAGGGAGGAGGGGCTGCCTGGAGGAACTACATCTCCTCCTCCTCCTCCGTCAGGAGCAGGTGCCCAGAGCTTAACCCTTCCCAGCCCACGGCGCCAGGGGGTCCAGGGTGAAGGTAGACCCCCAGACAGAGCTTCTGAGGGTCACTGTGCCCTGAGGTTCAGCTTGCAGGCTAGGTGGGAAAACGTCCCTTGGGGGTGAGTGAGACTGTGAGGGACCAGCGGACACGTCACTATGCTGAGAAGAGGCCGGCAGCCGCAGGGCGGGGGTCACTGTGGGGCAGGCCCCTCCCTCACACCCGGAGGAATTTCTCCACGCCTCACCCAGAAGCTGCTACCTCCTCAAGTACCTGACCAGAGCCCATTTCTCCCTGGGACCCTCCTTCGTGGGGACAGATCACCAGTGGAGGAAACCCCGCACTGTGGGCTTCTGGTTTTCCAGTCCTGGCTCCTCCACCACTGAATGTGACATGACCCCTGCCCTGGGGTCCTCACTGCCGCGCCCACCCCCAGGCCTCCTCAGTCCCGCTGGGTCAGATGCCCTGGGACAAGACTAGGGAGAGAGTCGGGTGTGGGAAAAACACACGTTAGGGAGGAAGGGAGGTTTTAGAATCCAAATAATAATACCTTAATTGTGGGCATTTGTAAACTTGCTTTGCAATCTGCAAAATCCTTCATAATATTTATTATCCAATCTTCAAGTGATGCACAGAGGCAGCAACCATCCCATTTTACAGCCAAGGAAACTGAGGCCTGGTGATTCCTCTGAGATCAAAGGTTCTCTGGCTCCATGTCCAGGGTTCTTTCCATCCCCTCAGGTGACTGAAGTCACTGGCCAAGGGCTTCAGGAAGCCAGGCTGCAGAGAGGACCTCGGGGGG
>NW_027532607.1:542044-662247 GCF_008692635.1 Crocuta crocuta
GGGGGGGAGGGGGCAGCCAGAGGCCTCAGGGCTTCAGATTGTCTGGCTGGGAAGGAGTCCAGGGCGAAGAAGGGACCAGTCCAAACTGTTCAGGGCCAATGTCCACTCGCTGAGCTCAGCTGGGGGGGGAGTGGTGAGGATTCTGCACGTCCATCCTGATTCCCAGCGTGCACTTCCCACCTTCCCAACGCCCGCCATCCCTCTACTCCTTAAAGTGATACTTAACTGCAGCCCAGGCCGCCCAAGCTTCTATGGGTCTCCCTGCACCCACCCAGGCTCTGCTCAGTCCATGCAAGGGGGTCACTAGCCTCCAGCTTCAAGGGTCTCTCAAGATCAGCTCATGGAGCTCCCTGACTTCAAACTCACCTACCCACCCTCAGTCCAAACAGAAGCAGGGCTGTTTCCGCATTCCGACACCAGCGATGCTCACACAGACTGAGTGCTCCCCAGGTGCCTCTCACTTGTTGATCTCACTTACTCTTCCTACCACGCTGGGAGGCAGGGGCTATTACCCCCATTTGACAGATGAGGAAAGTGAGGCACAGAAAGGTCACAAGACCTGCCCTGGAGCACCCAGCAGTGGCATGAGCCCGGGCTGGCCTCCCCCAGCCTCTCCCATGTGTCACCCTTATGCAGAAGGAGTCCTTTGTAGGGCGCCCCTCCAATCCCCTCCCTGGGAAAATGCCTCAGTTTCCCTAGTTTGTGGACAAGCCGCATGCAGACACAAAGCCGGATGTAGGAGTTGGCACCTCCAAAGCACGGGTGTCAGGTGGCCCACTCCTGGCTCCGGCCTGGCCTCCAGGCTGGCCACAGGCTGCCAGCCTTCCTGTCCCTGTCTTATCCCAGAGTATCGCCTCCTATCCTGACCTCTGACAGCCCACCAATCTCTGCAGATCCTTCCGAGCAGGCTCGGGCTCAAGGCCTGCACCATGTGTATTTTTCAAAGCTCTAAGTGTGTTGCAAACGTCAGGGAGATCATCCTGTGGAGATAACTCCAGAGACCACCTTCAGCTGCCAGATTGCCACCCACTCCCCCTGCCCCTCCAGGGGTCCTGGACAGATGGCTGCCGCCCAGCCTCCTTGCCCACTGGGCCAAGGCGGGTGGGGGCAGAAGTAGGCGGGACGGCCCTATGCTCAGTGCATTAAGAGGAGATTGGGAAGGTGGAGCAGGCACCCATGGAGGGCGGGGGATGATGTGGAGGTGGGCCTGTGGGTGCTCCCATCTCTTGCCTTCATTACTGGGGGAGTCGAGGAGCAAGCACCATCTCCAGAACATGCAGCTAGGACAGCCCTGGGCCAGGAAGGGAGGGCACTGAGTGGGTCAGGTGAGCTGGGCACCTACCCCACCCTTCCTGAGCAGCCTCCCCGGGCTGAGACCCGCTATGCCCTTGCTACCCCAAGTGGATGAAGATAAATGCTCCAGGTATCCCTTAGGCCCGCCAAACAGAAGGCAGAGACATTGCCCCTGACTGTGGCCCTGCGAGCCCAGGCCATAGCTAAGAGGAGCAGCAGAAGCTGCAGATACAGAGGGGTGCCCTGGAGGAAAGGGGTGGGATCTGGAGGGGGGTGGGAGGCACTGCAGCTTNGCGATTGGACAGACACTTCAGTGAGCTGGGTCCCAGGAAGAGCCTCATAGGGAATGAGCCTAAAGAGAATCCTTTGAGCCCAGGGCGCCAGGAGCCCAAGGGAAGGAAGGGAGCCTATGTTTCTGAACCCCAAATCAGGGCACAGACTGGTCTAGTTTCAGAACTCTGTCATCACCCTGATGGAAACCCCACTCCCATTCAGCTGTCACTCCCCACGCCACCTTCCCAGCCTCCGACCACCACGAACCTGTTTTCTGTCTCTGTAGATTTCCGTGTTCTGGAGAGTTCATAAAAGTAGAATCATACAATATTTCTCTTTTTGTGTGTTTCTTTCACTTAACATAATTTTTCTTAACATTTATTCATTTTTTGAGAGCCAGAGAGAGAGAGAGCGCGTGTGTGCGTGTGCCAGTGAGTGGGGGAGGGGCAGAGAAAGAGGGAGACACAGAATCAGAAGCAGGCTCCAGGCTCTGAGCTGTCAGCACATAGTCTCGAACCCACGAACCACAAGATCATGACCTAGGCCCACATCTGCCACTTAACCGACTGAGCCACCCAGGCACCCCAGCATGATGATTTCAAGGTCCATCCATATCATAGCACGTTATCAGAACTTCATTCCTTTTTAAGGCTGAATAATAGAGAGACCACACACTCCATCCATTTATCCATTGAAGGACATTTGGGTCCTTTTCACTTATTCCAAGTTGTTGTGAATGGTGCTGCCATAGATATTCATATACAAGTTTTTGGGTTTTTTTGTTTCTGTTTTGCTTTTGGTTTTGTTTTGGATTCCTGTTTTCAATCCTTTTGTTATATACTCCAGGGCTGGAATTGCTGGGTCATATGGTAACTCTACACTTCATTTACTGAGGACCCACCAAACTGCTTTCCAAGGACGGCTGCACCATCTCACATTCCACCAGCAACACACGAGACTTCCAATTTCTCCGCGTCTTCGCCTCAACTTGTTACCACCTGTGTTTTTAGCCATAGCCGCCAGGTGTGCTGGTCACTGATTTTTTTTCTAAATTTTTTTTTATTCTTTATTTTTGACAGAGAGACAGAGTGCAAGAGGGGGAGGAACAGAGAGAGAGGGAGGGAGACACAGAATCCCAAGCGGGATCCAGGCTCCCTGAGCCGTCAGCACAGAGCCTGACACAGGGCATGAACTCACGAACTGCAAGATCATGACCTGAACCAAGTAGGACGCTTAACCAACTAAGCCACCCAAGTGCCCCTGGTCATTGATTTTTAAGAGACCCAAGACTCCCTGTGTTGGGAGAGTAGAGCCCCGAACGAGGGTCTAAGCTGAACACGGGGCTCAGGAACGGCCCTGCTGTGCTCCGATCTGCGTGCTGGAGTGCAGAGAGGTGTTGCTTCCCTAACTGGCCCTGAGCAACGCGCTGATCCTTCCCTGCAATGGGGGCCCACGGAACGAGCAGCTGGCAGCCCCCCCACTGCGTCCCTGGGCCCTTCCACGTGTCCCCATGTCAGCTGGGGTAGGCTCACCAGTCTGCTGGCTCTGTTCCCCAATGTATTTCTGACAGTTACCTTGTCATTGAAATTACTGTTTATAATTGAATTAAATGTTATCGCAATGGATGAAACGAGATTGTACAAACAAGGAGAAATGTTGTCTCTCGTGAAAATTCAGTAAAAAGTCACAATCTGAGTCAAACAAATAATTAGCTGTCAACTCAGATGGCGGTGACACAAACGTAAATACCTGGGTGGGAGGAGATTGACAGAGTCTGTATGGTTCTAATTGCCAACCACTTTGCAAGGTCCTTTCAGCCTGCTCTCGTCCCCTAAGAACCCAGTGCTGGGTGTTGGGGACGGTGTATCATCAGCATGGATTTCACAAGGAGGGCGACTTGGAAGTCCAGGGGATAGACCCATAATCAAAGCAGACGCCTTAAGGGGATCAGTGACTGTACACCTTGTGAAAGTTAAAATAAAATGTGTTTTAGGGGTCTAATTATGTTCCCAAAAATAATATGCGGGAGTTCTAAACCCCAGGACCTATAAATGTGACTATATTTGGAAACAGGATCATTGCAGATGTGATTACATTAAGATACAGTCATTGGATGGGCCCCAATATAGCACGAGGGAGAAAGTCGTGTGACCACAGAGGCAGAGATGGGAGTGATGTGGAGTGCCAGCCACCACCCAGATGAGGAAGGGGTGAGGAAGGGTCCTACCCAGGGTCTCAGAGGGAGCATGGCCCTGCTGACATGTTGATTTTGGACTTTGTCTCAGTCAGCTTGGGCTGTATAACAAATACCATAGACTGGGTGGCGTAAATGACAAGTACAATTTGACACAGTTCAGGGAGGTTGGGAAGTGTGAGGTCAAGGTGACGGCTGAGTGGGTTCCCCTTGAGAGCTCTGTTCCTGGTTTGCAGACTGCCGCTGTCACGCCATATCCTCACGTCATCTCTCTCGTGTCTCTTAAAAGGAAACCAATCCCATTCCTGAGGGTTCAGCTCTGTGACATCGTTACCTTCCGAAGCATCACCTCCAGATACCAAACATGAAGTATGTAGGGGACTTTTTAAGGAGTCCTCTCTTGAAGTGATTTTTTTTTTTCAACAAATCCATCTGCTACCCAGTCCCAATCATCTGGGACAAATGGGCTGACCACTGTCCCCTGAGCACAACGCAGAGCACAGCAGGAGTTTTGCCAATAGCCTGGATTTCAATCTTGTCTCTATCACCCATGTGTCACCTTGGAAAAGCCTCTTCACTGCCCTGTGCCTTGGTCCCTCCTTACTGAAAAATGGGGTCAATTATAAGGGTGCCTGGGTGGCTCAGTAAGTTAAGAGTCCAGGGGCGCCTGGGTGGCTTAGTCGGTTAAGCGTCCGACTTTCGCTGAGGTCATGATCTCGCGGTTCGTGGGTTCGAGCCCCGCGTCGGGCTCTGTGCTGACTGCCAGCTCAGAGCCTGGAGCCTGTTTCAGTCTGTCACTCCCTCTCTCTCTGACCCTCCCTGCCCACGCTGTCTCTCTCTCTCTCCTAGAAATAAATAAATTAAAAAAAAAAAACATTAAAAAAAAAAAAAGAGTCCAGCTTCGGCTCAAGTCATGATCTCACGATTTGTGAGTTTCTGCTGTCAGCATGGAGCCCGCTTCAGATCTTCTGTCGCCCTCTCTCTGCACTGCCTCCCAAGCACGGTCTCTCTCTCTAAAAAATAAATAAACACTGAAAAAAAAGAAGAAAGAAAAACAGGGTCATTCACTCACAGATCCCACACATTTTCTGAGCATTATTTGCTATTCCAGAATCTGAGAGCAGCAGAGAGATAAAGGTCCCTGTCCTCACGGAACTCGACCAGGGAAATAAACAAGGAAACACATAAACAAAACCCTGAGTTGTAGTAGTGAAAGCTAACAAGGGGGCCTGTTTGCTCCTGGCCATGGTGGTGGAGATAACTTTGGAGCCAAGGCCTGAACGATGAGAACAAGCAGCAGGTGAGGCCTCCAGCCTGGGGGCAGAGCCAGGCAGCTCCCTGGACAAGGGAGTGTCAGTGTGGGGGCTGGATCTGAGGGCAGGGGCTGGGGCCTGTGTAGCGGGCTTCTCTGAGCTCGGGTTTCCTCATCCATGAAATGGGAATGTTCAGGTAAGTTTAAGCTGCTGAAACAGAGAGACCCACAAGAAGCCAATGGCCCCAGGAAGATATTGTATCTCACAGTCTGCAGTGAGCATCCCTTACCACTGTTCATGCAGACATCCAGCATCCTGGTTCCTTTCCTTCCTCTCTTTCTATCCTTTGGGACAATGCCCTCCTCTCCATAGTCAATGGCCTGCCCATGACTGCCCGTGCTTCTGAGAAGGGAAGAGACAAACAAGGAGCCTCGTGGTCTCTGTTAAGGCTCCTGAAGGGCTCACATCATTTCTGCTCAATTCCATTGGCAAGAACTCGACCACATGGCCATTCCTAACTCCAAGGGAGGCTAGAAATGAAATTCTGGTCATGTGTCGATACAGAGAGGTGTGAACTTTGAAGGACAGCACGCAGCCTCAGGCCGGCCAGATACAGTAATACCTCTCTGCAAGGGTCCACGGAGTACAGACAAAGTGTCCGGCACTTAGTAACTGCTCAGTAAAAGTTTGCACTAGCTCTGCGGTCAGGGCTCCCAGGAGCTTCAGAATCTCTCTGCTTCATGTCCTCATCTCTTGACCGCTGAAGAAACAGGTGCAGAGAGGAGAGGCATCTGTCCAGTTGCCCCATCAGTAAGGGCCCAAGTTGGTCTTGACTTCGTGTCTGGGATCCTCAACCCCACCCTCCCACCTTGTATTTCGAATTCCCTGACCCAGGCCCACCAAGGACTCCGCAGAGTGGGGACACACATGGCCTCTGTGCCAGAGGCAGCGTTAGGGAACAGGATCCTGAGAGGTACCTCGTGCTCCAAAACACTGCCCTGAGCCTGGAGCCGCTTGGCTTTGTGACTAGGTAGGCGTGGCCCCGGCTGGTTTCCCAGACTTGGAGGCAGGGCTGCTCTATGACAGAGGACCACACCCGCCCCCTGGGAGGGGGGACTGCGCTGGGAACAGCAGCCACGTCGGGACGCAGCAGTAGGTGGCTGAGGAGGATGGCTTTCCTGGGATTCTTCCTCCTCCTCCTCCTCCTCTTCACCAGCACCATGGCCCGGGGGGAGTACGGTGTGGTCCACGTGGTGTCAGAAAATTGGAGCAAAGACTACTGCATCCTGTTCAGCTCCGACTATGTCACCCTACCCCGAGACCTGCGCCACGCCCCACTCCTGCCCCTGCGTGATGCTACCACTGCATCCTGGTGCCCAGGCCAGGACTCCTCTCGCTGGGCCCGGCCTGGCTCCCCCAGCCCGCGGCCCCTCCGCCACACCACCGCCATGGTTATGAGGGGCAACTGCAGCTTCTACGCCAAGGGCTGGCTGGCTCAAGGCCAAGGCGCCCACGGGCTGCTCATCGTGAGCCGGGTCAGTGACCAACAGTGTTCGGACACCACCCTGGCGTCCCAGGACCCCCACAAGCCCCTGCCCGACCTCACCATCCCTGTGGCCGTGCTCCGATACAACGACATGCTCGACATCCTCAGCCACACCCATGGCAGCGCCGAGGTCCGCGTGGCCCTGTATGCGCCCCCCGAGCCCATCCTCGACTACAATATGGTGGTCATCTTCGTCCTGGCTGTAGGCACCGTGGCTGCTGGCGGCTACTGGGCTGGCCTGACCGAGGCCGACCGGCTGCAGCGGCGCCGGGCCCGGGGAGGAGGGGGGCCTGGCGGGCACAACCAGCAGGAAGCAGGGGCAGCCCGGTGGGGACAGGAGGAGGAAGACCAGGACGCGCCGGTGGACTTCACGCCAGCCATTACGGGCGCGGTGGTCACCATGTCCTGCTCCATCATGCTGCTCCTCTACTTCTTCTACGATCGCTTCGTCTATGTCATGATCGCCATCTTCGGCCTGGGTGCGGGCACCGGCCTCTACAGCTGCCTGGCACCCCTGGTGCGCCGCCTGGTCCTGCCCGGCCGCCACCGCGCCTGTCTGCAGCCGCCCCTGCTGCTGCTGGGTGGCCTGTGCACCGTGGTGACCGTCCTCTGGGTCGCCCACCGGAACGAGGACAGCTGGGCGTGGCTGCTGCAGGACACGCTTGGCGTGGCCTACTGCCTTTTTGTCCTGCGGCGCGTGCGGCTGCCCACACTCAAAAACTGTGCCTCTTTCCTGCTGGCTCTGCTGGCCTTCGACGTCTTCTTCGTCTTCGTCACACCCCTCCTCACCAGGACCGGCGAGAGCATCATGGTGGGCGTGGCGGCAGGCCCAGCAGATTCCGTGAGCCACGAGAGGCTGCCCATGGTGCTCAAAGTGCCCCGGCTGAGCTTCTCAGCCTTGACCCTGTGTGACCAGCCCTTCTCCATCCTCGGCTTCGGTGACATCGTGGTCCCTGGCTTTCTGGTGGCCTACTGTCACCGCTTTGATGTGCAAATCCGCTCGCGCCAGGTCTACTTCGTGGCCTGCACCCTGGCCTATGCCGTGGGCCTGCTGGTCACTTTTGGTGCCATGGTCCTCATGCAGATGGGCCAGCCCGCCCTGCTGTACCTGGTGTCCAGCACCCTGCTCACCAGCCTGGCAGTGGCCGCCTGCCGCCAAGAGCTTACCCTCTTCTGGACGGGCCAGGGCAGGGCCAAGACACCCTCCCAGCCTGTGGCAGGGCCAAGTGGCGCCCTTTCATTTGGCTTTGAGCAGAAGCAGGAGGCTATGGCAGACGTCCACATGGCCAGCGAGTTTGAGGGGGCCACCAGCCACCTGGCAGGGGACTTAGACAGCAACCTTGAAGAGGACTCGGCAGAGACTGCCACCATGTCCGAGGACGAAGCCACTGGTCCAGACGGCCGTAGTGATAGCTCCGAGGGCTGGAGCGATGCCAACCTGGACGCTGACGGATTTCCCCGTGCCTCCCCTGGGGCCTCTGAGGAGCGGATGCCACCGACGCCCATGGCCCTGCGGACGCCTCTGATGCCACCGCCCTCGGAGCTGGGCCACGCGCAGGCCCAGCCCCAGGCCCACGGTGCCAACCTGCCCTGGACGGGGCTCCACAAGAGGAAGGGCTTGAAGGTAAAGAAGAGCGTGTCGACCCAGGCTCCCTTGTGAACCGGAACCCGGAGACACTTGCCTCTAGACGGTCCCACAGAATATCTCAGAGCAAAGCCACACGTGGTCAGAAGGAAACCAGGGCATTAAAGATATTCCGTATCTATCCGCAGAGCTCCATTGTTTCCTGGGACTGTAAGAAAGCAGTGACCACAGAGAAGTCCATGTAGGGTCCGGAGGGTCCTTAGGATAGGTGCTGTCCCCAAATCGTGCAGAGTGGGAATCAGGCTCAGAGAGGGCTCAGGACTCACGCAAGGTTACTTGGCAAGGCCAGGGCTTACTGGGCAGCGACTTCCTTCTCCCCACCTGCCCAGCCTCCAAGCCAGAGCCCCAGCTCCTCAACTCAGCTTGGTGGACAGGTCCCATCCCTCATCACCCATCTTTTCCTCATGCTCAGGTCCAACTGAACCATCTCTGCTCTTTGATCACACACACACACACACACACACACACACACACACACACACCCTCCTCTTTGCACATGCCATTCCCTCTGGCTGGGATGCCCTTCTCATCCCAGACAGAAATACCCCAGCCAGGTTCCTAGGCACCCTTCAAGCACCAGCTCACATCCACTCTTTCCCCCAAACATCCCTGCTCAAGGCATCTTGGAGAGCAGCACACGCTCAGCGTGTCCCTGTACTCATCCACCCGTAGCCACAGACATTGAGTCTGCACCTGCTGTGTGCACCACCTTGTGGTGGGCACAGAAGGAGGCTGCTGTCTAGTTGGGAGAAGGGTGAGGAGTCGAGAACAGACGAGAAACAACCCTAGAATCATCTCAAAGCAGGGGGGAAGAGATTGGAGCTCGAGTGGAAGGATTTAGAAGGCCAGGGCCCTGGATCCCACGCTTCCCTCACTGATTCTGGATGGGGACCAGTCCTTTCTGGCTTCAGTAGTCTCATCTTCAAGATGGGACTTATAATACCATATCTACCTGGAGGCAGGGGCATGGACAAGATGACCTCTTGAGTACCTCCATGGTTTTTGAGGCTGGATGGTGTGGTTATATGTTGCTTAAGCAGAGGAAGCAAACCCTGGGGTCAGGAAGGCCTCCTGGAAGAGTCTATGTTGGAAGTGAGGGAATCATACCCACAGAGGCAGTGTGATCCAATGGTTAGGGTTCTTGAACCAGCTGGCCCCCCAGAAATTCCAGCTCTACCACTGACCCACAGCGTGTCACTGAGCAAGTGTGTCATTGGGCAAGTGACTTAATATCTTAGGGACATGGTTTCCTCATCTGCAAAATGGGATAATAACAGCAACTCTACTTATCATAGGATTTGGGGGAGGTTGGAACCAGTTGACTTATATAAAGTGATGACATGATACTTTATGAATGTTCATTCTGTTTCTATTACCGCCCCCCCCCCCAATCCAATGCCCACAGGCTTTTGAGTTCTGGTCCCAACTTTCCCCACAAGCCCTCCACACCCAGCACCCGTCCCTACCTCCTCGAGTCAGGGTGTATACAGCAGGCACCCCCACACCCATCTTCCCCCAACAGGGTTCACCCACCTGGAACTTCCTGCTTCTCCACCCCCAGAATTGGGACCAGCTGGCTCCTTCTCCTTCTAGCCCCAACTCAAATACGCCCTCCCCAACAAGGAGGCTTTCCTTGATGACCCTTACTGAAGGGTCCCCAGCCTCCTACACCTGCTTGCTAGTTTTCTCATCTCCCCAATTCAGCATCAGCTTCATGAGAGCAGAGGCCCCTCTGTCTTATCCAAGTTTATGTGGTTCCAGGGCCCTGAACAGGGATGGTGTGTCATAGGTGCTTGATTTATGTTTGTTAGAGGAATGAATTAATGGACGAACGAATGAATGTACAAGTGAATGGGGAATTGATCCAGCATGAACTGTGGAGGAAAAGGGGACACCATGGAGAAGACCCCACTGAGCAGCCCACCGCCCTGGGCTCCTGCGAGGGCCTTGGTCAGTGTGGCGAGGGGACTCTGAGGGGCTGGCTGGGCCCTGGGCATGCAGGGGTGCAGGTATTAGGCATCTAGAAGAAAGCCCCCTCACTGACCTCTCTGTAAATGGCACCTGAAAGCCTGAGCCGGCCAGGGGCAGAGCGCAGAGCCTGGGCCAGGACACTGACCGGCCGGACTGGCAGCCTCCTCTACTGGAGCCGGCAGCCATCTGGCCCGAACAGAGGGGCCTCCGCAGGCGCTGGCTCACTCCCAGCTCAGGCAGCCTCCCCACTGCCGCCCTGCGTCACTGGGCCTCCCAGGGGTGGGCCACATGCCTCCACCAGGCCTGATGGGGAGGGCTCGCGGCCCCCTCACCCCCAGACGGGAGGGGGGACAAAGGACGTCGTCCATCCCAGGCATTTGTGGTCAGAGTGGCTCCCTACAGCAGGACTTATGCCTATCTCCAAGAAGAGGGTTCTCAAGGGGAGGGTCTGAGGGGGGAAGCCCCCACCCTCCATCCATGTCTGAACACCCTGGACTCAGGGGAGGGCGGGTTGGCCTCTGTCCTCACTGCTCTACCCAGCAGAGGCAAACATTCAGAGGACACGCGATCTATAAGATGGGGAGAATTAATGCGGTCTACCTCGGGGCTGTGGTGAGTACAGACCGTATGGGTCAGGGGTTGAACCCGGGCCCCAGGAGTCTTGCAAGCACTGCTACTGCTCCTCTGGTGGCCCACGGGCCCCTGCTCCTGCCCCGACCCCAGAACCAACGTCTCCTTTTAGCTGTGGGCTCTGCCTCACTTTGCCAATCCACTTCCCAGGGACTGGGTTGAAGCCAGGTGGCTGGAGCAAGGCGCCACCTGTCAGAGGGGCCCAGAGCTGGCAGCCCCCAACCCCCAGAGGGACACAGGATGCTGCACATGTGCATACACACACCTGAACACGCATGAAGATGTGCACACACGTCCATACGGGGCCCTCGGGTACACATGCGCACACATACATGGGCTTCCACATGCATGTGCACACTCACCCCCCAGCACATGCTCCTGTACTGGGCCCTCGCACACACCTGTGCACACACGTGCACCTGGGCTCTGATCTATTGCTGCTGTTCCCTTCAGACCCAGCGCTTTCCCACCAGGCCTGCCTTGGGCCTGAGGGCGCAAGGGTGCTGATGCCTGGACTTCCCACCCTGGAGGGCAGGGCGGCCCTTTCCCGGTGGCGCAGACATTGAAATGCGATGTGCAGACGCCCCTTCAGGGAGGGCGTGTGGTCTCCAGCCCCCTCTAGGGGCGTCCTCAGCATTCCAGCCCAGACTGCTTTGCAGGAAGATGGGGGCCATAGAGGGCCAGCTAATGACCAAGCAAGACAGCGGTGCCCGGGCTTGGACATCTCCACCCAACAGGGGGCTCCTCAGACAGGCAGCCTTTGCCCCCAAGCCCTGAGCCCCTTGCAGAGATGGTGGCAGGCTGGCATCCCAGCCTGATGGCTCGTCCTGCCCCCTCCTGCTTCCTCTACTTCCCGGGCATTCCTGACCCCATCTGAGCATCTGCTTCTGGGAGAGCACCACCTGTGACAAGCACAGCCTAAGACGGGGTGAAGGCAGAAACCAGCTTCCCCAGGCCACGAGCAGGGCTCCAGGCGGCCAAGCCCTGGTTCTGGGGCTGTGCTGTGCTCAGGCTACCCAGCATTTCTCTTTGTGGCCTCATTTAATCCAGGCAAGAACCCCGTGAGGTGAATAGGGGCAGCCTTAGCTTTTTTGAGTTCATAAAGAGTTTGGTGTGCTTCCGGAGAGAGAGAACCAGCAAGAACCCATGAGGTGCTCTAATCCATAGATGAGGAAAGGAAAGCCCAGAGAGGGTCAGGACCTATCCAAAGTCACACAGCAATGGGATAGCAGAAATAGAACACAACTCTGGTCTTCTACCTCCCAGCACAACAGCCGGGGCAGCTTCATGCCTCAATACCCCCTCCTGCACACATCCTGGAGTGCAAAGCATCCCTTTTCCAGGAGAACTCGGGATCTACTCAGTCCTCTACCCTGTGTCCCTCAGGAGGCACAGCCCTCCATTCTCATTGAGGAGTAGTTGTGTGTGTTGATAAAGGAAGGTTTGTGATTCAGTGTGATGCATCCCCTCAGCGCAGGAGGACACGGCTGGACTCTGAGTCACTGAGACCTCAAAGCTCAGCGTTGTTCTTCACTCGCCCCATGACACTAAACAACCAAGGCCACTCCTCTGTGCCTCAATATCCTCATCCGTAAAATGGGTTTTTGCTAAGACTTACCTTGTGGGTTTGTTGTAAGGATGAAATGAGGGGAGATATGTGTATAAACTGCTAACATTTGCCAAGCGCTAACAACAGACTAGGTGTATACATTGTCTCAGTACAAGACACCAGGTTTTAGAGCAGAAATCTCCAGCACGGCACTTAAATACCCCCAAATGCCATCTTTCCCAAATCAGCTTATAGTTCCTCAGGATTGAGCTCCCAGAGATGGAGCCATCCTCTTCTTTCGATCCCTCCATTCATGCCCAGTGGGATGTTGTGGGTGGGCGGGTGAACAAGGCCACCACCAGCGAGCCAGGCAGGGGTCCCTCTGTAGTTAGATGGAAGCAGGGAAGGTTTTGTGCCTTTTTTCCAGCAAGGCTGAATTTTGAGCGCTTTTGTGCTGCCACTTGCTGGTCAGTAAGATAAGAGCAGGTGGGCTCACCCAAAGGGCAAGGAAGGGGCATTCGATTAGGGAACTTTGGAATAATTACAATTAGGGATGATATTCCAAAAATATATACTAACTTACCCATCAGCAGGGTTCTGAAGCCCTCTTGGGCCCAGGGTTAACCCTTTAGAAGCTTGCTGTGAGAAGGTGGAGGTGTCTTGGAGTCTGAGTATTTTGATATATGAAATGAAATCGCTCCAACACAGAATGTCCTTAATGCTTGACGATGGTTCACGCTCTGATGCTCAACCCTTCTTATAAAATCAGGCCACTGTGGGGCGCCTGGGCGGCTCAGTCGGTTGAGCATCACGATCTTGGGGTTTGACCCAGGTCATGATCTTGGGATTCGTGAGTTTGAGCTCCACATCGGGCTTGCTGCTGTCAGCCTGTCAGTGCGGAACCTGCATCAGATCCTCTGTTCCCTTCTCTTTGCCTCTCCTCCACTTTCGCTCTCCCCAAAATAAATAATTAAAAAAAAAAAAAAAAGAATCAGGCCTCTGTGAAGAAGTGTTCGCGGCCACCAGCACGTAGACCATTGCTGGGAGACTGGACTCCCTGTGGTCCTCCCACCCTGAGGCCAGACCTAGTTTTTCTTCTTGGGGGCCCAGAGATGCCCTTCCCACACACACCTCAGCGATTATTCATTTTGTTCGAGAACACACCCCCTGCTCACTCCTGGTTCACTTTCCAAGTGCTTAGTTTTTATCTTTAGAGGGTTTTTTAAAAATTTTTTTTATGTTTTACTTATTTCTAGGAGAGAGAGAGAGAGAGACAGCGTGAGCAGGGGAGGGTCAGAGAGAGAGGGAGTCACAGACTGAAACAGGCTCCAGGCTCCGAGCTGGCAGTCAGCACAGAGCCCGACGCGGGGCTCGAACCCACGAACCGTGAGATCATGACCTAAGCGAAAGTCGGACGCTTAACCGACTAAGCCACCCAGGCGCTCCTAGAGAGTTTTTATCTTTAGGAGCAACTCCTCTCCAGACTTAGCCTCCCGCCTCTAGGACTCCCAGCAAGGGCTCTGCCAGACATGTAAGTCTGAGCTCACCTGGGATCAGGGGACATGATCTCAGAAAGATCCCAGGAAGAGAAGCCGGAAAAAGACACTGAAGCTGCTGCCAGGAGACCCTTGGGCTGCTAGAATTCTGGGGCATTCTGAGAAGTGCCTTTCAGTAGCTTCTCCAGCCTCGTAGGGACTTGAAAGGTAGAAGATTGGCGGGGGGAAAGGCTTGTGAATTCTGAGTGCGAGTGTTGGCAGAACCTCCAGACACCTTCCAGAACTCTCCCAGAACTGAGGACAGAGAGAGAAAGCAGTCTGCCTGAGGTCACACAGCAGGCCAGTGACAAAGGCAACCAGGAACCTGGAAACTAACCCCAGAATCCCTCATACCCAGGAGACCCTTTCTGGAATGCAAATGCTTTCCTTTCAGGGGTGGCTTCCTGCCCCAATTTGCCCCCACATACCTGGCCTTCCTAAAGCAGGAAGCCCCTGGATCCAGAGAGAAAAGAATTTCTCTGGGCAAAATCTTAGGCCCCTCGTAACCCAGCCTGGACAAAGCCTTGCCAGTGCCTGCAGTTCTGACCCAGACAGAGATGTGAACTTTGGCAAGAAGGGCAGGCCCCCTGAGAACTCTGGCCTGTCATGGCCCAGCGTGTCCTCCAGAGTGTAAGCCAAACCAAGGACAGGTCTGATCATCCACCTTGCTTAATCCTTAAATCTGACTGTGGTCCATGGAATAATGTCCCCCCAACAGATATCCATATCCTAATCCCTGAGCCTGTGAGTGCTCCGCTACATGAAGTGGGGGAGGACTTTGTAGCTGTGATTAAGCTAAGGATCCTGAGATGGGAAGATTATCCTGCATTATCTGAGCAGTCCCTAAATGTAATCACAAGAGTCCTAATAGGGGAGAGGCAGAGAAGTGTTGCACACAGAAGTGGAGTGGGTGCTGTGATGCTGGAGCAAAGATCGGAACGATGTGGCCACGCACTGGGGAACACCAGCAGGCACTGGAAGCTGGAAAGAAGCAAAGAACCAGCTCCCCTCCAGAGCCTCCAGAAGGAGCACGAGCCTGCTGACCCCTTGATTTCATCTGGATGATACTGACTTCAGACTTCTGGCTTCCAGAACTGTGAAAGGATCAATATCTGTTTTAAGCCACCAGCATTGTGGCAATGTGTTATGACAGCCACAGGAAATTCAAACACTGGTCAGCAAACATTTGTCGCACAGGCTCCCATGTGCCCAGCACTGTGCCTGAGAAGTAAACATTTTACAGAACAGAGGAGGCAAAGAAACAGCAAAGCTCCTAGTCTGTGTGTTTCTTTCTGCAGGGGAGAGCCAGGCACAGGAGAGTCAGTGAGGGAGAGGCAGAGATTGGGGTATCAGTTACCATTCTTGGTGCAGGCTCCAGGGACTTCTTTTTACTGTTTTATTATTGCTCTTTGGAGAAAAGGTAGGAAGGACAGGAGAGTAAAGGAATAAGAGGGAAACACACAATTACTGTTAAAATTTTGGTCTATTTCCATCCAGTCATTTTTCTTTTCCTTTCACAGGTTTTGGTGTATTTCACTTACATAGATACAATCAAACTGGATACACAAATTGGATATATGTGACATTTACATAGTTACAATCACATTGACTAGGCAGTCAAATTGGATATACATAGTTACAGTCAAATATGTATCCCAGGGGCACCTGGGTGGCTCAGTCGGTTGAGCATCTGACTTTGGCTCAGGTCATGATCTCACGGTTTGTGGGTTGAAGCCCCGTGTCAGACTCTGTGCTGACAGCTCAGAGCCTGGAGCCTGCTTCAGATTCTGTGTCTCCCTCTCTCTCTCTGCCCCTCCCCTACTCATGATCTGTCTCTCAAAAATATATAAATGTTAAAAAAATTTTTTAAAATATGTATCCCAACATATATTGGTATTTTGCCATAAATATACTATATAACCCTTGAAACTTTATAGCAGATACAATTACATAGGTTTTATGTCCTCTTTTGGATGTTTGATCTGTTTCTTATAGCACTACAAAGAATATTTTTGGCTGTAAATTACTTTATATACTTGAGAAGGTGTCTGTAAGATAGATCTAGTCATTTTATTTCTGGGAAATTAGAGACACGAAAATCTTTGAAGGGTGTCGTTCATTTTGCTGAATTGCTTTCCAAATCATATTTGTGACAATTCATCCTCTGTGTATACTGTAAAATAGAGAAGTGATCCTTTTACCACACCCTCACCAGCATCTTTGTTAACTTGATATGATGAAAATCAGCACCTCTTTAGATTTGCATACCTCTGATTAATAGTGAGATTGGATCTCTATTTCCCTTATTCTGGTTTATTAATGGAATACTCTCCATTCCGGGGCTTACCACAGAGTCCAGCCAGTTACCACTTCCTATTGATTCAGCACTAGGACAATCTCCGGAATGCATTTTCTCATTCTCATTTTGATAAACTCATTTGAAGATGTCATCTCTCACCTGAGCCATTGAGATTGTTGTGCCCGATTCGCGAGTTCCCAGAGACCTCCAAGGAGCCGACACCCATACAAATACAAAAGGGTCTTTATTACAAGCTCGAGCAGGGGCTCATCCACCTACCAGTGTCGTGGCAGCAAGATGAAGCCAAGAACAATATCGAATAGGGTTTTTATTTTTAAAAAAAATTTTTAATGTTTTATTTATTTCTAGGAGAGAGAAAGAGAGAGAGAGAGAGAAAGCGTGAGCAGGGGAGGGTCAGAGAGAGAGGGAGTCACAGACTGAAACAGGCTCCAGGCTCTGAGCTGGGTAGTCAGCACAGAGCCCGACGCAGGGCTCGAACCCACAAACCGCGAGATCATGACCTGAGCGAAAGTCAGACGCTTAACCGACTAAGCCACCCGGGCACCCCTCGAATAGGGTTTTTTAAGGAGTAAGGGATGGGCGTGTTACAGTACGTGTAGCATCATCACATAAGCACCAATTACAATTACAGCTTTGACCATTCAGTGTCTGTGACGTGTTCATTACTTTTGGTGGGACCCAATCATGACTTTTGAGAATCCTTTGAAAATGACCAATTTTGAGGTGAATTCAAAGGGCCCACGTGGGGTTCAGGCAAGCGGTGAGAAATTGGCTAGTTTGTATCTGCAGTTCCCAGCCTTGACTCAGACCATAGGAATGTTTTTTGAGTAGCTGAACTGAGGGCGGTCCGAGGATGGCTTTAGCCTTGAACAGTCTGAGATTGGGACTGGGATTGGGGCTACGTGCAGCCCGAGGTTTCTCTTAATGGAGGACTTAATTTTTGGCTCTTCAAGATCTTTGTTACAGAAAAGAGCACCTTGTTCTTGGTCATGTCCCTCCAGCTGAAAGTCTTTGGATGCCTCTCTCCTGCCCACCAAACCAACCCCACCTCGTGGGTCGGGTGTTGAAAGCCATCCACAACCAGCTTCCTCTGCCAGCCAACTCTGCCTCCTCCCAGCCTCCAGCCGCTCTGTGTGTGTGGTTCCCCATACACGCTTATTCTTGCTCCATGCCTCTGCCCCACCGTTCTACTCACTTGGAATGTGCTTCTTCCACCCTCCTCTGATTCCTATGTACACATTATCCCCTGATATTCAGGACACACTCCCCAACACCCCAGTGCAGGGCCCTGTCCAAGGTGCTGGAGATGAGCAGTCACAGGATGTGGTTCCTGACTCAGAGGGTTTCACCATCAAAAGCTGGTGGAAGAAGGCACAGATACATTCTCATTAATTAGGAGCCTTTTGTCTTTGAGGAATAAAAACTACTCAGAATATCTTATACAAAAAGAACTTATTGGAAGGATATGAGACTTCTCAGAACGCAAGGCCCAACAGCCCAATTGGGGCTCATGGGCATTATAAGTTAGAAAGCTGTCAGAAAGCAAAGCTGCCCTCTGTACCTCTCAGGGCTGTATGGTTTCTGGGCATCCACTTTATCCCCACCCCTCCTGGAGCCAACTGCTTCTTCACATTCATTTTGCCCTTGGCGCACTGTGGTACTGGCCCCAACTCTGGGGTACTGGCCTCAGTTGTGGTCTCCTGGCCCAGAGATCATGGGCAATGGTCTCTACTCAGACACCATTCAGAATATCAAGGGGAAAAAAGTATGTGTTAGGTTTACTCTATTTGGGCAGGGTCCTGTCCTTGGCTGTTGGTGAGCCCATGGGTCCTTTACTCGGGAGTCTAACCCTGGTTCTATCAGCTGTGGTTAGAGATGAAGGGCAGGGAGACCAGGGTCAGACAGTACAAACGGTTGTCAGAATCTGAATTTTAACAAGCCCCCTAGGTTGTTTGTGTGTTTATGAAAGTCTCAGCAGCACTGCCATAGAACAGCAGATCTCTGAATGATCTCTGGTCCATCCCCTGGGAACTCGTCAGAAAAGTGAATTCTGAGGTCTTTCCCCAGGCCCTGGAGGAGGTCTGGGGAGGAGCTGAGTGCTTCACACAGGTGCTGTAAGCAAGCTCCACCCTCTGGCCTCCGTTTACTACAGAGAAAATTCCCACCTTCTTTCCATGATGAAGAGTCCATGTCTTGCTCTCCACCTGTCACCTGTGGGTCTGCCAAAGAGAATCCCCCACACCACACAGCTACTCTATATAAATGTAACACGTTGGCTCTGTTCATGCTGGTCAGAAGCATGTCACCTCTCCCTGTGGCCCTCATTTTTCTATTTAGACAGCAAAAGAGCCAGTGATGTCTGTTGTCCCTTCAAGGATCATGGGTTTTCGTGTCCTGGTCGGTTCCCACCTGTGTTAGTATCATGTGGTTGCTGTGACAACTGAGCAGCCTAAACAAAAGTTTATTTCCTCACAGCCTGGAGCCCAGAGGTCTGGAATTCAGGTGTCAGGATGGCTGTCCTCCTTCCCAAGGCTCTGGGAGAATCTTTCCTTCCCTCTTCCAGCTTCTGGTGACTCCAGGTATTCCTTGACCTGTGGTCATCTAACTCCAGTCTCTGCCTCCATCTCACATGGCCTTCTCCTCTCTTCCTCCTCATGGCTTCCTCTGACTTTCTCTTCTGGGTGCACCTGTCTTTAGCTTTAGGGACCACCTGCATCACCCAGGATTATTTTAACTGGAGATTCTTAACTAATTATCTTCACAAAGACTCCTTTTCCAAATAATGCCACATTCACAGGTTCTGGGTAGACAGGCATTTTGTGGGGGAGGTGGGGGGAGTTACCATTCAAAGCACTACACTATCCTCCCTGCCAAATGTTTGGGACCAGACTAGGGACAAATGGTGTCCCTGTCTGATCTCCAACTTTGTCTACAATAGCTGCAAATGACAAGATTTCTGGTTAGTCCCATATTAGAGCCAGAGGGAAAAGAAACAAGGCACAGCCCCTCTTCTCAAGGCACCAATGGTTGACTGGGACCAGAACAGCGAGAGTGATGGTACTTTTGCATCCTTGACCACAACAGTGCCCACCCTGGCCGCTGTCTCCTGTCAACTTCTGGAGGATGAGAGAATGCCCTGAGAGGAAGTCAGAGCATCCTGGGTGGCATTCTGGGAACTGCAGGTCCCCCAGCAATTTCCTCACAGCCAGTGCAGGAGGTATTACGTTCTGCCAGTGAAGGAGGTATTACAATTGCCAGAATGGCAATTAGGGAGGGGACAATCAGCCAAATGGTGCATTCTTGGGCCTCGGCAGCCAGCGTTCTGTATAGTCTGTGTCGGGGCCAAGGAAGATGAGACTTTGCAGAAAGTGAGCTCGTGTCCAGAAAAGGCCCATCCCAGATGGCTGCTAATGCCATTAGTCCGGTAATGCTGAGTGAAGAAAATGAGCCAGCCTGGCCCCACTGTGCTTCTCGGAGGGATGCTGATAAGAACATGATCTCCCGGTGGGGACCACTAAGCATGGACCAAGGGAGAAAGGAAGGGAGACACAAGAGAACTGAGGACAGAGTGTTGATGGTGGAAACAGGGAATCAGGTCAGACTCGGGTTCTCTGTTCAGCTTGGTTACTAGTGAGCAGGGTGAGCTTGGAAGTGCTCTTAAATACAGAACCTCTACACATCCTTAGAAAAAAACAAACAATCCAAGAGGGCAAAGATGGGCAAAGAACCTGAACAGGCATTTTACAGAAGAAACACAGATGGCCAAAATACACAAGAGAATATGTTAAATCTCTCTAGTAATTAGGGAAGCAAAACTGAAAATGCATGGAAAGTTGGTGACATCTGAATAAAATTCGAAGTTTAGTTAATAGAACTGAACCAACGTTCATGTCCTTGTTTTGATCACTGTATTAGGACTACATAAGATGCTAACATTAGAAGAAGCTGGATGTAGGGTCTCTGAGAATTCTACTGTCGCAGCTTTTCTGTTAGCCTAAACTTTTTTGCCAAATAACAATTTTTAAAAATTTTTAAGCATTTATTCATTTTTTGAGAGACAGAGAGAGACAGAGCATGAATGGGGGAAGGGCAGAGAGAGTGGGAGACACAGAATCCGAAGCAGGCTCCAGGCTCTGAGCTGCAAGCACAGAGCCTGATGTGGGGCTCGAACTCATGGACCATGAGATCATGGCCTGAGCCAAAGTTGGATGCTTAACCGACTGAGCCACCCAGGCACCCCTCTTTTTTGCCAGATAGGTAAACAACAACTACTAGAAGAACCATGACAGAAAAGAGAGAGAGAGATCACTGTCTACCCAGCAGACTGGCAAGAATTATAAAGATTAGAAAGATCCAGCACCAGAGATGGTAGTGTGGAGGAGCCTGTGGTGTCCTGCACCTTGAGTGGGAGTGTGATTTGATACAATTGTTTTGACAGTATCAGCTACAATGTCATTGTGTGTGCCCGTTGACCCAGAAATTCCATAGTTTAGAATTTACCCCACCACAATCTTTCTACTTGTATTCAAAGAGACATCTCCAAGCCTGTTTGCCACAGCCCTATTTGTAGTAACCAAGAGCAACCTAAGCGCCCAGAGGAAACGCACAACACAGGAAAGGCTAAATGATACGATGCATCTAGCCATGAAATATTATATAGCAGGTAAAAAGAACGCAGCAACACATCCACATGAACAAAAATGAAAAGGCTTACAAAGCAAAACAAACAGCATAATCTCACTGGGGTACCTGGGTGGCTCAGTTGGTTAAGTGTCCAGCTTCAGCTCAGGTCATGATCTCACAGTTATGGGTTTGCACCCTGCGTGGGGCTCTGTGCTGGCAGCTCAGAACCTAAAGCCTGATTCGGATTCTCTGTCTCCATCTCTCTCTGCTCTCTCTCTCTCTCTCTCTCTCTCAAAAATAAATAAAACAATTTTTAAAAAGTACAACTTCCCTGATGAGAAGCAAAGCACAAATAAAGCCATATATTCCTAAATGTATAATACAAATGTGTCCACCAACCCAAAAGCTAGGAAAGATACCCTCCCAACTGGTCCCAGTTCTCTCCGGAGAGGGTGGAGGGACAGAGTTCGGGGCAGGCAGGGTGGGTAGGGTGGTGCCAAAGGGGACTTTTACTTTTTCTGTATTCTTTGCATTTTTAACAGTAAGGCTTTCACGTTTCACTTGCGTAGTTTTTTACGATAATTTTTTTAAACCAGTGTTAACCTTCTCTGACCTGCAGTTTCCTTATCTTTAAAATAAAGGAGGTGGTATTACAGTGTGATATGTCAATTTTATCTCAAATGTTAGAGATTAAGCTGATTAATTAATTAATTTCATTTAATAACGGTGTTGGGTCAGGGCTCCTCTGAGGTTCCTTCCAGCTCCAAATGCCTTTAACTTGAAGCTGGGGCTGTGTCCACACTGTCCCCTCTCCACCCTTCCCACCCCTTTCTCTCTAGTCGTCACACTTGCCGGCTTATTCCTGACTGAAGGCTTTTCGCACTCTGCCTCCGTCTTCACAGCTGGCTCCTTCTTGTCATTTAGAGCTCAGCATAATGGTCACCTCCTGGGGGCGGCCTCAAGGTGCCAATGGGGAAGGAGGGAAAGGCAGGGCCAGACCAGAGGGGCATGGGAGGGACTGGGTACTGAAGGAGGAGTGTGTAGGAAGTGAGGTGAGGGGCAGGCGGTGGGATCGGGGCTGAAAGTCTGTCTCATCCATTTTTGTGGGCAGAACGTTGAATATAAGGTACAACCTGTCCTTGAACAATTGGCGGTCATTTCAAGGTAAACCGAGCTGGAAGAGGAGGGAACTGTCAGAGTGAATCTATTTCAAGTGAGTTTCCTGTTAACCTATGTTTACACTCTGTACCACAGTGTGTTTCCATCTCCTGGTGGTGATGGCACTCCTAAATTCACTTAAGACTCAGGGTATCCTGTTTTGACCTCTTCTCAGATCTTATTCTCAAAAAATGTCTTTCAGCACAATGGTGCATCATGTCTTTTTGCCTCTCCACCTCTTTCCCTGACCACTGTTTTCCACTCATCCTCCTTCCCTCCAAACTTCCTGAGATGTTGGCCATTTCTCCGTCCCCCTCCCCCTCACTTACTGAGACTGAGACTCTTTGCTCTTCCATAAATCCACTTCCCAGGAGGATTTTGTGGTGGCCCTGCCCACCCTTCCCGAACAGTCATTGGACTGGACATATCTTCCATCAGTTTGGCTCCATGCACCTTTCCAAGGCTGGATTCCGCAGGCTGAACGCACAGAAAATCTCCCAGAACTTCTTCCTTCTTCTTTCTCCTCCACAAGCCCAGCCTCCTGAGTTGTAAATGGTTACCCACAACTCACTTGGGTAGAGAGGGGAGATTCTGCTGCAGGGAGGGCAGGCGGAGGTGCAGACAGGGACTCAGACCCTATCAGGCCCCTCCCCATCTTGTTCCTGCTTCCCTTAGAGGCAACTTCTCCATGAGACTAGAATTAGGAAGGGGTAGAGAGGAAGGGACGCCCTGCCTCCAGTTACAACTAGAAAGGGTCCTGGGGCCAGCCCAGCCTAGATCACGTGCCCATATGCGCAGCCAGAGAGGTGGACGCCAGTATAGGGGACTCCATCAGAACCACATGGCTCAAATGGACAAGAGGCATGTTTCTTTTTTTTTTTTAAATGTTTATTTATTCTTGAGAGAGAGGGAGACAGAGCACAAGCGGGAGGGGCAGAGAGAGAGAGAGAGAATCCGAAGCAGGCTCCAAGCTCTGAGCTGTGAGCCCAGAGCCAGACGTAGGGCTTGAACTCACGAACCGTGAGATCATGACCTGAGCAGAGGTCGGCTGCTTAACTGACAGAGCCAGCCAGGTGCCCCTGGAGGGATATTTCTTCTAAAGAAGAAGACATAGGGCCGCCTGGGTGGCTTAGTCGGTTAAGCATCCGACTTTCGCTTAGGTCATGATCTCGTGGTTCGTGGGTTCAAGCCCCGCCTCGGGCTCTGTGCTGACTGCCAGCTCAGAGCCTGGATCCTGTTTCAGAGTCTGTATCTCCCTCTCTCTCTGACCCTCCCCTGCTCACGCTATCTCTCTCTCTCTCCTAGAAATAAATAAAACATTAAAAAAAAAAAGAATAAGAAGAAGACATATAGCTCTTAGAAAAGGGGAGAGACTCCTAGGCAGGTGAAACAGGAGGGGTGCACATTCTCCCACGTTCAGGCCATGGCCTGGCCTCCTGTATACGAAGACTGGCTTTTTAACAGGCGGTCAGATCTTGGGAGACCTCGTTGTTTTTGCCTTACTGCCTTGCCCAGCCGCCGCCCTCCATAGCACGTGCCCAGAGTGCACTGGCTCCTGACTCCATCAGCCCCCAGCTCAAGGCATTCATTCCCAAGGCACCCTGGACACTGCCAGGTCTCATTTTTTTCAGCAGCCAGTCTAACTGGAAGAAAGTTATTTTAGATGTTAAAATGTCAGTTTTGGAAGGTCAGTTGTGTCAGAAAATGCATCATTTGTTTACAAAGGATGGGTCCATGCTTCCCTCCAGGATGCTGCCTTTCAAAGAATCAGATCTTTTTTTTTTTAGAGCTAAGAGAACCCTGAAGGTCATCTATTCTAACCCCTTCATTTTACAAACGAGGCAACAAGCACAGAGAAGTTGAGCATTTTGCCCAGTTCTATCAGCTAGTTAGTAGCATTGGCAACTAGGCATCTTAACAAGGAATCAACACGAAGGGTCTCCACCTGATGATGTTTGCACACACAAATATGGCAATGAAAATGATCCTGGATGGGCAAGCCTCACTTTTTTTCTTTCGGCTTACAGTTTAAGCCATAGATTTTTTTTTCTCTTTTGGGCGTTCATCTACAAAACGCTCTATCTTTACATGCCTTTGATCTTCAAGGGACAATGAATCTTAGCTTTACGTTTCCCTGCCCATTGCCTCCTACTTGGGAGTTTAGGGATCTTTAAGCAAACACTTCACGGTCCCAAGGGGATTGGGACAGAAGAATTCTTTGTAAATCGGTCCACGCTTTCTGGTTTATCTAGTTTGGGTCTTCACATTTGTCTTCCTTAAAGAGACATATAGCCCTGTATTTATAACGTTTGGTATCGTTTTTCATCTGGAGTCTGTTCATAATTTTGATTCCATATCCCAAACTGAAAGTCATTGGCCCAACCAGCAAGAGAAAGCTGTTATTGTAGACGAACAAGCAAAAACACTGGGTCCCGAGATGCTATTGTTACACACAAAAACCCCTCTATGACTTTGTGAGAGTCAATCCCCCACATCACACAGCACAAGAAAAAGGGCACTCACTGTGCTCACGCTCTGTTTAACCCTCCCGAATTTGTAAACAACTGAAACATAACACAAACAAGGTTGTTGTTTTTTGTGGGGTTTTTTTTAGCTTGCTGGTGCTTTTAACCCAATAAAATGTTTGTTCATTAACTTCATGAGCTTTTCTTTTTAACCCCAGATTACATCTGCATGAATGAACTCTACTGGCTGGTTTGAATTGGATGGTTTCTTTGAATATGGGCTGATTTCTATGTTTGTGCTGTGTAACAGTCAGGACTGGCTAGACTGTGGAGGAGTAACAAAAATACCCGAGTATCCATGGCTTGACGAAGGTTTGTTTTCTGCTCACGTTACATGTCCTGTGAGGATCTTGTTGTAATCATGCCAGGATAGTGATGGGAAAAGGCTCTATCTTGACACGAGCTTCTACGCTCACCTCAGCGGATGGCAAGAGCTCTGGGGGAACTTTCACAAGCAATCAAATGTTCCAGCCCAGAAGTGACACCTGTCACTTCTCTTCACAACTCATTGGTCTGAAATAGCTCTATGACCCCATGCAACCACCGGGCGCCATGTCACCAAGAGCATTGCACAGGCCACCACCCCACCCCACCCCCCAACACACACACACACCCTCACAAGAATCCCATCTTTATACTGGATCCAAGTAAACGCCTCTCTGAGGACAGCCCGGTGCCAAATCGATTGGTCAAACATTTAAGTACTAATTATCAGGAATTTCTAGTAGGTTTTTAGACAACCAAAGTCATAGAAATCCTTCACTTAATTTTATGGTACATAAGTTATACCTCAATGTTTTAAAAAAATCACCTGCCTCTCCGTGGGGTTGGTGGTGGTGGAGGGGAAGTCAGAGAGGTACTATGACATCTAGTGGGTAGAGGCCAGAGATGCTGCTATACACCCCACAGCAGATACTCACATGGTCCAAAAGTGGTCAAGAACCCCGTGTTAGAGTCACGCAGAGCTAACATTCTGAAAACAAAAATTAAAATAAATCCCCAAACCAAAACAAACAAAGCACCTGCCTTGAGTTCTGCCCCTGAGCACTGAATACAGCCGATGGGCTGCAACCGAGCCCCGCACGGGGTGGTGACCAGATTCCACTTCTGCTAATTACAAGTGGCCTGGACTCTCCCAATACAAGTGTCCCTCCCTCTCCAGCAGTGACAACACAAAATGTCTCCAGACAGCGTCCTATGTCCCCGAGGGCAGAATCTCTCCCGTAGAGAACCCTGATCCGAGACAACGTCCACCTTTGTTGATGGTGCCATTTCAGCTGTGCTGTAGAGGAACGCTGGGCTGGGAACTGTAAGACTTGCCTTTAAATCCAGCTCTGCCTTGGGGCGCCTAAGTGGCTCAGTGGGTTAAGCATCTGACTTTGGCTCAGGTCATGATCTCGAGGTTTGTGAGTTCCAGCCCTGCATCTGGCTCTGTGCTGACAGCTCAGAGCAGGGAGCCTGTTTTGGATTCTGTGTCTCCTTCTCTCTCTGCCCCTCCGCTGTCTCTATCTCTCTCCCTATTTCCCTCTCTCTCTCTCTCTCTCTCAAAAAATAAACATTAAAAAAATTAAAAATAAATAAATCCAGCTCTGCCTTTACATCACTCAGTGGCTTCCCTCTTGGGGTCTCAGTTTCCCCCTCCATAAAATGAGAGGATTGAACAAGACAATTCCTAAAGTGGATTCAGAACTTCTAGAAGGCTCTAGGGCTCGGGTTGTGGAATTTTTCATCGTTCCAGTCATAGCCTCACCCTCTCCCCCAACACAATAGTGGGGTGACGCTTTCAGCTGCACAGTAGCACCATCCAGATGACAGGAGGGAGGCGTGGGGGGAACCACAGAGCATGGAAAGCCAGCAGCCAGTGGAGAAAGAGGAAGGTGGGGAAAGGCACCAGAATTAGGGCTGCTACACGCAGCAAAGGCATTTCCTGGGCTGACCCTGTGCCTCCCCACTAAAAAGCCACCTTGGACCCAAGGAATGAACAGACAAGCAGGGGCTGGTAAGAGAATTTTGGAGAAGTTAAGAGGATAAATAGCAAGCTTTGTACACAGAGAAAAGGGCAATGCACCTGGAAATGGGAAGGAAGTGTGTGTGCGTGTGCGTGTGTGTGTCTGCTGTATTCTTACTCATGTCAAGAGAAACTGGACAGTTTCAATTCAGCTGAATCTGCCTGCAAGGTTTTAAAAAAATCATGACCACAGGATTATTAGATTTGCTGATCTCTTATTAGCCTCCTGACTGCTGTTCAGCTACGTAAAGACGTGCGTGAGAGAAGGAAAGGGAGAGGTGCCCTCTGGTCTTCACCATCCACATTTCCTCTGGGTCCATCTCAGAATCCAATAGAGCTTGACGGCGAAACTTGAAAGGGAGTGAGAGGTATTTAATAAAAACTGTGCAGTCTGAACAATGATTCAGGGCTTTTTGAAAGCTGGAAGAGGCAAGCCAGATGGCCTTTTTCACTCTAGATCCTCTAAAGAGGGTTTATACATATCCTTTTTTGTGTTAGGTTTGTACTTGTTTGGTTGTTTGTTTCCAGATGCGTTAACGGTTTTTTGGATTGAAAATAAACCGAGCTCCCGGGCTATCCTATATCCACGGTCAGCACCTGTTTCTTAGAAATATTTCATCCAGTTGTTCTTTTATCCATTCAGTCTGCCAGCCCCTCACCAGCTGTTTCTGAAGCACCCTGCTGTGTGTCAGGTACTGTGTGATGGGCTGAAGGTAGAGGCTTCAGCCCCAGCCTCCCAGAGCACCACACTCCGACAGACACAGGCATGTACACAAGCGACCACGCCCCATTGTGGTCAGTGGGACATCTGGGCAACTTCTGGCCCTGAAGGGGAGGGTTCAGGGGAGCTAAGTCTTGAAGGACAAGTAGGAATTATTTGGGCAGAGATGAGAGACTGATCCAGGCTTACTAAAGGCATAAAAGGAAGAGAAAGTGTGGTGATTCGCTGAACCATGGAGAGTGTATTGTAATCGGACTGTAATGTTCAGACAGGAGATGATCAGGCCGCCACACATGTATGGTGCCCAGGAGCTCTGCCCTGGGCCTCTGTTCCCGTTACCAAACTAAGGCTCCCATTACCCAAGTTCCCATTATTCACAGTAGCTACATTCTTTAAGGTCACCATGCACACTGAACCAGCGAATATGGAGCCACACTGCCCATAGGGGATATACAGGCTTAGAATCCTATGGGGCTCTGGTCACAACGTTCTCATCAGCTGCATAATACATACCCCAGTTTTATGTGTGTCTCTGTCTTTTTTTTAATTTTTAAAAATTTATTGTTGAGAGACAGAGCATATGCAGAGGAAGGATAGAGAGGGAGAACCTGTATCCAAAGTAGTTTCCAGGATCTGAGCTGTAGCACAAAGCTGGACGTGGGGCTCAAACCCACGAACCATGAGATTGTGACCTGGGCCAAAGTCAGACGCTTAACCAACTGAGCCACCCAGGTGCCTCCATGTGTCTCTGTTTTAAAACACCTTATTTAATACATATTGATTCATCAATGTTGAGCTCATGGCCAACAGCTCATACCTGAATGACACTTGCCTAATGGACGTAGTTTCTCAAAGGCACATCACAGTCTTGTGCTTACAAACACAGACAGCACTTCAGTTCTATGTTTGAGGGCCATTTCAAATGGCAAAATCACCAACAAATAAACACAAAAATGCAAAAAGCGTGGCACTAGACTATGAAAAGGACACTTGTTCACAGTGTGTGAGCTGGAAGGAGAAGGCAGAGCATCGCCTTGTTTGACCTCAGCTGGGAACGTGCCCAGTTGGGCCAATCACATTTTTTTGCCACTCTGCACACGTCCACGAATGACTGCAAAATGTCACGGTATTGATTTGGAGGTTACAAATACATTTCAGAGAGCAGGCACATTGACAAATGGAATCATGAATAAGATGGATTGTCTGTATTTCAAAAACGTAAATACAGACCTCTAAATTCTTGGCATTGCCAATGACCACTACGTTCAACAGAACATTTTGATTCTCTTCATTTTGATTTTTCTAGTAATACAGGAGAAAGGCATGAGTGAATTTAGGGCTATTTATCAACTTAAGACTAAGGATCTGGGAACTCACGTAAGCTACGTTACACTAAAGCAGTGTTTAGAACAGACCATCGTGTGTCATTTTAGAAGGGCAGCCTGTCCGAGGGTGACTTACAGTTCATTCTCTGATGCCAGGGAAACCAGACTACTTAGTGGGCAGAATCATTCCCGACTGGAGCAAAGCACAGCGCCTCAGAGCCCCAGAGGGCTTCTCTATTATGTCAGCTGTCAGCACCCACGCTGTCTGTATTTCCTGCTGTGGAGGAGCACCAGGAAGTCACAGCATCTATGGGCCAGTTGCTGGCAGAAATGCAGCAGGCTTTGCCTAGCAATGTGTTTTAAGAACAGTCTGGGCAGGCTGGTGCTTCAGAATTTTCTGGAATGAAGTGATAAATACATTCCCAGGGACTCTTCCAGGACTATTATTTATTTGAAATGCTTGACACAGGACTACTAGATTTTATTTCCTATTTTAAAATATAGGTAGTCTCTTGTATAAGAAAAAAAAAAAGGTTGTAGCAACAGTATCCTCAGTTTAATCTCTTAGCTGACTCACTGACTTCATCAGGGACTTTTCTTTACCTTAAAGAGTATATTTCATTATTTAGGATTTGATCTTTAAAGAATGTGTGCTACTAAATGCCTAAGTGATATATAATGCCAATTTTTTTTTCAATTTCCCCAATAATTTTTTTTTTATTTTAGGGAGAGAAAGAGCATGTGCATGTAAGTGGGAGAGAAGGGCAGAGGGGGAGAGAGAGAGAGAGAGAGAGAGAGAACCTTAATCTTAAGCAGGCTCCACAGTCAGCACAGAGCCTGATGTGGGGCTCAATCCCACAATCCTGGGATCATGACCTGAGCCGAAATCAGGGGTCAAACACTCAATGGACTTAGCCACCCAGCTGCCCCTACATTTCCCCAATTTTTAAAATGTAACTTTGTAGACAACAGATTTTATTGTTTCAAGTAAATTTATGTTCACAGCAAAACTGAATAGAAATTACAGAGTTTCCATTTACCCCAAAACATAGCCTTACTCATGATCAACATACAGCATCAAAGTGGTACCTTTGTTACAGCCCATGAACCTACGTTGACACATCATTATCACCCAAGTTCACAGTCTACATTAGGGTTCACTCTTGGTATTGTCCAGTCTATGATTTTTAACAAAGATGCAGTGACACATATCTACCATGATAAAATCATACAGAATAGTTCACTGTCTTAAAAATCCTCTGTATCCTCTGTGCTCTACTTCTTTCTCCCTCTCCACCCACCCACAACCACTGACCTTTTTACTGTCTCCATTCTTTGGCCTTTTCCAGAATGTCATATAGTTAGAATCATAGAGTATGTAGTCTTTTCAGATTGGCTGAACCTGAATGTGTAAGATCAATACCAGTTAATAAGACACTTGCAAATTGCCACGCTGTGAGCGGCTTGAGGTCATAGGTGCATTCCCAGCACAGAAAAGGCATTTGGATGTTGAAAGTATGAATGGATGCATCTCCAATTTAAAAACAAAAAAGCAGAGTCTTCAATTTAAATAAAAATCAGAACATTAATAACTATCACTAGTAGTACTTACAACCTAGTATTACTTGGGGAAAGAAATGATGACATTTTCTCTGAATAAAGAACAGCTTGAAAACACTAAGGTACAAGTGACAAACAGTCTCTCCCTCTCCTCTCCCTTTCTCTCTTTAGATGGAGGGAGACAGAGAGAGAATGAGATTTGATTCAGATCTTAAAATCCTAACTACATCCTCCATAGAATGGGATCTTCCAAATGATGGCATGGTTTAAGTGAAAGGAATTTCTAGGAATTTCTACTCGGCTTTTTCAAGTTCTGTGTTGCCTCCCCCCCGCCCCGTGAGCATTCCCCATATTACCTGACACTCTCCTAGGCAGGGTTATCCAGAATGTGTCTGAGCAAAGCCAAATATAAGGAGAGGATGACCTCATGGATCCGTTATGCCTTGTCCCTATTTCTAGCCCCAGAATCATCTTTGCTTTTTTGACAATAGAGCTGCTCTGCTGAGTCATGTGTAACCTACACCATCGTCTGAAGTTCATCCTGCTTCTCACTGGAGCCCCGGGGATGCAGGCAAGGAGCCATGGCCTCAGCAGGGAAATGGAGGGAAGGGGAGACGATTAGAGGCATTTGAGACATATAAAGACAGATAGGAAAGCTTGAACCTAAGCTGGAAGTAGTGAGAGGTACGTCCAGAGCAATGAAAACATGGATCTGCCTCACTTTACATACCTAAGGTGTTTATAAATTGGCACATAAATCAACCTGCATTTAAAAAAGTTTTTTAATGTTTTATCTGTTTCTGAGAGAGAGAGTCAGCGTGAGCAGGGGAGCGTCAGAGAGAGAGGGAGATACAGAATCTGAAAGAGGCTCCAAGCTCTGAGCTGGCAGTCAGCACAGAGGTCCGACACGGGGTTCGAACCCACGAACCGCGAGATCATGACCTGAGCCGAAGTCAGACGCTTAACCAAATGAGCCACCTGAGTGCCCCTCAACCTGCATTTTAACTGCAACTGGGGAAACTGACATTTAGGTAAATCTGGTGATGGCTACTTCTGTATTGTGATGCATTTGTCTGTCAATATTCACTTTCTAATTTAGCTGTAGTATATTGATAGTGCCCTGTGTTGGCTTTGAGAGAGGACTTTATGTGTCTCAACAAAACACTCGCCTAGCAGACAATCAGGCGGGACAAATACAATTTGAGGCTGTGTATGTAGCCCATGAATCTGGGTCTTTGGCTTTATATTGAAAATAAAGACATATTGGTCTTGAAGGCTGTCACAGGTCTCAAGAGCAAATGTCTTGTTATGAAAAATGTTTACAGGGGGCGCCTGGGTGGCTCAGTCGGTTAAGCAGTTAAACATCTGACATCAGCTCAGGTCATGATCTTTTTGTTTGTGGGTTGAGCCTCACATCCAGCTCTGTGCTGATAGCTCGGAACCTGGAGCCTGCTTCTGATTCTGTGTCTCCCTCTCTCTGCCCCTCCTCTGCTTGCACTCTGTCTCTCTGTCTCTCTCTCAAAAATAAAATAAACATTAAAATTTTCTTAATAAATAAAAACATTAAAAAACATTTAGAAAATAAAAATGGAAATGTTTTCAGGAAGCTATTTCAAAAAGAAAGAATGGGCTGCTCATTCAGAGGAATTACCAAGTGAAGTGGCCTCCTAGCATTATTGTCTATTATTTGATACCCCTTCTCCCCCTGGAGCTGGTATTAATCTGCTCACAAGGCCCTCTCTAATAAAGACTACATTTCCCAGCCTCACTGGCAGCTATGTGAGGCCATGTGTAAATCCTGGCCTGCAGGGTGTTAACAAGAATGTCCTATGTGACTTGCAGGAAATAAGCCTTAAAGGATAGAGATGCTCTCATCTTTAGTTCTTCCTCCTTTCTGGGGATGTGATGTTTGGAGTTCAAGCAGCCATTTTAGACTCTGAGGGAGTGAAGGGGTTCAGGACAGCTCCCCTTCCACCCCACCTCCCCAAATGTGCCACTTTGGGATACAGATTATTTTGAGCTGAAGGTACTTGAGAACTTGTAGGCTCAAGAGAAACTTCTTACCCTCCCTTAGCTACGTAGAAGAATCTAAATTGGGGGTCTTTCCCAGAATAGGGGTTACTAGCAGAGATAAACTGTACCTGAGTGACCCATCTGTAATGGCAGGGCAAACATCTAATGACCAAATATCCGCTCTTCTCATCGTCCTGTGAAGTGCATTTCTTTCCTCTGAAACTCCAGACCCTGACCCCTTTCTCCTTAGTTCAGAATGACACATATACCTCATTTTGCCTGACCTGTGTTGGGAATTTCCACGTCTACATGGACTCCCCACATGTATGTAAATTTGATTTTCTCCTGTTAATCTGTCTTATGTCAATTTGATCCTTAGTCCAGCTAAAAGGACCTTTGAGGGAACAGGAATTCTTGATCCCTAAAAGGGGCACACTAAGGATGGTAGAGAAACCAAACAGATGGACATGGGCTCCAGAATTTCATGGGTTTTAGAATTTCTTTTTTTTTTTTAAATTTATTTATTTATTTTGAGAGAGAGAGAGAGAGAGAGAGAGAGTTTATTTATTTTGAGAGAGTTTATTTATTTTGAGAAGTTTATTTATTTTGAGAGAGAAAATTTATTTATTTGAGTGTGAGCACGAGTGGGGAGGGGAAGAGAGAGAAGGAGACAGAGAATCCTAAGCAGGATCCGCGCTGTCAGCACAGAGCCCGGCAAGGAACTCGATCTCATGAACACTGAGATCATGACCTGAGCCGAAGTCAGAGTCATCAAGAGCTGGACACTTAACTGACTGAGCCACCCAGGGACCCATGGTCTTGGAACTTCTAAATCAGCCTTTGACCCTTCTTTGTGGGCTTCTATGTAAGAGAGAAATAAAATTTTCTCTTATTTAAACCACTGTTATGTTGTGGGTTTTTTTTTTTTTTTGTCAGAGCTAAATCTAAGACTAACTGACCCAGTCATAAAGGAAATGCTCATTTCTTCTCATTGTAGACTTTATTTAATTCAATTAAATGGACTTATTAAGCCCCTTACTACATAGACAAAGAAGATTGGGGTTCTTAACTTAAAAGGGAAAAAGTGCATCTTTATTTTTACAACCTTTACTGGAATTTTAACATTTCAGTACTAAATGCAGTATTAACAGTATCTGTGACTTTATCATTAAAGATATATATTTTTTAATTTATTTATTTTTGAGAAAAAGAGAGATACAGGCCACAAGTAGGGCAGGGACAGATTCTGAGCTGTCAACACAGAATCCCACATGGGGCTTGAACTCATGAACTGTGAGATCATGACCTGAGTTGAAGTCGGATGCTTAACCAACTGAGCCATCCAAGCACCCCATGTCATTAATTCATATTTTCATATCACACTACATGTGTATAGTATCTAAATGTGGTGTCTTTCTTGACTGGATGGAGGCCCCCAGATGTGAGGTGGCAATTCTGTAGAAGCTGGTGCCAAGGGCAGTGAAAATATTCCCCCGAGGCAGAGCAAAGGATACACCACAAGGGATCTGGACAGCAGAGGAGAGCCTGTCTGACATGAGGCAGCGGGTGGGGGCTGTTTTTAAAGAGAGAAGGTGAGGAGGGATGGGAACGAATGGAATTTTCCCTTTTTTGGTAACTGTGCCTGGTTGTAAGTAGCCCATTGGTTGGTTAGGGCCTATAGATATTTTGAGGTGGGTTACCTGAACTCAAGTCTGTATTCTCTCAGCGGGTCACTGTGGGCCCTTTTCTACATTGCATGGCTCAAGCCAGTTTGCCTAAAAGCAGCCTCTACAGTATGTTGCAGGTATCTCAAAATATCATTTATATTTACTCCTATCTAAAGTGAGGAAGGTCATTAAACCCACTGCTAGATTTTGTTATTTAATCCATTAACAAATAGGCAGGTGGTATTCTCGGGAAAGCATATCCTGAAACAGAGTTTAGCATGTGAGATATTTAGATGATGCCTTTCTTGGGATCAATAGCTGTGGAAGGGAGATCGGGGAGGCAGGATTGTGCAAAAGGGGAAGTCAAGCTGCCATGCAGGCCCGATAGCAGCCTCAGTTGATCTCATGGAATCTCTGGAGCCAAAATGGACCATCAGAATGGCCCCATGTTGAATATTCATCCTTCTATCTGGGTTAGCCATTAAATGTGGGGTACCCCAGAAAGGATGTGGCCTTGGAGGACATGTGTCTCTGCAGCTGTGGCCATCCCTAGAAGGTGTGACAGCTTCAAGCCGTCAGCTGACAGCACAACTGTAGCCAGGGCAACGAGTCCTTCCTGAGAGCCATCCAGGTGGTACATCTTCACGTCCGTCCATCCCAGTTCACCCCTTATGCTACTCAAATTCATTTTTCCAGATATGTTCAGCGAACAACTTTTTCAATATTCCAGTGGGCCTCTCTTCTTGGAGGAAACTTAGGGCAGGAAAGTTAGTTCTATTAACTCACAACCCCCGCAGCTGTAAGAGGTCTTGGGGCCATAATTGATACTCATCATCTCCTTACTCCAATACCCATTTTAGATTCTCCTAGTCTTCAGCTAGCATCTCTGCTGGTCTTGAGGCTTACCTGACGGCATGTTCCAGGCAATTTTCCCTGAGGGGTCTGTGCCCTAGTCACCATGCCTTCAAATGGGGGCAGAATCATGCCCCCACCAAAGATGTCCATGTCCTAGAACCCGTGAATGTGTCATTTCATATGGCAAATGGACTTTGGGGCCATGATTCAATTAAAGGATCTTGAGATGGGAAGATTGTCCTGGATTATCCAGGTGGGCCAATGTCATCTCAAGGATTACAAGCAAAACATGGAGGCAGGAGTGTCAGAGTCAGAGAAGGAGACGTGAGCCATGGAAATGATGATTAGGTGGGGCCTATGGACACAGTGGACTCAATTTCAGCCAGACCCTGGCCAGGACTCCATTTATTACCTGGCCTTCCCATGCCCACACTCTAATGAGGACCATGATGATACTCCAGGTCTGTGAGTATTCATGTCAGTTCAGACCCTGAGTCTAACTGTTCTCAAAATATTTGGGCATTCCCCTTTCCCCTCTACACTTGCCATAGTGTTAAAAGGCTCTTCTTAATGGAGAGCCAGACTTCTTTTTGAAGAAAAGACTTGGCTCAAGTCTAAAAACGGGGCAAAGGAGCATGACTTTATTGGGCAGACTGCCTTAGCTTCCTGACCGTTTGTCCTTGATCTCTTCTGATGGTATAAGTTGCCCATCTCTTTTGACCTGAGGGAATCTGTGTTCCATTACCAGATTTCCTAAACTCATATAGGTCAGTCCCATTGGCTGCCACTCCAACCTCACCAGTCATTATGATGAATGCATCCATACCCCCAGCTTCTGGTAGTGCACCAATTATGACTCTTTCGATTCATGAAAAGACTTGTAAGACTCCAGAAAGTACACTCACATAACGTGTTCATAAAAGTAAAGGCAATAATACAGCAGGATCAAGAAAAGACAGGTAAACATCAGAGGGGTCCAAGGCATCCAAGCACAGCTTCCTGTCAATCACATAGGATGTACTTCATCTTAGGATCATGACCCACCAGGATATGCACAAGATGCCTTGATTTCACGAAGGCCACAGTGTTAGCTGAAGGTGGGTCTTTAATAAGCTTTTAGTCACGTAGTCGAGACCAGCCTGCATGATTGGGTTCATAACAGAAACTAAGATTACATAACACAAAACAGTTACAAACAATCAATCTGTACGTTTTCTATAAACGATGGCGACAAGCTGGTACAGATTGTCCCTAGTGTTTTGTGGACTCAGCACAGAACTACAGTAATGACTAGTTTGTAGATTCAAGTCTGGATAGGTCAAAGGCCAAGACCATTTCTTTAGGGTCCCCTTGAAATTAAGTTCAGGGTTGCAACAAACCAGGTAAGATTAACCTTGTACCTACATAGATGATTAAAGACCACATCTGGCCTCTATTGTTTTGGGTGCTATCACCATCATTGTTCTTATTAGGCCTAATTCTGTCAGAACCTCTCCTATGGGGACCTGGCCTGTAGAGGAGAGTTACCTCCCAGCCTACTGATGCTGGCGTCCTTCTTATTACATTCCATTCCTTATGGCCTTGATACAATTGTCTACTAAGTTACCCTGTGAAATTTTATCATCTGGTTGGGTTATTGGACTTTACACCAAATATCTACTCCAGCAGGTCCACTGCCCTTAACTTCTGAATGTCTCCCTCCATTGGCCACCATGGCAATTCTGGTATTTCTATGCCACTTAGTGTGGCCTCTGTCCTTCTCATGCTTCTGGGAGGGAATTCAGATCATCTCTGGGAATCTTGGCTTGAATATCAAATCCCTGTCCCTTCAATCAAGCACCCTTAGAATCCAGTCCCACACAGGATGCTTGGGTGGCTCAGTCAATTAAGAATCTGACTTCTGACTTCAGCTCAGGTCATGATCTCACAGTTCGTGGTTCGAGCCCTGCATCGGGCTCTGTGCTGAGAGCTAGCTCAGAGCCTGGAGCCTGTTTCAGATTCTGTATCTCCCTCTTGCTCTGACCCTCCTCTGCTCATTCTCTCTGTCTCTCTCTCTCTCTCAGAAATAAATAAAACATTAAAAAAAATAGAATCCAGTCCCACAGGCACCCTTCAGGTTCTCAATGGTACATGCTGGTTAGATCTGCAGCTCCTTTGAGGTGTAGTCCTTTTTCTCCCTTCTCTCTCTCAGTCATTTCCCTGGCGAAGTCACTGATCAACTTAATCCTGGTTATGTTTAGAGGCCAGGAAGGGAGTCGATGGTGGAGTGGGCAGGGGGTAAGGTAGGGGTGGGCTGGATCCCAAATGAATTCCATGTTGACTTGTGGGAAGAGGACCTTGCATTTTCTTCAAGCAAGGGGGAGGGGCACTCCTACAGGCTCGGAGAATTCAAAGGAATCTGGGGTTTTCAAGGGCATCACTTAAATGTCCATTTTACATGTCAGAGCCCATCCTTTCCCAACAAGGGCTCTGACCCAGTCATAGTAGGCCTGCCTTGGTTGGAAGTTTAGGCTTCTTTGGAACATGGATACTCACCTGAATTTAGTAATAGTCACCCAATTATGTTACCCTTAGTTACTAATTCCCCCATATTCCTCAAACACCTGATATCTCATACACACCTCATGCACTCTCGTCCACCAGCACCCCGCCTTGGGCCAGGAGCTATCTGTACTTCACTTACCACCAGTGATGGACCCACACTGACAGCTGGATAGCAAACTTCCCAGCTCCCAAACTGCATTGTATCACCTGCTTTCTTAGACCACTCCTGACACCAGTTGTCTGGGTTGAGTTCCCCAAGAACCAGAGTTTAGGCGACAAATGTGTTTTGGAACATGCAATCCACACCTGAGGAAGTAAGAAAAGGAAACAGGACTGAGCAAAGGAAGAAGGTGAATTACAATCCACCTCAACAGCAGCCTGGCCAGACCCCTGGGGAGCTGTGGAATTAAAAAGGTTAAAAGCCCTCTGATAGAAAGATATTCAATGATGTCTTCTCTCTTCAGAACTTAATTTGAAGTCGTCTTTCTCTATCTATCCACTAACTACCTCAAGGTCCCCTGACATAGTCACATATGTGAGAATCTTATGATAGACCAAGTTCGGGTTCTATTTCCAAGGGTCTTTTTCACCCAGAATGTAAGTCAAGGTGTGTATGGCAAAAACCGTTACCTTCCACCCTAATCCTTTCTCTTCTTGGGTACACAACTCTCCTACATTTATTGGTGTGCCTTCCAGCTAGGGGTGACCATGTGATTAAATTATAACAGTGAAACATGATTAGATGTTATGTCCAACCTCTAAGACAGCCAGCATGGTTCCTCTGTTTGCTCCTTCTCCTTCTGCCAACTGGACCCAGTGGTTAATGACCCAGCCTCAAACAAGCAAACAACAACACGGCTCCAAGGAGTGGCAGACCTCAAGGTGCAAGGAGTCTGTGTTCCTGAACGTCATGTGGAAAAGGCCATCCACCAACCTCGTACACTGCCCCCTAGGCTGTGAAGGGAGTTGTGTTTGAGCCATTACATTTTGGGAATCTGTTTATTAGACAGCTTAGCTTACCTTGACTGAACTAGTATATGAATAGATTCGGTAGCAGGCTACCCAAATTCTATGGATATCTGGAGCTTAGTTCCAATCCCACCTGGGACACTATTACACAAAGAGATTGAAGTCCAAGGAAGTTAATGAATTTGTCTAAACCATACAAGATGACTAAGATGAGGACCCAAATCTTCTGAAACCTAATCCCTATGTCATTCCACCTTCTATAGGGTTCTGTAGGGTAAGGTGGGCATAGTATGCTGAATGTGGCCATGAGATTTCTTTTTTGTTGTTAAGTTTATTTGTTTACTTATTTATTTATTTTGAGAGAGAGAGAGAGAGAGCACGTGCATGAACAGGGGAAGGGCAGAGAGAATCCTAAGCAGGCTCCACACTGTAAGCGGGGAACCCAATGCCAGGCTCAACCCCACAAACCATGAGTTCAGCACCCAGGCTGAAATCAAGGGTCAGAGGCTTGATAGACTGAGCCACCCAGGTCCCCTGTGGCCATGGGATTTCTATTTCAGCAAGAGGGAAGGGCAGGGAGAAAGGGAGGGGATGTATTTTCTTGGCCTGAATTAGTGAGCCATTAGCTACCTATGGTGATTAAATTATCGGGAATGAATACTTGACTCCACATCATATACAGTTAAATGACAGAATGACATATCTGTTTAGGACTGTTTTGAGCACTCATTACTTCAATTCAACATACGCAAATGTGATCATTCAGTTTCAGGGCACCACAGTGCCATCAGGTGCCTGTCAGTTCACAATTATCTGTATCTTAAGGGAAACAGGAGATTTGAGTGAGGATGACTATTAATTTGACTGTTACATTTTATTTTATTCTAGAAATAAAATCATGTGTGGCAAAAGCATTGAAAAAGAACATGATGATAAAATAAATATTTATTATTTAATGAGTGCCTACTATTTGTTAGCACTGCATGAGAAACTTTACACATATGCACACACACACAAACACACTAAGAAATTTATATATAAACTATATAGATTTTTATAAGGAAATTTATATATAAGAATATATATTTATATAGGANAGGCTCTGAGCTGTCAGTACAGAGAGGACGTGGGGCTCAAACGCACAAACTCCAAGATCATGACCTGAGCCCAAGTCGGACGCTTAACCTACTGAGCCACCCAGGTGCCCCTATATATATTCTCATTTAATCTCTGTATCATCAGCTTTGCTGTGATGACAGCTCTCAAAATCTCAGTGATTCACACAATAAATGTGTATTTCTTACTCATGGTATATGTACTTCCTTGTGTTGTTGTTGTTGGGGTTTTTTTGTTTTGTTTTGTTTTGTTTTTTCCATTCTGGGACCTAGGCTGAAGGTGCAGCTCTATAGGACATGCCGTTCTGGTGGTGAAAGAAAGCAAAAGTAGTAGAAAGTTGTAATGCCTCTTAAAGCTTTTTTAGGACAAATTTACATAATGTCCATTAATTCTAATAGCCTAAAACCATCAAATGGCCAAGTCAAACATCAATGGGCAAGTAGAATATAGAGGCAGTGCAGATCACACAGTAACAGGCAAGGACATGTAATCCCCATACAGGAAAAAGGGAAAGGAAACAGTTGGGGACAGTAACAAAAGTTCAGTGCTACAAGAGAACTATTACCTGCACTCCCCTCTCCACTTTGGGAGAGCAGATGAAAAACTCTTCTAAACACCCTCTAGAGGTTGGAAATCTCCCTTTCAGTTAGGGTGACTAGGGGAGGCTTTGGTAAAATTGGAGCCAGAGCTTGAAGGTTAGGTAGGACACTGGGGGTGGGGGGAGAAAGAGCAAGGACCTTGTTAGGCAAAGGAAAACCCCAGAGTAGAGGTGGGGAAACGCCAAACAAGGTCAATTTGCCATAGAGAAGAGAAAACTGGAGAGACACGGTCTCCTTAAATAATGGGAATTTAAGGCTAAGGAGTTTAATTTCATTTAGAGGGCAGTTAGAAAACTTTAGATATCTTTGAGCAAGAGAGCACCATGATTGAAATGATTGCTTCTGACAATTGATCTGACTAGGGGGTGCCAGCGTGGGCTGATTCAGGGAGAAACAGAGAACGGGGAGACCAGTAAGGTGACTAAATTTCCAGAACCAAGGTAGCAATCTTTAACTAGGACTGTGGCAGTTGCAACGACGACAGAAAGGACAGTTCCAGAGACTCAGCATCAGTGGTTTAAGACATTAGGCCCCTTCTCCATCATCCACCCATTCTCCCAATAACAGCATATTAATCTTGTGTGAATAAGCCATTTTCAACAGCCTGCTTTTTGTATTAATGTGTAACATACAATACTGGGTTTTTAAAAAGAAAATGTAAATGCTATGTAAATTAAAGCTTTGAGACCAGTTCCCATCCCTCTAGTACAAGATGGTGGCCACACAAGCTCCCCAGACATATAAAGCCCCTCCTGGTGGGGGGCAGAGGGGGGAAGGAGTGCTTAAATTAAATGTTGGGCAGACCAATTAAGGCCAAAGTCAGGGGACTAGGTCTGGGTGAATGAAAGCCACTGGTCAGTTTCAGTCTGAGGTGTTCTATCCAGGTTAGAATCTCCTGCACGCGTTTGAAAACCCAGATCCCAAGCTCTACTTACAGTATGATGGCGTTCCTACACACAAGATAAAAATAACGGTGTATGTGAAAATGCTTTGCAACGTGATAAGCACCATTGGAAACTTGCTCTAATTTAAAATTTTATGCTAGGGTCAGGTTAGATAAAGAAGATTTGAATACTCTTTATTTTAAAGAACCCATACTACCGTATTACAACTACATAAGCCTGTTTAAAATTTTTTTAATGTTTTATTTTGGAGAGGCACAGAGAGAGGCAGAGCATGAGCGGAGGAAGGGGAGAGAAAAAAAGAATCTGAAGCAGACTCCAGGTTGAATTAGCCTATTTAATATGGATTTACTAGGAATTCACGTTGCTCAATAACACAAAAGGCAAAAGAGGAAAAAAAAGAAAGAGAGCAGGTAGAAAGGAAGCGGACCCAGGGAAACAAATCTTCAACGAGGGGGACCATTTCAGGGAAACTCAGGGGGTCTGGATGCCCTGCCAGCGAAACGCAGGGCGAGCCCGGGGGGAGGCCTTGCGGCCCGGGCTGATCGGACTGGGGAGCTCCGTGGAAACCATCCCAGGACCTTTCAGAGACAGGACATCGCCCCGGGACGGAAAGGAAAAGGAGCAGCGGATCTGGGGGCGGAGCACCAGCCCTCGGGCGAACCCAGGAGGCAACCTAGTCTCTCTCCCAAGGGCGGAGACCCCTTAGACAAGACAAAGGCTCCAGCCGCGGGAGGAGACCCACGGTGCGCGTGCGCCGCAGAACGCGCGTGCGCCTGTCGGCCAGCGCCGCGGCCCGAGCTGTTGGAGGAAAGGGAGACGGGGGAAGGGAAGCGTCTAGAGGAGTGAGCCAGGAGGCGGGGGAGGGCCTAGTGGTGGGGTGCTCGCGCGCGCCCACTGGTGGCCGGAGGAGAGAACGCCCACGGAGCCCTCGCTGCCCACCCCTCCCTCGGGGAGGCTCGCGCTCCNAGCAGCAGAGCCGCCGCCGCCGCCGCCCACCTTCTGCCGCCGCCACCACAGCCACTTTCTCCTCTCTTTCCTCTACTGTCCTCGCCCTCTGTCGACTATCAGGTAAGCAAGAAGCTCCTAAGTCTGCCTCCCCGTCCGCCCCCTTGCACCTCCTTGCTGCCAGTTCCTCGCCCCCTGCTAAGAGATGGGTTTCATGAGGTAAGCATAGGTCGGGGACAAGCGCGCGGGCCCCTCCTTGCGCCCCGTGCGCCCTGGAACCGGGACTGGGGCGTCTTGGAAAGGGGACCCATGCAAGGGATGCACGTACCTGTGTGTGTGTGTGTGTGTGCCCGCGCGCGCGCTGAGGGGGTGTCCATGCGACCCACTTCGCGCGGACCTGGGTAGAGGTTGTGCCCGAAGGGTGGGGCGCGGATGGTGGTGACCTGGGGGAGGGGGCTGCTGTGCACTCTCGATCGTCCCATTTTGCCGCAATGGGCGTGTGTCTATGTGTGTGTGTTGGGGGTGTCCAGTGACGACCCCCGAAGCCGAACCTGTAATCCAATTCCTCTGCTTCGGGTTGCCGTAAGCCCTTCAGGAAGGTATGGTTCCGGTTCTAGAAAAGAAGATGATTCCCTGCCTGCCCCTCCCTACACCTCCCCGGCAGCAATTCCATTGGGGCTTTCGCTGCCCCTGATTTAAGGCGGTGGCGCACCCCCACCCCGTTTTCCTCCTTCAAAAACCCGCAGGGGACATTTGGGGGCTGGGAGTGGAATCTGGGAGATGGGGAGGGGTCCAGGCGCTGTCACTTTAGTTGCCCTTCCCCCTGCGCGCGCCTGGCACCGAGACGCGAGCAGCGCCGTGCCCGAGAGAAGGTAGTGCGCGGATCCCGATGTGGAGGCTCGGAAAGGCGAAAGGCTGGAGTCACCTGGCCTTGCAACGTGGAAGGACTGGGCATCGGCGGATCCCCGCTCGCTCGCTCGCGCTTGCAGCCGCAGCCCCGCACAGACGCGCGCGGGGGCTGCAGGTGCATTTCGGGGCGGGCCCCTTTCTCTGCGCCTGGCGTCCGGCGTGTGCGCTCCCTGTCGGAGGCGCGGGGCCGGCGCGCAGGGCTCGCCCCTCACTGCGGCAGTGGGTGTGGACCCGGGTGGGCAAAGAGGGGGGAGAGTAGGCTGTGCCTCCTCCCACTCCCACCCCTGCTTTTTTTTTCCCCTCCAAACGCGAGGTGCCATCTTTTTGCGGCGTGTCACGTCTCTACGGTTCGGTGCCAAGCCGGGTAGCTGGGCTTTGGAGGACAGGGCGAGGACTGTAATTAAAGGGGGAGAGAGGGTAATCAGAACTGAAATCTCGGTGTTTTGCTGTGGGCTTGAGCTCTGGGGCCGTTCACCCGGAATCTTTCTCGAGGACTAGCTGCTTTGTTTGTAGGGCTTACGTGAGCCGCGTTGCCAGCCCTAGTTTTTTGGCTCTTATCGATGAGAGTGTTTAGCCAAGGCTCCCGCCCCTCCCCCTATTTTCCGCCCCTCATTTTCGAGCCCTTTGTTAGATCTCGGGCTTGCGGGGGTCAAGGAACTAGAGTCACAGCCCCGAAGGCACGCATGGAACGGGCGTGACCCCGCGCGGCCCCCTCCCGGAGCCGGGCCGCGCGCCAGGAAGCGTCCACCGGGCTGAGGGGCTGGGATTCGAGGTGTCCGAGCTCTCTGCGGATGGCCGCCGGGGACGAAGCCCCTCCCCACACCCCATGAGGCCTGAGGGCCACACTCCACCAGGCTGCCCACCGAGGGGCAACCGGCGACCCTTGGGAGGTGGCGGGGACAGCGCGCTGTCGGAGACCCTCTCCGCTTCATGCCCTGTTGCTTTGCCACGCGGGAGAATGTGAGGAGGGGGCAAAAGGGCTCCTTGGGTGCTTCGGGCCACACCCATTTTTTCCAGAGATGACTGGGGGAGGGGGGCGCGGAGGGGAGGTTGCTATGGAAACCACACGCGTCCCGAGAAGGGCCCTCCGGGCGTTGCCCCGCCCCTTCCCAGCAGAGATTGAGAGCCCTGGGGACTGGCGAGGCCGTGGCCCCTCGGTCTTCCGGAGGCGCAGGAGGGAGACCCCCCCCAACCCTAACTGAGCCGGTGGCTCTTCCTCATTGGCCTCCAGCGGCCTCCGCCACCCAAATCAGCGTCCCTCATCTATTTTTTATTGTGGCCGAATATTATTTTGGAAACGTGCAAGATTTTAACTTAAAAGCCCGAGTTCACCGCCACCCTTGAAACGGAGCAGGGCCGGGAAGGGGGGCATGGACCTCCGGCAAAGGAGTCCGAGCCTCGCCCTCCTGCGATGAGCCGCGTCCGCGAGGTTTTCTGGTTAATTCTATCGCTGAAAACTGATGCGGGGGCGCAGTTCCAAGAGCATCTCTGGAACCGAATCATCTACGGGAGCTGCACAGATTGATCTGAAGGCCCAGGAAATGGACGCCCCGGGGTCGAGACCCCGCCTGGGGCTAGGCGGAACCTTCTCGCTTCGGCATGGGAGAGGTCGGGTAGTGCAGAGTTGGGTCCGCCGCGGGCGGGTTGCAGGAGAGGCTCTAGGATCGCTTCCAGCCTCTTCTCGGCTGGCCCCCCTCCACCCTCTCCACCCTCTGCACCCTAGAGCTGGGCGCGGAATTCTGGTTTCTTGCAGAGTGAGGGTCTCGGAGCGATCCCGAGAACTGGTAGCCCACGGCCACGGTTGCCCAGGGCGGACCCCGGGCGGAGAGGTCACCTCCTGTCGGTTAGGGGAAAGGGAGCGCGGCGGGAGCGAGCACATTTAACTCAATGCTTAGGAACAAAGCGCAGTCCAGACGTCCGTGATTTTGCTCCATTTTGAAATGTGTTGGCGCTTTGGTGGGGCTCTCGGTAGGCAAGGCCTGGGGGCTGCATTATATCGGAGGAGATACCGGGGCCAGAGGCTGGGGCTTCGTGCTCAGATCGGGCAACAAGATCCCAGCTCTGAGCGCGGCGCTGAGCGCGCCTGGACCAAAAGGCTTCCCCACCCCTGGATCTCGAGGGATGCAGCATTTGTGCCCACGCTCCGACAGGAAATGTCCATGCACCGATCCAAGGGCCAACGACTCCTGTCCCCAATCCCCATCAGGCGGGGGAGCTTTGTTAAGTCCTGGGAGACCTCACTTAGATTCTGGCACCCAGGAACCTTCAGGCCCGGGGCCTCCAGCTGGGCTGAGTTGGGATGGATGATGGAACCTGGAACAGTGACTGCCCCTCCTGGCTCTCCAAGCCACGTTGCCTGTACTGACTCAGCATCCCTTCAATTGACATGCCCATTATTAATTAAGGTATTATTTGCATTTTATGATGCTACTTAGGTTTGCTAGAGAAGAATTGCTTATCCATCCCTCCATCACCAAACAGTCCCTCTAAACAATAAATAAATTACCACCCCCATCCCAGTGCCTGGTCCAGAGTGATTCTTGAAGCTAATCAATTCCTTGACCAATAGTTGCTCCTGTAACAGGCTGTGTTTACTGCAATGACCTGGCTTGACTGGTGGGGTTGTGTTTGGATAGGCTGCAGGAGAGTTTTGCTGGCTTTGCGGTCTTTTGGATGAGTGCCTGCCCTGCACAGACCTCCCTTGCACCTGCCAGGGGTGGAAGGGCGTGGCTTTTAACTGGTTTCTGGTATTAGGCTCAGCATCCCTGACAGGAACAAAAGAAATGGATCATTCACATAAATTGCAAAAAAAAAAAAAAAAAAATTGGATTCAGTTTGACTGAGAAAGGACCAGACTTATTCCAGTTGGGGAAGAGCTCCTTCTATTGAACATGCCCTTTGACCCACACACCCTTTAAGGGCAGTGCCAGCCTGGAGGTGTACTAGGATTGTGGTGCCCTTTGTTTAGGCTGGATTTTCTTTCTGCCCTTTTAACATCATTAAAAAAGCCCATTTGTTGAACATTTTAAGAAATTGTGTTTTATTCCAGCTTCCTTCAGCATTTATGTATATGATTTGAGTGGCTTCACAGCTTGTGTGTATGAAAGTATGTTTTCTAGTGAAATATGTAATAGTTTTCCAACTAGATGGTTTTGTCCTTACTCCCACCTTGAAAAAGAACAACTCAAATACAAATGAAAACATCACCAGGGGGTTAATACAGTGCTAGACATACAATAGGTATTTGGCCTATATCCATTTAACAAATCAATGGGTAAAATGGGAAAACGAAGGTCAAAAAGGTGGTAAAGAGGGGCGCCTGGATGGCTCAGTGGGTTGAGCATCTGACTCTGGCTCAGGTCATGATCTCACAGTTTGTAGGTTCGAGCCCCATGTTGAGCTCTGCGCTGACAGCTGGGAGCCTGGAGGCTGCTCCGGATTCTGTGTCTCCCTCTCTCTGCCCCTCCCCTGCTCACACTCTGTCTGTGTCTCTCAAAAATAAATAAACATTAAAAAAAAAGAGGTGGTAAAGAGAAAGTAGAATGGGGGGGGCTACATTCAAGGTCATGGCATCAGGAAGGTCTGGAAACAAATCCAGTCCAGTTTGTCCCTTGCTCAGTCTCCAAATGGCACCCATAAAGCTGCCTCTGCCCCGTGGTGCACCTCCACACCCTACCTCCCCTGCTTCAGGGCCACCCCCCTTTCTTAGTACAGCACTTCCTGGCTCCTGTCACCCTGGTTGGCCAGAATAGTGCTGAAGAGGGAGGGTGAGAAACCACACAACACCCCAGGGGGAAAGGAGACCCTGCCCTGCAGTCTTTGGGATTGTAGGCACCCAAGGTCAGAAGGACGGAGATGGGAAACCCCATCTGCCTCTGCCACTCCCCTTCCCCCCACCCAGCCGGTTTCATGATCGCGTTTCAAAAACTGCCCTTCAACCCCTCTACAGCCCCAGAAATATCCACCTAATCACCCCTCACTCGCCACCCTATGTGCTTCCACTAGGGCCCTACAGGAACACTGGCAACAGGGGCACCTGAGCAGGGGCGGGGGGGAGGAGACTCCCACCCCACCAGCCCGGCGACAGCAGAGAGAAACCTGATATTCCAGCTGGGACTCTCTGCTGTTTTCCCGTAAAACAGTGGTGCTCAGCCCCGGGGGCCAGTGAGATGCTTAGAGACATTTTTTATTTTCACAACTGGGGAAGGAAGGCGCCGCTGGCATCTAGTTGGGTAGAGGCCAGGGATGCTGCCAAACGTCCTGCAAGGCACAGGACAGGCCGCGGCATCAAAGAATATCCAGCCCCAAACGTCACTAGTACTTGAAACATTATAACTCTGGTCCTCTTCACATGGCCACTTCTGCTCCTCAAGTGCCTTCAGGGAGGCACTGTTCTAAGTGCTCCCCAGAGATGATCTCCTTAGGCCTCATAGCAGCCCCCTTTGGTAGCAGGTGCTGTTACTTTCTCTGTTAGTGAGGAGAAACTGAAGTACAGAGAGGTTTAGTAACTCACTAAAGGTCACACAGCCAGTGACACTATCCCCCCTCCTCTTCTCAGCTACACGTGGCTTTAATAGGCCTTTGTGGGCTAGCCTGGAAACCCAAGCATGCTCTGTAACACTGACCCAGTGAGAGATTCAAATTCCAAAGCCACCAACTCACAAAATGAACTTTTGAGAGAGTCTGTAATTGGAACACAACCTAAAGCTCACAATTTCTGATCTAGACTTGACATCTGGAGCCAGAGGTTGATTTCATAGGCCAGCCTCTGTACCTCTTGTTTATAAAACAAAGAGAAAGTATCCCAGGGACCTTAAACCCGGGAAGCCCCAAACCCAGGTTTTCAAGACCGCTCTGTCATACAAAGGAGCAGCTGGGTCTGATTGGCTCAGAGAAGGCTAGAAATCAAGATTCGGGGGATCATGACATAGACTCCGCTGTGGTCAGGGTCAAATCGCTGAAGTTCTAGGGACAGCAGATCCTCTCTTGCGTCCTGCCCCTGAGAGAGATCGAAGCTTCGACACCAGCCAGTGGGACCAGCTCTGAGCCTGTGGTTGTGAGTTTTGGGTGGACATGGAAAGGGCCTCATGCGGGAATCTCAGGGCTCCTTTGGCAAAGGTGCTTCCTGCTTCGTGCTTCCTGGGGCCCAGGCTCTGCAGTAAGTATTCCCTCATGCTGCGACATAGAGGGACTGCCTAGAATGGAGGCCACTGTAATCCCGCAGCCTCCCCTGTACCCTGTGTGGGCTGCCAGACATACACCATGTCTGTCAGTCTCACCCCAATTACCTCGCCGAAGGGCTTACCGTCCAAGGATGCGTTTCCTGTCTCCAGGCACCATGTTCCGGCCACCTCCAGGTTCCTTTCCTGCACAGATGGCCTCCGCCTAAGCATGGGGAAGCAGTGTGAGGCCGACTCGGGCTGGGTTTTGAGCTTTTGGGGTTCTCTGATTAGGAAGCATTCTGCAGATGTGCAGCTATACGGGCTAGAACCGGCTTCCACAATACACATTTGAATGACTTCCAGGTGGATTATCTGAATTTGTTTTGGCTTTGTTGACATGTTAGTGGGCTCTGTAACTTGCTACAGTCAGGGGCACTGTTAAAAGAATTCTCCCCAAAGTGTATTTTGTGCCTCAGCTGTTGAAGGGAGGTTTGTGAATACCTTGAAGGCACACACNGACAAAATACACATTTGAATGACTTCCAGGTGGATTATCTGAATTTGTTTTGGCTTTGTTGACATGTTAGTGGGCTCTGTACTTGCTACAGTCAGGGGCACTGTTAAAAGAATTCTCCCCAAAGTGTATTTTGTGCCTCAGCTGTTGAAGGGAGGTTTGTGAATACCTTGAAGGCACACACTGTTCTTCCTCGACAGGCCCTCAGTGCAGGGCACTGGCCTGCAGATAGAGGTATTATATTTGGTCAGTTGTTTACGAGTGTGGACTCTGACCAGACCTCTTGGGTGCAAATCCCGGCTCCCTCGCTCAGTGTGGGACCCAAGCTGTGTTGTTTAGGCTCTTGGAGGGTTTGTTTTGTCCGCAACCTGGGGGATGGCAGTACCTATCTCACTGCTTGCTGTGGGGTTTAAAAGGGGATAAGGGGGTTATGCAGTGCTCAGGGCTTGGCCCAAGGCTTGGCGCCTAGTAAATTGCTCAATGAATGGTCTCAAGGGCAGCAGCCTCTGGGTCAGCACTGGTGATTGGACGAATGTGCAAAGGCATCTAGGGAGCCTGGTGATGGAATCACTTGTAGCAGATAAATTGTTACACTAGTAAGGATCAAGCTAGAAGTGGGCAGCTGCCCAGCTCCCCTGAAGGTAAAATTGGGTTTCCTGACTTCCCACACACTCGTGTTTAAATGCGCAGACAGAAGTCGTGCCTCAGGCAAGTGGAATGACTTATCATCTGTTGTCCGTTCTTCTGTCCTCTTCCTTCCTGAAATCCCGCTCTACGCCAGGAATAGACTGTGTAATCAACATGCCAGCCTGAGCTGAACCGCGCCCTCCCACCATCCTGGGAATGGTGACCTGGCTTCGCTAGCACGTTGGGTTCAGAGCTCTAGCAAGTAACTCACTGAATAAAAAGTGAGCCCAAGATGGGCTTGGGAAAGCAATGGAAGGCAGTGGGGGAGAGGATTTACAAATGAAATAATTAAGCAGGGCATTGAACTTGGTAAACTGGTAAGCAGGCTTCATGGTCAAGCAGAAAAATGTTAAAGCAAAGTGGACATGTTTTGAATCCAGGGAACTCCAGGCATTTGACAAGCATGCTCATATCTGAATTACTAAATTTGGTTGAAGAAGGCTTCTTATCTACGAACTGAAAACTGAAGGTCATAATATGTTAATTTTTAAAAGTCATTAAATCAGAAAAAACATTACAAAACAATGCTCTTCGTGTTTGGATCAACTGGTTGGAATTTCTTGTCTTTTTTACCTAAGCTATGCTCATAGTACGTCGTTTAGGACTTCAGATTTTAGCTCCTAAAATGAAAAGGGCTTGCACTACAGAGTAGTCTGAATACAGAATCTCTCTAGTGTTTTGCTATTTTGTTCATAGTCTGTAACATTTTGTTTGACAGTGAAAGATTACTCTTCTTTTTTTTTTTTTTTAGCATTTTTTTATTTTTTTATTTATTTATTTTGAGAGAGAGAGAGAGAGAGAGAGAGAGACTGCACATGAGCAAGGGAGGGGCAGAGGGAAAGGGAGAGAATCCCAAGCAGGCTCTGCAGTGTCAGCATGGAGCCAGATTTGGGGCTTGAACTCATGAACTGTGAGACCATGACTTGAGCCGAAATCAAGAGTCAGATGCTTAACAGACTGAGCCACACAGGACGCTCCAGAATTACTCATCGTTTTTAAAAAATTTATTAAAAAAAATTTTTTTTTAATGTTTATCTATTTTTGAGAGAAAAAGACACCGTGAGCCATGGAGGGGCAGAGAGGGAGACACAAAATTGGAAGTAGGCTCCAGGCTCTCAGCACAGAGCCTGATGCAGGGCTTGAACTCACAAACCGCAAGATCATGACCTGAGCCAAAGTCAGATGGCTAACCGACTGAGCCACCCAGGCACCCCTTAAATTACTCATCTCTGAAATCTTTCCAAAGCCTTCAGCTGGATTTTCCTAAAACAAGTTAATGGTTTTAAAAGTTTGTCTTTCATTTTGCACTTGAATCTTATTAGCTTGCATCTTATTTAAATGACGGGGTTATTGTAACAAGTGTGACGGGCCTAGAAAGGTTGGCTGTGGTAGGAGGAAGCCTTGACTGTGGACATCAGGCCCTGTGGACCGAGCCTTGAATATTTACTGTCCTTTCTTCTTGCGTCTTGTGTGGTGACAGCTAGGACAGGACCTACTGCGGCGACTTCCGTGTTAAGTGAATGGTGGGCCATCACTCTCTCCCTCCCCCCATCTTCTGCCTGCCAGCCAGGATTAGCTCAGCACTTTGGGTTCATTCACATAGAATCCTGGTTTAACGGGGTGTTGCAAAATTCTCCCCGTAAGACTCAAAATAAATGTAAATCCCATTTACTATATTAACTCTCTATAGTGAAGGAATTTTAGATCAAGTTCCCACAATTAAAAACCATTTTATATCAGCACGTTAGAATTAAATTGGCAGCCATTGAAAATAGTGTCTCATTCCTGGTCATTCCTTTGCTCTTGTCCACTGTCCTGCTCAGTCAGGCACCCGATAGAAGAGGGACACAATTATGTGTGGCCCCAGCTTCTGGTTTTCCTACCACCTATGGCCTCGTTTTCTATTTTTGAAGGAAGGCTGGATGAGGTTGTTTTAGGATTAGTCTGCAGTCGTAGCACAGAAAGGCCAGGGATGCACTTTCATCTTCGTGGCCTCCTCCGCAGGCCACCAAGGGTATTAGAAGACCCCTGGGTCCACAGTTGCCGCCGTGTGATCTCTGGCCAACACAGAATGCCAGGAAGGAAGCGCTGGGAAAGACTAATTCGTGCAACCGCGGAACTGTGTTGCTCCTCCATAGTGAAGGACCTGAGTTCTGACCGGTCTTCTAAACTGTGTGTCAGCAGAATTGCCCTGCACCAAATCCAGTTCAGCCATATATTTGCAGGTCATTTCAGAGATGCTTTTTTCCAGACTATTACCTTAACTCACACTCCCTCCAACAGCCTACCTCTCAAAATTTGGATAATTAATACTCTAAAACCAAGTGCTTTCATGCCCAAGGGAAGCTTACAATGTAAAGAACATCTTTGGTTTAAGACATATAGACATATAAATATTATAACTATATTTAACTGTGAATATTCAATCCCTTATATGTTGTATGTCTAGACTTTTTACATTGGGTTTACATTGGGTTTGAACACCTGAACAGAATTCAACTTTACTATTAGTAATGCATCTGAATTTAAATCAAGGTATATTGGGGCACCAGGGTGGCTCAGTCAGTTAAGTGTTTGACTTCAGCTCAGTTCATGATCTCTCTGTTCGTGGGTTCTTGCCCCCCATCGGGATCTGTGCTGACAACTCAGATCCTGGAACCTGCTTCAGATTCTGTGTCTCCCTCTCTCTCCGCCCCCCCTGTTATTCATGTGTGCGAATGCGCATGCTCTGTCTCTGTCTCTCTCTCAAAAATAAATAACCATTAAAAAAATTTTTTTTAAGTCCAGGTATGTTAATAAGCCAACAAAGGATGTATATACAAGTAAGATAGTTGTATATGATTTGCTGTGTTGGGGCACAGTAATAATGTGGTGTCGATTTGTGTGAACCTGTCCCTTTCAAAGTTGCCTGTTGCCAAGAATGACCAAGAATAGCAGTTTGGAAAGAGTCACCAGCCCTTCTACCATCCACTTGCATCTTGTCTTTTTCTTAAGAAGAGGGAAATCCCACACCGGCTGCAACCCACGTGCAGCAGCTGAGTTTGAACTGGCGCTGTCACCACGAGCCCAGTGTAGAAATGAAGGATTTCGCAGAACATCCCTAAATCCACTTGAATAAACGAGTGATCAGTGATAGACTCACCTGAACCTGCTTTAACCCTGTTTAATCTTTCCCCGGGTTAATCCTGTGGGATGCGCCTCCTGGGCGTCTCTTCCTCCTGTAGTTCTGAAGTCCCTCCCTTTTTAACACTGCAGGGAGTGATGGCTACACTCTGTTCCCTGCAGAGTGTTAATAAAGACCGAATAAATTGAAATAAATCCCTTTCAGTGTCACTAAAGTGCTATAAATAATTATGAACCAATGCTTGATGCCTGATGGGAAATGCATTGTAATTTTTTTTTTTTTTTTTAACTGGCAGGATTCATGTTATAAGTTGACAATCTGGGCCAAGTGAAAAAGAACTTAAAAAAAATCTCCTTATCATTATTGCTTGCAAAACTGAGTTACAGAAGTTAGCCATCACCTCATTTTGTGGACCTGTTATCGCCCACTGCGTGGGCTTGCCAAACCCTGAATTTAACTGCAACCTTTCCTATTTACCCGCTAAGAGACTTGTGGTGAAGTTGAAGATTTCCTATGCCTCCGTTTTTCTTTTTTTTTTTAATTTTTTTAAAATTTATTTCTAGGAGAGAGAGAGTCAGCTTGAGCAGGGGAGGGTCAGAGAGAGAGGGAGTCACAGACTGAAACAGGCTCCAGGCTCTGAGCCGGCAGTCAGCACAGAGCCCAACGTGGGGCTCGAACCCACGAACCGCGAGATCATGACCTAAGCGAAAGTCGGTCGCTTAACCGACTAAGCCACCCAGGCGTCCCTATGCCTCCGTTTTTCTTTTTTTCTTTCTTTTTTTTAAAATTTATTTCTAGGAGAGAGAGAGTCAGCTTGAGCAGGGGAGGGTCAGAGAGAGAGGGAGTCACAGACTGAAACAGGCTCCAGGCTCTGAGCCGGCAGTCAGCACAGAGCCCAACGTGGGGCTCGAACCCACGAACCGCGAGATCATGACCTAAGCGAAAGTCGGTCGCTTAACCGACTAAGCCACCCAGGCGTCCCTATGCCTCCGTTTTTCTTTTTTTCTTTCTTTTTTTTAAAATTTATTTCTAGGAGAGAGAGAGTCAGCTTGAGCAGGGGAGGGTCAGAGAGAGAGGGAGTCACAGACTGAAACAGGCTCCAGGCTCTGAGCCGGCAGTCAGCACAGAGCCCAACGTGGGGCTCGAACCCACGAACCGCGAGATCATGACCTAAGCGAAAGTCGGTCGCTTAACCGACTAAGCCACCCAGGCGCCCCTATGCCTCCGTTTTTCTATCTGTAAAATGGGGACTGTGCCATCCTCCTACCCACAGCGGATGATAACGTGGGCTCCCTTCTCACTGGGTAGTTGCGGAACTGAAATAAAACCATCCATGAGAATTCCTTTGAGCCTCTCAGAAGACGGTACCGCAGGGAGTGGGGGTGCCTCCTGGGAGCCAGAGTCAGGCGCCAGACCTTAAGTCTCTCATGGGTTGGTGGAGCCTGATCCCTGAAATAGTACAGCTGCTTTCTCTTGCTCCCCTCTCTCGGGCTAGACGGTACAGGCTCGTTCCCAGGGGTGAGCACCCGTGAGCAGGGCCTGCCCCCAGGATGGATGGACAGACAGCTGCAGTCCAGCCGGTACTAGTCTTCTTTGTACCCCTCTTCCCAGAGGAGGCCTACAGCCAGGATGCAGGACAGGGGAGCGGGTGGAAGTGCCCATGGCATAACCTCAGGTGATATCCGGCCCCTACCTGTGCCCACTTCTCTGTGGAGGGGCCGGGGCTTCCCTGACACCCTCAGATGTAACTTCCTAGGAGCCTTTCCGTTTTCCCCGGGGGTTTTCAGTTTCCTCCTAATCAGACAGGGACTTGGTACAGAATCTATTTCTAATTAGACCTAGGCACAGCCTCTTCTGGCTACTGGGTGGTTAGCCCAGGACAGAAACTGATTCAGGCAAGAGTGATTGAATTAAAGGCTGGAGTTGACAGGGTGGTATAATATTCTGATGGCTGTTTGGTGGCAAGAGGCTCGGTGAAGTCTCATTCATTGAAGCACTTGCACTTGGAATTTGAATTGACTGGAGCTGGGCTGCCATCTCACTGTCTTTGCCCCGGGAACAGAGAAACCGGCTTTCTCAGGCCCGTGAATGGTGGGTAGCATTTCAGTGTGGTGTGTAACCCCAGCCTGACTATCCTACTTCAGACCAACTTAACACACTCCCTGTTGGTCCAAATTAGTATTATTGTATGAAGATGCTGATAATAACGGTACTAGCCAGTTGCTAGTTTATTTGTTTATTTTACTAAAACATTGCCTTATTTAACCCTCACTACCCACCCCTGCCTCTGAGGCAGGGATTATCATCCTCATTTTGCAGGGGAGCAGACTGAGGCCCTGAGGTTTCACGGCTGGGGAAGCGGCCAGATCACACTTGCCCCAGCTCCTGTGCCTCCCTGGCTTCAGTGCCTCCGCTCTGGGCCCTCTCCAGGCCAACAGGCGCATACATCCTCAGTGCTAATGACCAGAGAAGCTGTGCCCTCCAGCCTCCCTGAGTGGGTCATATGTAACCTGAGCCTGGACAAAGTATTTTAAACCGAAAGCTAGCCTCTAAACTAGGCTGCTGTTTCATGTCGCCGGTGACGGCAGAACCCAATTTAGTGTTGTGGGCAGGCTGACACTTATCAAGTAGAGCAGCTTATTTTTCTTCCAGTTCACACAAAGCATGAAAAATCTCCACGCCTGCCACACTGCCGTGGAGGGGTATGTGTGACCAAAGGCTGGCAGAGGTGACCAGGCGGGGCCCGATGTGTAAACTCAGGGGAGATGACATTCAGGTTCCCAGGCAGTGTCTACAGGGAGAAATTTTATTTAAAGTGGGCATTTTCCCTGGACCAGGCAGATGGCTGCTGTTAGGAAAAAGGGTCACTGTGGGAGGGAGGGAGGGAGGGAGGGAATAGGCAGCATTACTCAGCCTCCTGTCTGATCCCCTTCACTCAACAATCCACTCGATTTCCCCCATGTCTACACCGCTGTGGTTGGTGCTCTAGGACCAGGAAAAGGTGGAGTGCTGGGGAACAGAGAAGGGGGGCTCACACAGATGGGGTTGGGTCACACATACTGCCTATTTAGAATTAGCGTCCTCACCAGATACTTTTAATGGTATTGAAATACATTTCCCACAACCACTCTTGCATCTAAAACAAGAGCCATTTCTCAGTTCTGTTCTTGCCTCCCACCTACTCCCCAACTTTTATTTTATTTTTTTTTATTATTTTGGGAGGGAGGGGCAGAGAGTTGAGGGAGGGGCAGAGATAGAGGAAGAGAGAGAGAATCCCAAGCAGGATCCGCACTGTCAGTGTAGAGCCCAGTGGGGGTGGGGGAATGGGCTCGAACTCACACACCATGAGATCATGACCTGAGTCGAAATCAAGAGTCAGACACTCAACCAAGTGAGCCACGCAGGTGCCCTCCCCAAGGTTTTTTTGTTTTTTTTTTTTTTAAGCCGCTAGCTATAAAGGCAACCCTATACCATACGTGAGATCCTAGCCTAATTTCTGTTTTGTTGGATTTTTCTGGGGGGAATGGCAGAGCAGTGATCATTTCAGTCTACAAACTTTACTCAGGGTGAGTAATATGAGTAGCTCTTCAAGAAAATTCTTTTTTTTTTTTTTTCTTCAAGAAAATTCTTAAAAGCTGAAACATGGGGCCACCTGGAAGGAGACTATTAGTCTTAGCACTGAGCACAGGCCTGCTTAGCTCTCGTGGACCTGGGTGGAGCTGCAAGATGTGGGCCCCTTTGCGCACAGCCCTGGGGTGTGAAGTTAGGAGTGTGGGGATGCCCAGCAGAGGCCAGGGCGTGCTGGCCGCATCCGTGCCTCTGGGTACAGGGACCTCATTATCAAAGGCTCTGGCCAACATCATAGATACCAGGCCTTCTAGTAGAACAGACCTTGCCCCCCCTCCCCATGGGCCCAAGTTTGCAAAGAACACTTAGGATGACCAGGCTTTCCCTGGATATACTAATATCATTCTAATTTGGACTAATTAGGGAATGGTCAATCTCACTTAAAAAAGTGAGTTATTTTAACAGTCTTATCTAGGTATTTGGGAGAGGGGAGGTAGTGTAGGAACATTTTTAATCACAGAGGCATGAGGAAGGGCTCACATTTGGGTGGCCTATGTGACGTGATGTCAGGGTGCCAGGAGGTCTCCCCATTCTCCAAATTGCTAACAAGCAGATAGTACTCTACAGTTGATATTATCTCATTTAGTTCTCTTTTTTTTATTTAAAGTTTATTTATTATTTTTGAGAGACAGAGTATCAGCAGGGGAGGGGCAGAGAGAGAGGGAGACAGAATCTGAAGCAGGCTCCCCGCTCTGAGCTGTCAGCACAGACCCGACATGGGGCTCGAACCCACGAATCCCTTGCAGATCATGACCTGAGCCGAAGTCGGACACTTAACCCACTGAGCCACCTAGGCACCTCAGATCTCATTTAGTTCTTAATGTGAACCTGTAAAAATTCTTTTCCCTTTCACAGATCATGAAACTGAGGTTCAGGGAGGTTAAGCGGTACCTCAGATCACATGGCTAGTTTTAGACCAACAGGGGATTTGAACCCAGGACTTCTGCTTCTCAAGAGCAGGCTCCCCCCTGATTTTTCTGTCCTTGGCTCTCCACTCATTGTTTTAGCCTGAGGGATCCTACCACTTGTTAAACTGCCAGTGCCTGAGTAGAGGGGAGGGAAGGGAGAGAACTCACTGTTTCCCACACCCCTCCCCAGGACAATATATATATGGGAGTGACCCAGAAATTTAACCTGAGGATTTGTACGTTATGATAAATAAATGAAAAGATTGCTTTTCCTTCTTAAAATAAGTCTATTTGCCATAAGATGTGTTTGGCTTGTGGGCATCATTTGTGTCCCTCAAAAGTGCTCCCTGCACCCCAACAATGGGGAGCAAATGGCAGTGCGGGTGAAGGGAGAAATCACCGGGTCCAGGCACGCCCAGTCTGGGCCGAACTGGTAGGGATGCCCTGATGGTTTGCTTCGCCACCGTCACCCACATTTCCAGGAATCCGGAAGGCCCGAAATGAGGGAAAAACCATGGTGTTGAAGCAGACCTGGCTAAGTAACACGTCTTGTAATAAGGCTAAAAGTGGTTGCTAGAATTTAAAGATAATTAGTAAATTAATTGGGTTTCTCTCTATATGACTAGTTTCAAAGTAAATTGATTAAAACCCTCTTCCTTCACATTACTAGTGCCCATTATTTTGGTGTTTAATTTCCACAACTTTATTTCATTCTGCTTTTTTGGGCTTCTCCCAGGGAATGAGGCTCCCCAACACATCCATTTGTTGGCCAATGTTTTGTTCATCTTTGTATCCTCAGTGCCTGGGACTGCAGTGGCACAGAATAAATGCTCAATAATTGTTTAGTGAATGAATGAATGGATGAGTGAGTGAATTCAATACTCATTAAAACTTAAGGCCTTTCTTTTATTTTTTAAATATTTTCTTAGGTTATTTATTTTGAGAGAGAGAAAGAGTGAATGAGGGAGGGAGGGGCAGAGACAGAGGGAGAGAGAGAATCCCAAGTAGGCTCCATACTGTCAGCACAGAGCCCAATTTCAGAGCTTGAACTCACAAACTGTGAGTGAGATCATGGCCTCAGCTGAAACCAAGAGTCAGATGCTTAACTGACTGAGCCACCCAGGCACCCCAAAACTTAAGGCCTTTCTTAAAGAGGATTACCAGTATGTAACTCATGTATTTATGGGTGATGTGCCACTTTATGATTTTAATCCCCAATCTTTTTATATCAAAAACAATTCTGGAGCACCTGGCTGGCTCAATTGGTGGAGCGTGCAACCTTTTTTTTTTATTTTTATTTTTTTGTTGTTTCAGGTTTTTATTTAAATTCCAGTTAAGTTAATATATAGTGTAATATTAGCTTCAGGAGTACAATTTAGTGAATCATCACTTACATACAACATCCAGTGCTCATCACAAGTGCCCTCCTTAATACCCATCACCCATTTAACCCAGGAGTGTGCAATTCTTGATCTTGGGGTTGTGAGTTCGAGCCCCCCGTTGGGTGTAGAGATTACTTAAAATCTTTAACAGCAACAAAACAATTCCAACACTATTTTTTCTCTTAATGCTTTCACACAAATGATCTGGAGTGGGGAGGGTTACAGGTCAGCATTTGGACTTTTGAGTGTTAAAAGTGGTAACACATACACTATTTTCCAGAATCTTTTAAAAAGCTAAGAGTTTGTATTAGATTTAGCCTCAGCATTTCGATTCCCCCCAGAACCGGAATGCCACCATAACCCAGGAGCCCTGCTTCGAAGACAAAAGATTCTGATGAGTAAGTGTGAGAGGCCTTGGTCCCTAAGCTCATGCCAGGAGGGGTGGTTAAGTCCTTGCCTCCTGGGGAGAGGCTCAGGCCCAGGGAGCGCTGTCCAAATTAGCAAATTAAAACCCTGGATGCCTGGTTAAGTTTGGACCGCAGATAAACAACAGGGTTTTTTTAGTGTAAGTGTGCTAGGTAAGCACATAAATGCTCCTAAAGATACCAGATCATCATTTCCAGAACCTGTGAATATAGACCTTATCTGGCAAAGAGGATCTTTGCAGATGTCATTCAGTGAAGGGTTCTGAGACGAGATGACACAGTATTGTCCGGACAGGTGATAAATGCAGTCACTTGTGCCCTTAAAAGGGGGAGGAAGGTGAGAAGACCCCGTGATTGATGACATGGAGGCACAGGTTGGAACGACGTGGAGCGATGTGGGTCGCAGCAGCCACAGAAGTCGGAAGAGGGGAAACCAAGGATTTTCTTCTAGAGCTTCCAGTACCAGGGAGACCTTGCCAACACCGTGATTTTGTCCCAATAATCTGATTTTGGGCTTCTGGTCTCCAGAACTCTGACAGAATAAATATCTTTTGGTTTTTTTCTTTAAATTTTTTAATGTTTTATTTATTTCTGAGAGAGAGAGAGAGGGAGAAAGAGAGAGAGAGAGCATGAACAGGGGAGGATCAGAGAGAGAGGGAGACACTGAATCCGAAACAGGCTCCAGGCTCTGAGCTGGCTGTCAGCACAGAGCCCGACATGGGGCTCGAACCCACGAACAGTGAGATCATGACCTGAGCTGAAGTCGGACACTTAACCGACTCAGCCACCCAGGCGCCCCTAAATATCTATTGTTTTAAGCCACTCAGTTAGCAATTGATTACAGTGGCCACAGAAAACTCATGCACAAAGTATGTCACACGCAGTCTTTCGCACATACTTAACACTAAAACAGTTGTTGTTTATCCAAAATTCAGATTTAACTGGATGCCCTATATTTTATCTGGCAACTCTGATTGCCAGGGCCAAAGAAAGGCGCTTTAGTAATTTGCAAGGGAGCCAGTTGAGGCTCTCAGGAAGTGGACTTCTTACACTAGGAGTCTGTGAGCATTTGTGAGCACATTTCCACTGAACCCATTTGAACTTTACTCTGGACAAAAAAGGGGGGGGGGCAGTTAGACAGGTGTTAATGATTTATGCTTTCAACAGTCACTTAAACAACTTCCTGTAAAACAGAAGTTCTGTGGAAGGCCGGAGGAGTTGGACATTAATTGATCCTGTACCTGACAAATCCTGCCAGATAAATCACATGAAATATCGATAATACCCGAGCTCGGGTGATTCCACGGTACGTTTCTGATACCCGAGCTGCCCCCGGGAATCTCACACCCTTCTTGTAGGGTGGCGGGGCCCACGCAGAACCTGGGCGGTCCCTGGACCCTCGAGTTGTTAATCCTGCTCACAGAATCCATGTTGTTAGAGCTTTAAGAGACCTTGGGTCGTCCAGAACAGGCAGGGGATCGTAGGACACCCAGAATTGCCCCAGATGTGTAACTAAATTACCATGCCTGGGAAAAGAGAAAACCAGGTCGTTTACAGGAAAAAAAGCAAAAAAAAAAAAGGTGGGATGGGGACTGAAAAGATGCTTGTTCACTGGTTATAAAGGACCGCTGATAAAGCCACATTGAGATGCCACTGTTAGTGGATCAGGTAGCAGAGATCCGGAGGGGAGGTAACCCCGCAGCTGGCCGGTGCAAGCTGTCACCTCCCCTGGAGAGAAATGTGGCTGATCCATCAGATGCCCTTTGACAGAGCATTGCCACTTCTAAGAATTTACCCTTTGTATGTGAGCAAAGGCATCTGTGGGAGGATTCACCAGGGAGTCGTCTGTTATGCAAAAGTCTGGAAATAATGGATATGGAACTGGTTAATTAAAGTGTGGTTCCCCCACCCCCGCCCCCGAAACACACCGCTGGGGTCTCCCCCTCAGATGTGTTAAGCCAGGAACAAGGAGGAGCTATGCTGTGTTCCCACTTGAATAAAAAAGAGGGAGAATGCATGTCAGTGAGGCCGTTATGTGGAGCCTGGCTGGAAGGAAAATGAAAATCAGGTTTCGATGGTAGCCTCTGGGGAGAGAAATCGTGGGTGCGGGTGCAGGCAGGGGACATCATTGTCACTCACTCTGAACTCTTTTCTACTGTTGATTTTTTACATCGTGTATATGTGTTTTTAAAGCTGAATTCTTTTAAAAGTTAAATTCATAGAGCTCAGGCTCACGTATATGCTCATATACATGCTCACTTCAGAAGGGTTCTTTCAGAGGCCCCCGGGGGGATGTCAACAGGCTTGACATCCCTGGCGGAGGAGCTCTTCATCCTCTAATTTCAGAGGGACAGACCCCCTGTGACATTTGTGGCCTGGCCTGGGTGCTTCACTGCCTTACGCAGAAGGGCCTTCCGGATGAGTTACAGGAATATGACTTACCAGGAGCACACACACAGCGCATGTGTGTGCGGCACACATAAAGTGTGTAACTGAACACAGAGAGCACCTGCTGGAGCACTCCCTAGAGATAGAGGAGGGTGGGGCCGGAGGACGGCGGAGGTGGGCTCCTGTGTTGTTTAAGTGTCCAGCCTTGCTGTGGTGCGGGACAACCCAGGCTAGCCCCACAAGCTCCGAGTCGCCAGAGTGCCTGATGGCCTGCGTTCCAGGTGAGCCCCCCACCCAGGGTGCATTCCCTGGGGAGAGGCTGCGCGATGCACCCCCTTACAGTTTTCATGCCCAATCCTTTTATAGCCAAACCAAGTTCAGTGCTGTTCTCTGTCTTGTTGCTTTCACACAAGTGACCTCATCCTCCCACTCCTGGCCAGGTGGCACTTCCTGTTTGAAAGGGGGGAAAACCGGAAGCTGCCATTCTAGAACCTCAGCAGTGGGCACAAAGGTGAGGGGCTCTCTGGCTGCAGCCCCGCCTCACGGGGCAGGGGTCTGTGTCCCCGGCTGGCACCGCTGCCTGTCTCCTGTGGAGTGACTTCCATGAGCGGCCTCCGCACCCTGCTCCAAGGCCTCTCCAGAGCTCCCCCAGAATCCCCGTCGTTCCTCGAAGGACATAGAACATGGCCCCGAGACCCTGCTCTCTGGGGACACTTCCCGCACGCATAGAAGCAGAAAGGCACTTTTGGTCGTCTCTTTCGGATACAACACAGCAATCCTCAGGGATGTTCCAACCGGGGCCTCATTTCAGTTGTAATTACCATGCTCTCCCATTGGCTCCCTCCAGGGAGGCTGAGNGGGTCACTCTGCTTGGCCTGTAGAACCCTGAACTCTCAGAACTGTGGAGGTGGAAGGACCCCCAGGGGCCACCTGGTCCCACCAACTAGCCCCGGCCCAGACCACCACCCCACCCACCACGATGCCTTCCTGACCACGCTGTCACCCAGTGTTCTCATGATGGTGGCTTGTGGCCTCTGTCAACCATGTGATGAGGGGGCATCGAGAGAGGGGGAGGAAGGGGCCAGCAGGTGAAAGTGTTGGGAGCTGCCCCAGATGTGTGACTTCCTTAGAATGGATCACCACTTTCTCTTCAGTGCCTTTTTTCCTTCTCGGAGGACCTCCTTTCTCACCACACACACACCCTCCCCCCCCCCCCCCCCCCCCCCCCCNAAAAATCCACAGAGGCGCCAGTTCAAGGCGGTAATGCCCACAAGTTTGGCATTTTTACAGAAGCCAGGGCCACTTGAGAGATGAGATAACAGCGCAGAGAGGTAAAGTGACCTCCCCAGAGTCACACAGCATGTTCGTGGCAACACTCAGCTAGCACAGGTCTCCTTCCTCCCCTTGCACATCCCCTCCCAGGCTCCACGCGGCCTCCCCTGCAATGGCTGGGGCGCCAGAGGGGGGACTCTTAGACACCCCTGGCCAGTCATGGCCACCTTTCACTAAAGCAGTCAGGCTGAATTGGCTTTACTCCTTGTGAAAGGAGCAGCATACACCCTGCTGAAAACCGCCTGATTTTCCTAGAGAAAGTCCCCAATTCCTGGAGGAAGCCTGGGTGTCCCCAGGGGAATTGCTTTTCCCTCTGCTGTGCTGAAATAACAGAAGCAACATTTGTTGCTGGAAAATATCCATTAGGTTAACGATAAGACTTTTCTGCCCACGGAGACGAAGCGCTTCCCAGCAGTGGGCATACCATGGCTGGGCACGCCGCGGTATGAGCAAGAGCTTCAGAACCGCTATCCCATTCTGCCCACCCACGTGGTCAGCCCCGCAAGTGGAGTGGGCTCATTCATTTTTCTGTCCACCTTGGCCATTTGCTCCCTCGCTATCTCCTGGAGCCACCTTTCTTTCATTTCCAAAGTCCGCCCATCGCCCTGTTAGCACAAAAGCTGCTGTGGGGGCTCCAGGAAGGCCAGCCCTCCTTGCACCTGCCTGGCTTATTCTTAGAAGCTCAAACAGTTTCCCCCAAGTATTGTTTTAATCGTTTATCATTACCATGTCTTACTCAAGAAACGGACATGAGATGCTAGGGACCCACCTCTCCCTGCCCTCCTAGATTGCAGATGAGATGTGGTGGCAAGGGTGCATGCCTGGGAGGGAGGGCAGACCAGGCCTGACTCTTGGCTGCCCCCTTCTGGCTGTGTGACGTTGGGTAAGTAGCTTGACCTCTCTGAGCATGGTTCCACATCTGAAAAACGGGAATACTAGCACCTCTCTCTCTGGACTGTGGTAAGGAGTGGCAGTGATTCATGTAAAGGACGGGCCACAGAGAGCCATCAGCCCTTAGTTACACTCCTGAACACCTTGCGTGGTAACCTGCAAACGTTCCCCTGTGTTACTGAGCTTTCAGAGGCCAGGCTGTGGAACTGAAGACGGGTATGGAGAGACTCTCACTTCCTCCCTTCTGCACTTGCATATTTTCCCAATAGGTCTGTATTTCTTTTCTGTGTGTGTGTGTGTGTGTGTGTGTGTGGCTAAAAATGTGTCATATTAGTAATACCTGAGTAGATTCTCGTTATCAAAAATTGCAATGGCAGCATGAATTACTTTTATAATCAGAAAGAAATACAAATATCATATTGAAACAATTCGCCTGAATGACTCCATTTTCCACCCTTCTGGTGTTTTTGCGTCTTGGCTGCTCCGTCCACCTCTCACCTACCTGTCCCCACCTCTCCACCCACCCTGGCCGCGCTCCCCTCCACCTGGGCAGGGTGGAGCTGGAGGAAAGGGCTCCAGGAGCTCCTGCTGCCCTCCTCCCAATGCATCCTCACCCCTGCCGAGGCCAGAGCCCTCATCCTGAACCCCCACCTGCCCCGACCTGTGGAAGACCCTGGAGGACCTGGTGCAGAGCTGCTCTCAGCTTAGTTCCTGTGGCCACACTCACAGACGAGCTTGTGGGAACCTGTGGGTTCTAACCAGAGCCGGCTCGAATTCCTCTGCCTTGTTCACATTTCTTCCCTTCCCTTCATGTCCCATCCCATCCCTCCTCCCCCCTCCCCTCCCCACCATCCTCCACTGCTGGGCTCTAGCGGAGGTCAGTGGGCTCACAGTTCAGAAAGGTTCAAAGGGGCGCAAGGTGGGCCTGGCAGCTCCAAGCTGCTGGAGTCTATCCCAGACATAGACTCTGTCACTAGACCTTTGTGGGCTAGCCTGGGCACCTGGCTGCCTTAGGCCAGAGAACCTTCCAGATGAGCTGTGGCTAGAAAATGCAGGTGCTGGAAGTGTTTTTCCTGGGCTCTGCATGTACCTGCAATGCACTTGCTTTGTACAGATCCCAGGCCTTTCGTTTTTGTTTTTGTCTGTGGAGATGGGATTGGACTTTCCCCCAAGCCCTCTGCTCTCCTGGCTTCTGACCCTGTTGACCAGCTGCCTGGCTGGAACCGGTCATGGCTGACGTGGGTTCCTGGTTCATCTCCTGTCATCACTGTGTCGCCCCATTGAATTTGCAGATTCTATCCATTTTTTCACCTGGGGAAACTGAGGCTTGGGGTGGCTGGGTAGCCTCCTCATGGTCCCTCTGCCCTTAGGGGCCACGCTCAGCAGTACAGTGACCCCTTCCTCCTCCTCAGCCTGGAGGACATCGCTGCCTCAAGGGGCTTCCTCTCCCCAGGCTGCATACCTTCTGCCCGGCTCTCCAACAACTGTGTCTGACTTCAGGGGCTCAGCTCTGCACCCTGACCCTTCTGTCCTCCAAGGACACCAGCCTGGAGTGCTCTGGCGAGATACGGGGTGACTGCACAGGCCCATCACCTGCCAATGCCTCCTAGCGCCTGGGAACCCACAGACACTCCTCAGCTACCCACCAATGCACAGAGGACAGATCTGAAGTCCTGAGACCATGGGGTCCAGCCCCCCGGGAACACTAGCTGCAGGGCTGAGCTGTTACAGGGACAGCTAACTGGCGACACGGAGCCTTTATCCCGTCGGCCCCTCGTCTGCTGTTTAGCACCTGTCATACTGTGGGTACTTAATACTAATTAAATTCAAAATGAACGACAAAAAGGCCAACATGTGGTAAATGTATGCATCTTTGCACAATTGTTCTACAGCATGACGAATAAGCCGTTAATGGTTAATAAGGGATAAATGTGAATGTGGGAAAACCTGATTGCAAAGAAGTTTACTCTTTCCTCCCCTCCCCAGACTTTTAAATGAAAATGTAGGATGATTTCCCTTCAGTTGTCCTTGTAGTAGGATTTATAGTGAAAAGAACTGGGACAAGAATCTTTACGTGCTTCTCCTTGGACATAAACTTGGAGTGTTTTGCAGTTGGTGAGAGCCGGTGTGGAGCAGGCTGTCGGGAGTCTTCTCTTCCCCAATGGACGGTCAGTATCCCTTGCAGGAAAATCCTCTTCTCCAGCCCCAGAACTGATGCCCTGACCTCCACTGTGAGAGCATGTCCTGTAAGGCACACTGGGTCAGAGCACGGAGGCTGCTTACTGTTCTCAGTGCACACCAGCCAGTCCTTCCCTTAACAACCCCCTCTGGGTGGCGCCTGGGTGGCTCAGTCCGGTAAGCACCCGACTTCGGCTTAGCTCATGATCTCACGGTTCATGGGTTCAAGCCCCGCGTTGGGCTCTGTGCTGACAGCTCAGAGCCTGGAGCCTGCTTCAGATTCTGTGTCTCCCTTTCTCTCTGCCCCTCCCCTGCTCACACTCTTTGTCTCTCAAAAGTAAATAATAAAAACATTAAAAAAAAAAAAAAGCAACCCCTTCTGGGCAGAACACCTTGGAGGAAGCGCTGTGCCTGACTTGGGGTCTCTGGGCCTAAGGGAAATCAGAGGGGGGGTCATGATTGCTTAGGTAAGTGGGTGGCAATGAATTGCTTGGTACCCAGAAGGACAAGGTGTGAAGAGCCCAGACAAGAAGCATGTCACCAAATGCCCACACAGGAGTGGCATTGGGGAGGCTCAGCCAATGATAGTGTCATGTGGGAGGGTGGCCCCAGTATGGCCAGATCATTCCAACTTCTCAAGATAAGTCAGAAATTATACTTCGGAGGAAGCTATTGGGGCACCTGACTGGCTCAGTTGGCAGAGCATGCAACTCTTGATCTTGGGATTGTGAGTTTGAGACCCACGTTGGGTGTGGAGATTACCTAGAAATCAAATCTTAAAAAGAAAAAAAGATCCACTCTCTTAGCAACTTAAAAACATAAGAGGGGCACCTGGGTGGCTCAGTCGATTAAGCATCTGACTTCGGCCCAGGTCATGATCTCATGGTTCATGGGTTCAAGCCCCGTGTCGGGCTCTGTGCTGACAGCTCAGAGCCTGGAGCCTGCTTCGGATTCTGTGTCTCCCTCTCTCTTCGACCCTCCCCTTCTCAAGCTCTGTCTCTGTCTCTCTGTCTCTCTGTCAAAAATGAATAAACATTATAAAAAATTGTACTTCAATTGAATGTCACCATTTCCAAGTGTGGGTTACTAATTTAGAAGGTTTAAAACTAATATACTTATCGGCTGTTTGTCTAGTTTAAACTATATCTGGAAGGATTCAAACTAGACAGCAGGAAGAACTTCCCAAGGTGGAGATTTTGAGAGCTTGGGGGAAGCATGTCATATGATTCTGCTCTTGCTGATTTGGAATTGGGGTGACAACCAGGAGTCGCTTATGGAAAGTCATTCCAAAGGAGTGACAGCATGCCCCACTGGGCATGGTGCTGGGGCTGGGAACTACCTTCATCTCTGTGGCAGAGGCCGGCCCTTTGTCTACCTTGGGGTATTCTGGTGCCATCCTGCTGGAAGTGAGGAGCAGGGGCTGAAGATTCCCCTTTGGAAAGTCCACAGCCCTTGAGCCCATGACCCTCAGCAAATGGTTTTTGCGGACAGATACGCCGAGTTCTCTCTCTGGTCCATATCATGGTTGGCCCTGACGACTCTGCCTCCCATTCAAAGGCCTTCTGTTTTGCTCTTTGAGGGCTTCATTCATCTGATACTTGCTGGTTGCCATCTTTTAACTAAGGGTGTTTTATCAAAACTCCCAGCCAAGGTGTCTAGAAGTCTGAAAACGTTCAGCACGTCCTGTTGAAAGCCTACTATGTGCCAGGCAGTAGGCTGCTTGAGAACCACTGGTCCATGAGAAGCTGAATCTGGCTTAGAGAAGAAATACACCCAGACACACACACACACACACACACACACACACACACACGCTGATTTTATAAGTTAGTTTTATAGGTACAGTTAAGGTGTTACTATGTTGAGGCATCTTGACATACGATTCTCTTACAAGAGAGGTCACCTGGAATGGGTGTTACCTGAAGGCTTCTTTCCAGCACTGGTTATCTTCCATCATGGCTCAGGGATTGTCGCTGAGAATGGGATGGAAATGTGGCCCAGAGATGAGAATGTTGTTGAGACTGGATCCCCACCAGCATGTCAGCCCAGGCTAGGACAGGTCCCCACATCCCTCGGGAAAGAGTTGCCCCTCTGTGGCTGATGTACCCCAGAAGTCCCATAGCGTTTACTCTTGAGACATATCCAGGGAGCAGGCAGCCTGGATGTGGTCTAACCTGAGCTGAAAATCAAGAGTCAGACACTCAACCAACTGAGCAGAGAATTCCCTACAGTGCCGCCCGGGACCAGCCTACCTCTGGGGCTCCGTGTGGTTCTGTTTTCCTCCCATAGAAGAGAATCTGAGTTTTTCTCATTAAAGTCTTCTCTCACCTCTGCAGCACCTAAGGAAACTGCAGCTGGTCAATGACTCAGCCACAGTCGCCGCTGCGTGGGACCTTGACCTCCCCACTTTAGTCTTCAGGAAGGGCCCCCTTCTTGAATGATACAAACCGGTGAGGAAGTATAACTCCTCTCTCACTTCTGGGAAACAACTTGTCCTACAGTCCTTCTCACGTGGCAGTGAGCTCTTACACAAGCACTCAAGAGCCACACGCCTGGGTTCAAATCCCAGCCCTGCTATATCCTAGCTGTGTGAGCTTGGGCAGTTTATTCGACCTCTCTGTGCCTGAGTTCCCTTATTTATAAAATTGGTGTAAAAATAATAATACCTACCTCATAAGGCTGTGAAAAGAATTAAGTGAATTCAGATGTATAATGTTCTTAGAAAAGAGGCTTCTACTTAGCAAGTGGTAGCTGAGTGTTTGGATTCAGCACATTCTCTGGACTTCACAAGCCCTCTTTTTGCATTTCACAACTAAGCCCCGGCTGCCTTGAAATCCGGTGTGAGACACAGGCCCATGCAAACCTGCAGGGAGTGGAGAGCAAGCACCCCCCAGTCCTTGACAGTGACCCCAGGACATAGCCTCCTCCGTGGCCCCATCAGGTGCACAAAGTCTGGACTCTCCAAAGCCCATTCAGATGCCAGTGTGGGGCCACCTGAGCTTCAGTTACCAGTGACTCCGAAGGCTGCTGTGCTCAGTCCTTCCTCACTAGCAGGGGTCATGGAGAGCGCAGGAGGGCATATCAACTCCCAAATATGGGAGAGGGGTGGGCTGGCTTCCCAGCTCCTCTCCTTGCTCTTCTCTTGTCTGTTCATCCATTACCTCCTCTTCGAAGGCAAAGAAAGCCAAAAAAACAGTGCCCAAGGGCAGGAGAGAAAGGCCCCAGAACTCCATGACTGCACAGACCTGGCTTTTCTGCCAGGGTGACTGTCATGCCCGCCCTCCCTGACCACGCAGCCCCTGGGCCCGCAGGGCGGATGCATCAGTTCCAGCCCACCCTTAGACCTTTGTGCTCCGTAGCCTCCCTGCCTCCCCTGCTCAGCCCATCTCTGCCCGTGGGGGCTGCTCCTGCCGGTTTGGAATCCAGGTAACAACCAGGAGTCGCTGATGGAAGATCACCCCTATAGAGTGGCAGCGCATCCCACTGGGGGGCCGGGACCTGCCTGCATCTCTATGGCAGAGGCCCGATTTGTCCAGCGGCTCCTGGCAGAGAAGCAGCCGTGAGAGCCCTCCCTGTTTCCCTAGGTAATATTGCTGCCCTTCCCTGGGCAACGCTTGGGGACAGGCACTTCTTAACACACCCAGTGTCTCTCCTGTGTCTTCCCAGCTGCCTGGGTTTTGTGGCTGAGTCAGATCGAGACTGGCCTGGAGGGGAGGCAGGTCTCCAGACCTCAGTGCAAGAGGTGGTCAGATTTTCCCAAGAAGGCTTGTTGTATTGTAGGGGGTGAATTTCATTTTGACTCCTGCACGTCCCCCCCCGCACATTAGCGCCTTTCATCCCATGATCCCTTGCTTCTTCTTTTCCTTCTCTCTCCTTGTCCCTTGTGTTGCACATGTGATAGGAATGCAGAAATACATGTTTGTAGATCTGTTTATTCATGCGGTGACCATTGCAGTGCCTGCTGTGGACCAGGCAGAACGAGAAGCTCTGAGAGGCGGGGATCCTCCCCTCCAGGGCCGCACCTCCCTCTGCCTGTGGCCCTTGGTCCCTCCCTGGTTCAGAGAGAGCATTTTCTCAGGCCTACCCCCATGCACTGCTAGTGGCAGGAGACAGTTGGGAAAATGGCCAGGAAGCAGTTTGGCAGGATGTATAGAGAGGCTTAAAAATACTGCTACCAGGGGTGCCTGGCTGACCATCCTAGTATGCTCCTCCTCTTCCCAGCCAGAGTGTTCTCAAAGCAGCCTTGACTGACACTCGAGGCACCTCCACGTGCTCCCAGCATGCCCACCCTCCTAGCCGAATCCAGGCTGGACCTGGCCCTCTGTCTTTCCGCTGTAACCTCCATATCAGTCAGCAGGGCCAGGATTATGCTGCAGTGAAAAACAAGTCCCAAGTTCTAGTAGCTTCACACATCGGGTGCTACGGCTTCCCTCATCTTCCAGCCTTTATGGGTCATCTTTTAGGTGCTTGAAAATTTTCTGCAGTCTCCTGCCTTAGGGCCTTCACATCTGGTCTCCCCTCTGTGTGGAATGTTCTTCCCTGCCGCTCTTTTCACCTTGCTGACTTACCCTCATCCCTCAGGCCTCTGCATAAGCATCACTTCCTCAGGGAAGTTTTCTCCCTCCCCCCATCCCAGACCACCCAGGTGTGCCCCTTCTACACTCCTGTGACCTTCTGACCTTTCTTGTGACACTTGTCTCACTTGATTGTCCACTGTCTTCCTCAATGGTGCCTTTACAAGGGAAGCCCTGTGTCACTCAGGGCTGTGGCTCCAGCATCTGCACCCTGGCTACCAACCTAACTACACACTAGATTCTTCTGAGGAGCTTTGAACACACACGATGCCCAGACTCCACCCCAGGCCAGTTGAATCCTAATCACCAGGGTGGTCCAGATATTAGCAGGCATATTTTTAAAGCACTGTAGGGAATTCTCTGCTCAGTTGGTTGAGCGTCTGACTCTTGATTTTCAGCTCAGGTCATGATCCCAGGGTTGTGGGATCGAGCCCCACCTCAGGCTTCACGCTGAATGTGGAGCCTACTTAAGATTCTCTCTCCCTATGCCACCCCCCACCTCTCTCTCTCTAAAATAAAACAAACAAACAAAAAATAGGATGTTAAGGATATTCTCCTAGGTAACAGTATGTTAATTTCTTATTTCACTTCAGCCAAGCTTTATTATACACCTTACCCGGGGCAGGCTCAGTGCCTGGGAAGGTATGATTATACCCATTGTACAGACAAGGAAAAGTTACTGTAATTGGGCGGGGCACAAGTAGGCAGTAGAGGATTTCAATAAAGATTAGCTCCACCGTCAGTCAAAAACAAAACCTCCATTACTTTTTAAAATCACTGCTTAGGCCTTTCTCCTTTCCTTATTACTCTCTCCCACCTGCCATCCAGTCCCCTTATGTCTAAGTACAGAGAGTTTGGATGATTTGTTCTTCATTACCCACAGTTTGCATGTGTTTATTAAAAAATCTTTTATGTTTATTTTATCTTGAGAGAGAGAGAACGTGAGTGGGGGAAAGGGAGAGAGAGAGAATCCTAAGCAGGCTCTGTGTTGTCAGCATGGAGCCTGATGTGGGGCTTGATCCCATGACTGTGAGATCGTGGCCCAAGCTGAAATCAAGAGTCAGATGCCCATCCGACTGAGCCACCCAGGCGCCCCGTATGTGTTTATTTAAAATGCCAGGAATACCTGGCCATTGTTTGCTGCTGCAGATCTCTGAGGCACTCGCTCCCAGGGGAACTGGTAATGGGTGCCCAGCCCCTGCTGACATGCTGTCCACCCTCTGGCAAGCTAAGTTCCTTTCTGGAAAAGGTGTGGTTTTCTTAGAGATTCTTAGAGAATCTCTGCATTCTTGGAGAAATCTCAATGCCTGACCCCCATGGCAGCCCTGAGGCAGGGCAGGGAGAGGGGCTTATAAGCCCCATGAGGCTTTGGCTCTGTCCCCAGAAAATATGTCATTGTTGAAAAACAAATTGGAGAACTAAGGTGGTCTTGGTATCAGAAGACAGACACAATTTTGCTTCATCTCAGCATAGCCTTTTAAAGGTGGGGTTATAGCCTCACATTACAAATGAGGAAACTGAGGCTCAGAATAGTTAAGTCACTTGCCCAAGATCACACAGCCAGTAAACTGCAGAATCAGAATTTGAACCCAGATCTTTCATCTTCAAAGCCCATGTTCTTTCCACTACCCTCCAGTCAATTTGTTAATTTCCAAGATTAGATGCTTCCTCTATTCAGGACACCTGCCTCCTGTCCCTAGAAAAAGGTAAATACTGTTCAGAAGCTTTGCCCACTCCAAATCTGCTTAATTTTGCTTTGTCATGCCTACCTGGTTCCCCCGCTGGAAGACCAGGAAGTAGGTCATGGCTACAGGGAGCACACGCCCTGGCTGCCATGAGGGAAGCCTCTGGTTTCAGGGCTGGGCAAGAGCCAGACCCCAGTGCAGCACCCTCTGTGGGCCCTGATCAGGTTTCTCATCCCTGACCCTGACAAGTCATTGTGAACCTTCACATCATTGAGTTTTACATGGAGTATTGCATATTAGCGGGGAAATTGATGGCTCAGGGAAAAATTAACCTTCATTCTCTTGCAGATCTGCAGATGACTGTGCCCTGCCAGTTGTCCAAAGGGTTTGCTCACCCATCACAAGCCCCTTTATAGGACAGTGGTAGGAGCCACTAGGCACCTTGTCACTTCACTTTTCCCTCCTTTACATCATAGAATGATGTTCAGAGATAATCATGAAATGAGATGATCATAATAATGGCCAGAAAAGAAACAGAAGTAAGAACATGTTTCTCTGATTGGACTCTATACATATAATTATGCCACAATTACAAAAATTAAAAGTAAATATTATGGTACAAGAAAGGGAAAAAAGCACAACTACTTATTAAATCGTTTTTATAGCCACTGAATTTTGATCGTTGGTTGCAGCCTGATATAATAATGATTTATGTAAATCACTGTTCAGTTACTAATAAGTGAACTTTCACGAAAGCGAGACATCTTCAGATGTTGTCTGTAATTTAGCAACCACTAAATCATGCCACCGATGTAGTGCTTTATTGCTTTTTTTTGTTTGTTTTAAACAGGATAACTCAACAATTTAAAAAGAAGAGGTTTCCATTTGAAATATGTTATTCAGACTCAGTAAAGTATATCACGTGTGAGTAAACATTGTACTTAGGAAGCAAAAATATGACACCTGGCAGTTCACACTCGCTGTCACTGTTTTAAATTTTAAACACAAATAAAAACCGCAAGTGGCCCCACAGAAGGACAGCATTAAAGAACTCAGCTTTGGGGCGCCTGGGGCGCCTGGGTGGCTCAGTCGGTTGACCGTCTGACTTGAGCTCAGGTCATGATCTTGCAGCTCGTGGGTTCAAGCCCCGCGTTGGTCGCTGTGCTGACAGCTCAGAGCCTGGATCCTGCTTCGGATTCTGTGTCTCCCTCTCTCTCTGCCCTTCTTCCACTCGTGCTCTGTTTCTGTCTCAAAAATAAGTAAACAAACAAACAAACAAAAAAAGTAACCCAGCTTCTAGGTGGCTGAACTCCCATCGTTCATGCTTACAACCTACTTTCTGAACACAGGAATATTCCTTTTCACTGAGACTGGAGCCAGAAGCGGTGCCCTGAACTGTTAAGAACTTTCTCTTGAAATGACCATGAGGAGCCCACTCCACATATATTGGGGCTGATTATATACCCGGGAATTCTCCCAGTGACTTCTATGGAGAAACTCAGGTTTACTAAAGGGTATGTTTTTTAAAGTGCTAATGTAAACCTTACATCCATGTTGTTAACACTCACCATCAATGACACCAATTGTTTATAACTTAGACCAAGAAAACAGTTTCAAGGAGGAGTATTTTAGCACGGTTACCGTTTAGGACTGCAGGCACATGACGCTCATAAAGCCAGGCTGGCTTTTAGTCAGTTTTATTACCGATTTTAGATTCTCTACAGACAGTCCACCCTTTTATTACCTTGCCGTGTGGCAGCCGCTTTCTCCACTTCACCCTTGGTCCCCAGGTTGTACTCCAGACCCTTGTCCTGGTGGAGCCAAAGGGAGATTGTAGAACTTTGCGAGCAATCCTCCTAGGACTGAGGAAGCTGAGGCAAAGCCTTGTTTGTTCTGGGAAGACGAGGCCACTTGCCAGATCCTAGGTCCCTTGACCTTCTTCCTGGAGAGGAAAAAGCCACTCTGGTTTGAGGGTCCCCTTGCCCAGTGCTCTCAAGTGTATCTGCGCCTTAAAATGTTTTCTGGTGGAACTTCTGCTCTGTTATATTTACTGCCTAAAAAAATGCAATGGATAAACAAGAACATGTTAGGTTTGAGAAGATTGAGGTGAGCAATGGGTTTGAACTAAATTCCTGCAGGTTTCTCTCAGGTCGGAATGATCTCTGGCCATTCACAATCGGTTGACTCTGAATTCATGCAGGTTTCTCTCAGGAGGAATGATCTCTCTGGCCATTCACAATCGGTTGACTCTGAATTCATGCAGGTTTCTCTCAGGAGGAATGATCTCTCTGGCCATTCACAATCGGTTGACTCTGAATTCATGCAGGTTTCTCTCAGGAGGAATGATCTCTCTGGCCATTCACAATCAGTTGACTCTGAATTCAGAAAGAGGCTTCCATTTGTTGCATTATTGGTTTGTTTCCTTAAAATACGATCATTAGTGGTCACTGAGATATTCAAAAGGAGTGTGTTGGATCTAAATGATGCATGAATTTATTCTTCTTTCCAGAGAGTAGTTTATACTGTGGGTTTTAATTTAACTTAAAAGAACACTTCTCTGGCACAGTTCCCCAAAGGATACCACCAGCCATTTGGTTGAGAGGGTGCCTCGTGCTGGTGCCTCGGTCACTAGACTTTTGCTGGCTGACAGCCAGTGACTAGAGACTGGTCAGCACATGAGCAGGCAGGGACTCAAGCACGTGACCAGGCTGATGTAAAGTCATCAGTTCTCCGGAGAATGGGAACCTGCTTTCTGGCACCGTGTGCCACCATCTCCTCTAGGGGGCCGATTTCTTGTCTTTCTTTGCTGTTGACTAGCTGGGTATCTTTGGGCAGCTTGCTTAGCTTCTCTGTTGCCTCATCTGCAGAGTCGAATAACTTTCTTACTAGACAGAAGGTGGACCCTGAGCCCAATGCCTTTTTGAGTTTTTCTTCTCTTAGAAGGACCTCTGATCCTTCGAGCTATTTAACAACCACGGGTTAATAATTGGGAAAAGCAAAGGGAACACTTCTGTTTAGATAAGCGTGCACATTTTTGTCCTCTGGCAGGATGGTGACCAGGGAAGGAACTGCCTGCAGTTACAGCCTTCTAGGGCAGAGCTCTCTGGGGGAGGTTGCGGCATCGAGGAGCCTGTCACCGGCATGTGAAAATCGACTGTGGTGGGGTCTGCTGACCCTGACAGCTAATGGTGTCCCTCCAAGGAGGCCTTTCCATTGCCTCAGGAGACTCCGGGCATCCCCTCCTGGGTGCTGTGATGCTGCCTCCTCCCTCAACCCCCACCCCATCTGTTCCCCTCTCCTCCTCTCCCCAAGCCCTCCTTCCCCTCGCAAGGCTTTATGCTGCTGCAGCCTTTTCTAATGAGGAAGCTCTGGCAGGACTTCTTCACAGTGTAATTATGTAACCTGCCACTGCTTCTGGTTCAAGGATCGCCCTTGAAAGGCGGTCAGAGGTGGGCACACGGCCAGGGCCAGTTTACTTACCCCCTCGGAACTCAGAGGCAGTGCAGGAATTTGCACTCTGTGAGAATTAGCAGCTCCACTACCAGCCCCAGAGCCAAACCTGCAGGAAGAATGCTCTTCATTCTTCGTTCATTTCCAGCGAACAGAGAGCTTGTTGGCTGCTCTGCCTCCACAGGGAGCCGTTCTCCTGGATGTTGGCTCAGGGCCTTTAGCGGGCGCCTGGCCTTACGTCTCTCTGATCTGGGATCCTCCAAAATGTCTTATCTCTCAACCATCACCCTCTTGACCAGTGGTGCCCCTTTGCCTGGAGATGATCCCTTTGTCTAATAATGACCCTGTCACCACCTTCTCCAGCCCAGAAGAAGGGGTTTGTTGCTCCGGGCCTGCTTTCCTTTCAAGTCTTAGGCCAAGGTCACCATGCAAGCCAATCTGCCTTCTCTCTTCTGGTCTGAGATTGTATTTATCTTTTTATCTTCCCTCTTAAACCACATCTGAGAGAGCAAGGAGCACGCCTTCCATCCCTTTGTCCAGCCTGGAGCCTCTGCACGTGGCAGGCGGCATTCCGAGAATGGAGTGGACCATGGGGTCACTTTGCTCGTTCAGTATTTGTATATGTTTCTCCCTGGCCAGACTGAATACACCAAAGGGCAGGAAACACATCTGCTCCTTTTTCTGGTCTCTGGTGGGGGCTGGTACATGCCTTGCTCCTAATCTGCTCACTGACCTAGTCTCTGCGGTCCCCACAGCTGCTCAGCCATGGCCAGGCCACCGGGGCTGCTCTGTCCTGTTTATATCATGCTCTCCCTGACTGGCCTGCTCTGCTGCCCATAGGTATCCTGGGGCCACCTTCAGTAATGGAGGGTATATGTGCACATGTATGGGCATGGTACCCCCACCCAATATACACACAACCCCTAAACACACCATCAGTGATGCATTTGTGCACAGAAAGCTGCTGCAAACTTCAGTCCACAGCTGACATGCTTCAGTCAGCCCCCAAGCCTCCTTCCACGGTGTGGTGTTCAGCGAGCCTCTCACTTAGGAGCCCATTTCTCCCCGCCTATTAATAATAGATGCTTCCTACAACCTCAGCTTGGCTGCTTGGATTTAAGAGTGATCTTAACTGAAGAGACTAATGGGTGGGTCTGGACTTGTGCCTTTTAAGCACAAAGCATGGCTCTTAATTAACAGGATTCTATCCTTTGGTTGGGAAAAGGCCTCCCCGCCATCACATCATTAGCTACCCACATCTGGACAGCTCCCAAAGCGGACTCCTGTTTTGAGCTAAGCCCAGGTGCATTCACGGAACACCCAAGATGCTACGAGGGTCACGTGTGCCACCTAGGCGCATAGAACATGCCGGCCTGGGGCCGTGTAGCAGTGTGAGAAGTCCCCACAGGTGACTCGCACTCCATTTTCTCCCTCTAGGGGAGGAGGTCTCTTCCATGCACTTCACCCTTCACAGTGGGAAAAGAGTCCTCCTCCTGCAAAGGCCCACTCCTACCTGGGATGAGAGCACATTGGTTAGCTGTCGTCGGCGCGGTTCATGGGTCAGACTCCCTACCTGAATTATTTCCTCCCTCCACCCCAGACCAAGGTGCAATGTGCTGCTTTGTTTGTGGCCCCTCAAATGGAGGGTTCAGAGGCAGGGGCCATGGAAAGACCAGAGCTATGGGGAGGAGCTCCCTTGCACCTCTGCCCTACCCCCCAACCCTGCTGGCATTTGGGAGAGAAGAAAGGAGGGGTCCCAGCAGAGCACATGGAGAGCATGTAGCCACCATTCTGGGGCTGTCCTGATGCACCATGGGACAGAGAAGGCCCTGTGGGCTTTTTGCACCATTAAGCTTGAGTGGAAAGGAAGGCTGCACCGTAGAATAGAAACTGCTTTGGAGGCAAGCAAACCTTACACCCGGGCTCTGCCACTATAGCAGGGGGAGCCTTAGACAAGCAGCTTAACTTGGATATTCAGAGCTGTCAGTAAGGGCACTGTCCATACCCAGCTCGCTGGACGGTGGGGCAGACCGGGCGTGGCACATGCTTCAGAGTCTCCCACGGTGCCAGCACATGGCAGATGTGCTGTCCCAGTCCATTTCTTTCCTTCCGTTCCCCCAAGTCCTCCTGTCGTAAAAGCACTAATCCATATTAATGAGCAGACTTACTTGTCTGTTTGCTTCTGTAACTGATTACTACAAACAGTGCCTTAAACAGACGTACACGTTTATCTGACAGTTCTGGAGGTCAGAAGTCTGACACAGATCTCACTGGGCTACAATCAAGCAGGATTGCCCTCCTTTCTGGAGGGTCTAGGGCAGGTTTGCTGTCTTGCATTTCCCAGCTCCTGGAGCGTATGCATTTCTTGGCTCACGGCCCCATCCATTTGCCAAGCCAGTGATGACCAACTGAGTCCTTCTCATGTCACATTGCTCTGACAGCAATTCTCCTACTTCCGTCTGACACGTGGAAGGACCCTTTGGATGATATTGGGCCCACCCGGATAATCCAGGATCAGCACTCTATTTTAAGCTCAGCTGGGCAACAACCTTAATTCCATGTACCATCTTACTTCCCTTTTGCCACGTAAAGTCACAGATTCGCAGGTCCTGGGGATTGGACATTGAACATCTTTGAGAGACCGTTATTGCCTGCTACATTAACGAAATGCAAATGCATAGTTTTACTTAAGAGAAGAAGGTTTAATAATCATTTCAAACCAGATCTTTTTGGAATAAGTGGAATAAGTATCTTTTTTAAAAAAATTTTTAATGTTTATTTATTTTTGAGAGACAGGTTGTGGGAGGGGCAGAGAGAGAGACACACACACACAGAATCCGAAGCAGGCTCTGGGCTCCATGCTGTCAGCATAGAGCCCGACATGGGGTTTGAACCCACAAACTGTGAGATCATGACCTGAGCCAAAGTCGGACACTCAGTGGACTGAGCCACCCAGGTGCCCCTAGGGATAAGTATCTAAATTAGGATACAAATAATCCAAATCATATTTGAGAATATTTTTGGTCACGTTGTACTTTTTTTTTTAAATGAGCTTTCTTTAAGTAAAATTAGTTTCATTTGTATCCTGTTACAGCATCTTAACTAATTTTGTATTTTTTCACATAAAACAAGCCTTTAATCACTGGTTTGAGGTGTTTAGACACCCTTGATCCCTTGAGTATTACTTATAAGTCCACATTTCATGGCTCCCTGGAACATGCTATCCACACATTAAGCCACAAGAATGAAAAGAGAATCACAGAGCTCTTTAATTGTAAATGGTCTTCTTCCTGGTTTTAATTGCTCTGCTCTTTCTCTTGAACTGAAGTGTAGCTGACAGGTTCTTAGATAATCATGTGATGTGGCTTCATCCTGAGCCCCCAGGGACCCAGTGACAGAGCATCTACTCCCCAAATGTCCTTGGGGACACAAGAGAGCAGAGCTGTGGATTTCATGCATGGCCTGAACTGGTGACAGCTTCTCTTGACATGACATGTTCCTTCTGAACAGGTTTCGGATTCTGATGTCCTTATTTTTCTTCAGTAAAAAGAAGCAAATTCAGTGAGCTGTATGCAGTGAGCTTGCTTTGTCATATTTTCCTTCATTGTTAGTGTAGCCTGAAAGAATCAAATCATTTCTCTCCTCCCTGACAGGAAGCACAGATTGATGTCCTAGCATTGTGATGGGGATTCAAAGAGAACAATGAGTAGTCAAATCTGTGAAATGGGCAAAGATAGCCTGTATACTATAAGTGTCCTTATTTATGACAAAGACATTGTGGTATTTTCTTTCTTTTTTTTAATGTTTTATTTATTTCTGAGAGAGAGAGAGAGCGTGAGCAGGGGAGGGTCAGAGAGAGAGGGAGACACAGAATCTGAAGCAGGCTCCAGGCTCTGAGCTATCAGCACAGAGCCCGACACGGGGCTCAAACCCATGAAAAGTGAGATTATGACCTGAGCTGAAGTCAGACACCCAACTGACTGAGCCACCCAGGCGCCCCCATTGTGGTATTTTCTAAGTAAACGGAATAGCAACTGATCTATAGTATCAAACACATGGGTTTGATGTTATGGACAACAGTCGTTTTCTGCCTTCCTTGGGGTATCTTCATTGAAATGTCCCCCTGACTTAGGTTTGTATCCTGGCTTCAGTGCTGACTAGCTGTGTGACCTTGGGCAAGCCCCTTCAGCTCTCTGTGCCATGGAGGGGCTCTTTCTTTAAGGTCCATTCCAAGCTTGAGAACCCAGGATTATATGAATCTGTCCTAGCCAAGCAGGGGCTCCCAGACAAATGCCTAGAGAACAAGTCTGTTTTGAGGGGAGGGGGAGAAGGAACAAAAATAGGAGAGACCTTGATGACAAAGGTGACAAACTGAAGGTCATTCCAGGTTAGCCCAACACCCAGCCGACATAGGAGTTCTATCTCATTCATTTTGGTCCCTTGAGGTTTACAAAGGGGCGGGGGAGATTTTGCATTTCTTCTCCCATCAGGGCAACATTCTCTCCTGAGGGGGTGTCAGATACAGCTGTTGCCCAGGGGGCTGGGGTGGCCCACGCGAACAGGGCTGGCTGTCAGATCTGCAACAGACCGTGAGCTGCGAGCTTGGGAAGTGTTAGTAATTCATGGTGCCCCATCTCCTCCTCCATCCTGCCCAAACCCATCTCTGTGCCCCCCACATTCATTGGTTTACCAGTTTACACGGGACCTTCCTCAGAGGGTGTGGGCCAGGAGCTAAGGCCACAGCGGCGAAGAAGGTGGCACGGCCCTCTGCTTCTCAGGGCATTAACCCTCCAGGATCAGCGCCAAGTAACCAGAGAATCACAACACCGGGCAACAGGTGTTCACTGGGGCACACGTGAGAGTGTTTGGCAGAGCCAGGAAGGGCTTCTAGAGCCTGAGTGGGAGTTAGCCAGACTGAGGGGAGGGCAAGTGGAGGAGGGGGCTTTCCTGGCTGGGAGACGAGCACGTGCAAAGGCCGGGATGTGAGGAAGAATGCAGCAGTGAGGGCCGGCACACGCCATTTGTGCCCAGTGTGCCGAGTGGCTTTCAGCGCCCGTTCTTTCCTACATCGGCCTGGGAAGGTACACGGAGCACCTAGCCCACATACCAAGCACTGCACTAAGAACTCAGCTGTTTACCTGGTTTAAAAAAGACAAGTGCAGGAGTCCCCACCCTCAAAGAGCCTCTAGTGGGGAAACTAATGGGGTACAACAAGGAATATGAGGTGACAAGTGTGACAGTGAACGCTGGACCACGTGTGGAGTGGAGGGAGGGCAGGGAGGTAATAGGATTCCTGTGTCCCAGGAATGCGGAGGTTTCCAGGCTAATCCCACTGACGTGGGGTCCGGGACGTGTGCGGTGAAGGCTTCGGAAGTGAGGGGGTTGTGGTGTTTCCCTTTCCCCAAGACACCAGACATGTGTGCATGTGTGTGTGTGTGTGTGTGTGTGTGTGTGTACACGGGCGTGCGCCTCCCCGCTGGCCCCTGCCTGTCGGACTCTGTACTCCCTGAGTTTAGGAGGTCAAGACCTTGAAGGGGCCTGGGCCTGCGGGCTGGGGCTGGGGCATGCGGGCTGGGAGGGCCCAGCGGAGGCCCACCTTCCGTCTCTGCCATAGAACAGCCTTCTGGGTGAGCTGCCTGTCTCTTCTCATTCGTCTTCCCTCCTTTCCTGGCGCGTAGGCAGCTCTGTGTTTTAATAGATGTGACCTTGCACTTGCCCTGCAAAGAAGTTTTCACCTGCAGGCCCTGCTGGCCCACACACCTGGGGCGGTGCCCTGTGGCCCCCTCTGCATGGTGGGGAACCACAAACCCCTCCCGCCTGGGGCGGTCCCCTGTGGCCCCCTCTGCACAGTGGGGAACCACAAACCCCTCCCGCCTGGGGCGGTCCCCTGTGGCCCCCTCTGCACAGTGGGGAACCACAAACCCCTCCCGCCTGGGGCGGTCCCCTGTGGCCCCCTCTGCACAGTGGGGAACCACAAACCCCTCCCGCCTGGGGCGGTCCCCTGTGGCCCCGTCAGCATGGTGGGGAGCCACAACCTCCCCTTCCTCTGACCAAGGGCAGGACCTCTGCTCTTCCCGCACAAGAAGTGAAAGCTTCTGGGATGGTACAAACATCGCGAGGCCACCTCTGTGGTTTTATGACACAAAAACTTGCCCCAGAGGTTGGATCTGAGCCAAAGCCAGATTGCCCAGGAGAGAAGAGGTTTGTGTACAAGCCTCTTAATCTCAGACGCTCCTCAGAGTGAACCACTTTCCACCCGTTCAGGCCCAGGGCTCCAACTCCCCTCCCACTGGGAGATTGAAGGGCATCTGTTTTTTGATTTAGCAAAAGAAAAATTTAATTTCGAGCCTCTTTTGCAATGTTTTAAAAACATCTTTATTAAGATAATAATTCAGGTACCCATAAAATTTGCCTATTTAAAGGTACAGTTCAGCGATTTACCATATTCCTTTAAGATGTTGATTCTGATGTTAATTCCTGAGGCCCAGCAGCTCAGATACAGGCAGGGGAGAGGGCACCGAGTCACATGGATGCCTCCTGCTCTCCTGCTTAATGACCAACAGGTGTTCAGGATGTCCCCTTCTCTTACACCNCCAAGTAGAATTTATCTCCCATTATGTTTCTAATTTTTTTGGTACTTCTTTCTTGCCAGATTTTTCTCTTCGAGATGAAAAATCTAGCCACTCTCTCTTTTTCCCTCTTGGACTATAATTTCTATTTCTTTTTTAAAAATTTTTTAATGTTTTATTTTATTTTTGAGACATAGAGAGACAGAGCATGAGCAGGGGAGGAGCAGAGAGAGAGAGAGAGAGCATGAGCAGGGGAGGGTCAGAGAGAGAGGGAGTCACAGACTGAAACAGGCTCCAGGCTCTGAGCTGGCAGTCAGCACAGAGCCCGACGCAGGGCTCGAACCCCCGAACCGCGAGATCATGACCTAAGCGAAAGTCGGACGCTTAACCGACTAAGCCACCCAGGTGCCCCGCCCCTCTTTTTTTTTAAATTTAAGTTTATTTATTTATTTTGAGAGAGAGAGAGTGCACGAGCAGGGGAGGAGCAGAGAGAGAGAGAGAGAGATAGAATCCCAAGCAGACTCCATGCTATCTGCATGAAGCACAATGCAGGGCTCGAGCCCACAAACTGTGAGATCATGACCTGAGCTGAAATCAAGAATCAGATGCTTAAGCAACTGAGCCACCCAGGCACCCCTATAATTTCTATTTCTGAACATAAATGTCCGGGCTTTTCTGCTGGATAATGGACATTCTGTGTCTGAGCTTTTTCTGAAATACATCCTTAGAACCGAGACTCTAAATGTGTGCCCCGGCTTTGTTTTCCTGTCTGTCCCTGATCCAAATTGCTGATGGGTCAGCTTTAACTGATCCATGTGTCTGTATACCTGGATTGGATCTGGTTCCAAAGTGGTGTTTAAATTCTTGCTTTTAAGATCATTTCTTCACTCCATACAGTTTTCCGTTTTCCCCAGCACAGGTGGATACCCCGTGTTGGCAAATATAGTTATTTTACCCAAATCAGAGGGGCATGACCTCAGGTACTTCCCCAGGTAATATTTGCATTTCCTTATTCTGATTTAAATGAGAAGTCTTACTGATAGACATTAAACCTATTTTGCCAACCTCAGTAGATCCAGCAGAATTGCCTGGTTTCCCCTTATCTACAGCCTTTATTTTTATATTCTGACATAGCCATGGAATCTTACAGCCCACACTTCATTTTGGGAGCTATATTTTCTAGGGCTCATAAGGCTGTAGCTTCAGCTTCCAAAGCTCCTCACATCCCTGCTTCTCTACATTCCTCTTGGAACAAGGTGGATATAAACGCATGAACAATTGCAGCTCTTTGTAAAGTGTAGACACATCACCCGTTACCCTTCACTAGATCTAAGAAAATCACACTTACTGTAGGCAAGGGTTTGTGACAACAGAATCACCACATCCAGCATCCATGGCTCTCTGCATTAAGTGTGTACCTGAGGGGCGCCCGGCTGGCTCAGTCGCTTACACGTCCTGACTTTGGCTCAGGTCATGATCTCACAGTTGGTAGGTTTGAGCTCCGTGTCAGGCTCTGTGTGCTGACAGCTCAGAGCCTGCTTGGGATTCTCTCTCTCTCCCTCTCTCTCTCTGTGCCCCTCCCCTCCTTCTCAAAAATAAACATTAAAAAAAACTGTGCCTGAAAGCCTGCACATCAGCTGTTAGCAAACCCCACCCCATGGTCTCATTCTCTTCCTCCCAGGGTTCATTAACGTTTCCCATCCAGGGGTCCCCACTGATCCCATAGTGGTGCTTCTATGGCTTCAGATCAGAACCCCATGTGCACACTGTCACCCTGTGCACCCTCTGTCTCCATGATTGATTGCAGAGTGGCGCCGATGCCTAGAATCAAGGTTAAGCATCTTGGCTGCCTCATGCCTCCAGCCTCGCCCGAGGCTGCAGGCAATTCGTGATATTTGAATCAAAGGAGAAGTGCACTGTGGGAAAATCCTTGACTGCTACAAGGGTGTTTTGTGTTGCCACAGTGGGATGGTATTTATTGCTTTTTATCAGATTATAAAACATAATATGTGTCTATAAACAGTATAATAAAACACAAATGTAGGGGGACCTGGGTGGCTCAGTTGGTTAAGCATCCGACTTTGACTCTGGTCACCATCTCACTGTTTGTGAGTTCAAGCTGCACATCAGGCTCAGTGCTGTCAGCCTGTTAGTGCAGAGCCGGGAGCCTGCTTCAGATTCTGTGTCTCCCTCTCTCTCTGCCCTTCCCCCAGTCACAGTGTCTCTCTCTGTCTCTCAAAAATAAATACATGTTAAAAATTTTTTTAAAAACTAAAACACAAACGTAGACACCAATGAGAGAAAGTCTCCCGAGTTCCACTCCCCTTTCCGGAGAAAACCTCTGTTCAGCACATGGCCTTTAGGACTTCTTTTCTACACATATACATATATGTGTTATTTTTTGCTGTTGTTTATAAAAATTCTTTTTTTTATTCAAAATTTTATTCTTTAATTAGCAAATTTGGGCAGGGTCGGGGGAGGGGGCAGGTGGCGATGGATAGCCACATTCAGACTCAGTATAAAAATTCCGCACAAGCACAATTTCTAAAGCTACTTCTTTTACCTGGTGATACGGGGAATTCTCTCCATGCCAGTGTGTTCCGTTCTCCCCCATCCCTCTTACAAAGGAGTCCGCTTCACGCAGGGTGCTCCAGGACACAATTTTGGGCCTGCCTCCAGGCGTCACGGGACCAGGGATGATCTCACTGGGTACACCATCTGCCCTGCCTGGCCAGAGGCTCCATCGGGAGGGCCAAGAGTCACCACGTGTCATAAGATCTAAAGTGGGGTGGGGCTCTGTGCCCTGTATACAAACAGGATACAGAAAGGTTTGGCTAACTTAACGTGTGATAAGGTTGTCCTGATGATAACCACAGATGGCACGTCCGTAGTGATGTCCGGAAAGGGCCTAAGCAGCTGACATATTAACTCATTAAAACCTCACATTTTATGGATGAGGCGGTGGAGGCTCTGAGAGGTTGAGTGACTCGCCCAAGGTCACCCGGCTAGTAAGCAGCAGCCTGGCCCGAGCGTGTGCTTGATGCTCCTGTACTGCCCTGTCGTTGACTCTGGCCCTCATGCTGCATCAGGGCACCTCTCTCAAGGGAGGAAGTCAGGGACGGACGGGGTGCCTGCCCAGGTGTGGCATTTCTTCCGTGTGGCTCGAAGGACGCTATTTATCTTCCACCCTTCCTAGACGGTGCTGAGCTCAGGCCGCTCATTACTGAGGGACAGCTGCTAATTAGCCACCCTCCCGCCACCCTTCTCTCCCCCGTGTGTTTCAGAGATGTCCTCACACTCAAGAAATGTGGATGAAAGCATCTTAAAAACGACCGCCTTTCCCCCTTCATTCTTCTCTTCCCTCCATTTCTCCTCTATTGCTCCCATCTAATGAGATGTCCCCGCAAACTCCAGCCTCCCGCTCCGCCCCTGGGCCATGCTCCCAGCAGGTTTGAGGCTTGGTGCCACCAAGGCTTCGTCCCTCCCCAGTCACCTGCCACGCCCTCTCTGAGCCTGTCCGTCACTTTGTCTAGGTGCCTGCCCTGGGAGGAGTGGGGGCCACAGAGCCCCTCGTTCTACCTTTGACATTTACGTTCTCTCCACCCCTTTTGATACCTTTCCGGAAGGCTCCCCTCATTCCCCCTCTTTTCCCTGGGCCGACGCGACGCTGCCTGTCCCCTCTTTGTGCCTTTAGTCCCCCTCCTTCAGAGCAGAGGCATGGACTGAGGCCCTCACATTGGCCCCTTATCTTATCCCTTCAGGTGAAGCCTCCTCTTTCTCGTCTTCAGATACCTTCTCCTTGTTCATAACTCACCTGTCATGACAGCATCGTACGTGAGTCTAGAACAGTTCACTAAAGTGCTCTCTTCACTAAAGTGTTTCCAGTGAACTTCACAGCCACCCTGTGAGACAGGTATCATCACGGCCGTGTTCAAATGAAGAATCCGTGGCCCAGAGAGGGCAAAGGACTGGCCCGGTATCAACCAGCTAGTGGTCCCCACTCAGCCTCAAACCCAGGGCTTTTGACTCCACACCAGGTGTCCTTCTCACCCAAATCCATGGAGAGATCTCAGCAGAGAAAAGGGTCCCTCAAGAAGATTGGAGCTGATGCCTGCATCTCAGAAGCCAAGGGCTCAGGGGGTCCAGCCATTCATTCACCTAACGAGGTTCGACTCGGTGCACGTCACAGATGGAGTTAGGGTGGAGTGGTCTCTAGGTGCACCCGTCCGGGAGACACAAAGATGGCATCTTCAGATCAGGAGACCTGGCTTCGTGGAGAGCCCCGGGGTGGGCAGCGAAGCAAAGGATCCTCCAGGCTCACATTTGGGCTGACAGTAGAGGGGGCAGGATGGAGGCTGCCTCTCCAAACCCTGCAGTGGGGGTGAGGCCGGGCGGTGTTCTCAAAGTGCCTTGAGAAGGGGGGAGCCTGAGTGCCATCCATCAGTCCCAGTAATGGCTAATGGTGGAGCAGATGCTTTTCAGAACCCATAATGCTCGTTGGCAAGTGGCCAGAGGGTGCCTCTGAGAGGCTTCCGGGCACCTGAGGCGCTGCTGAGGCAAGAGCCTGACTGAGGAGTACCGTTCATCAGCTGTGGCCGTGTCTTCCTGTCCAAGACACGACTCCGTCCTGCCCGTGGCCAATTTCGGTGCTCAGTATCAGCCCATTTCCCATTCCTGGGCTGAGCTTTCCAGCAAAACACCACATACCAGACTCTGTCCCCAGCTCTGCCCCGATTTCCAGGTCCGTTGGAGGTCCCTCGGCCTCTCTGTGTCTCAGTTTCCCCAGCTGCGAAACAGAGCTAAGATGGCCTGTGCACCTCACAAAGGTGTAGTTGGGGCGGCCCCTCCTACATTAGGGCTTTGGAGTGGAGCTTCATGGTTCCTCAATGGAAGTCTCCAGAGACCCAACCAACATCACAGCCACCCAGTGAGGGGCCAAGACTACGGATTCAAAGCCACATGCGCCCTCCCCCACCCCAGTCTGGGCAACTCAACCTCAGTACATAAAATGGAGATAAGATAAGATTCCCTACTTCACATAGGTTTTGGGGGAGGATTATATGAAGTAAAATGTGTGAACAATGCCTGGCTCTAGAAATATCTATTCTTACTAAGGGATGATTATGGATGGCTAAAAAAGGTGTGTGTGGGGGTCTCTAAAAGCTGCCCCCCAGCACGTTTTAAGTGTAATCTTGTGTTGATTCGTGGACCATTTGCTGCCTGTTGGAGCTGGGAGGCAGAGACATAGCTGCAGTGCTACAAATTATATCCACTAAAGATCGGCCAGAAATAAAGCTTATTAATACAACATATTAGGTGAATAAAATAAGCTATGAGGTATAGTCTCATTTAGGGAAAATTCTGTGCGTGCACAGGAGAGGCATCTGCAAGGAAGTTCCCTAACGATGCTAAAAATGGTTTTTTTGCTTTACTCTTTCACATTTTTGTATTTAACTTTTTAATAATGACTATGAATCACTTTTATAAAACAATACATTTTTTTTTCTCTCTCTCTCTAAAGATTGAGTGGTTTGCCCAAGACAAGCAGTTTTTTTGCTCTGATTTTCTTGGCTTTGACATCAGGTGAAACTCTTCCTTATCCATTTGTGCTCTGAGTTCAGGGGATTCATCTCAGGTAGATTTAAAGTAGTAGCTAGGGACATTGGTGGTTCCTGAACCGGACAGAGGCTCAGCAACCTGTCTCTACCACCCATCAGGCTGTCCTCATTAAAGGTTGATCAAAGACTTGCCAGAAAGGGGGTTGGAGGGAAAGAGACCACACAGTTCTGTAAACCAAGGCCACCCAAGCCTGACACCTCACCCAGCCAAATGTTCTAGCCCAATTTCACTATAGGAACCATTACAAAGAAGGAGAGAAGGCTTTAGTGAAAAATAAATAAATAAAACAGAAACCTTAAGTTTAACACTAGAATTGTCCTCTCAGACACAATCTGTGAATTTTCTTACGACGGTGGACATTAGCCAGCTGACATCAGCCATGACACATTGTGTGCACACAGCACCACCTCCCCCCAAAGAGCGGCCTTCATTCATGCTTTCACACAACTGTGGATTGTTCTCTTTGGATGGGCGCCCAGGATTATTCCATTTTCTTCTTACCAACCTAAGTCTCCCCTCACTGTGAGCTCCTTTATCCTCTCTCCTCTTAATTTGGCAGTTATGCTTAAAATCTGGGTATTTTTATTATTGTTCAAATTTGATTCTAGAACATTCTGCGGCACACTGTGCTATGATGTGACTGTGAGCTCACATTTTAGAGCTCCTCTGAGGGAGGAGCCATGTCGTCTTACCCTCCTGCAAGTCTTACCGAGGACTTCCCTGTGCCTGTCTCCGTGCTGGGCACCACCCATGGGGGGCAGGAGAGATGAGGGTGACACAAAAGGACACGTAGCTCCTCAGATACTCATGGGTGGGACTGGCTGTTAGTGAAGGGCATCCGAAGCGTCATGGCTGCCAGGAGTCAGCCTCAAGGGGGTGTTCATTTAAGCCCCTGAGACTCTTTCTCTCCCTTTGGGTACAGTTGGCTCCTTGCTTCCTGAGTAGAGGGATTTCCTAGTGACCTGAGACCGACACTTCCCCTCACTCAGCTGAGGAGATGAGGATGCACGCGCTTTCACTAATCTCTGTATCTTCAAGTAAAACAGTTGGACCATATGTGCTAAAGAATAGTGTAAATACAAAGAGGAAGCCTTCTCTTTTTTTAATTTTTATTTATTTTAATTTTTAAGAGTTTATTTATTTATTTTGAGAGACAGAGAGACAGCACAAGCAGGGGAGGGACAGAGAGAGGAGAGAAAATTCCAAGCAGGCAAGCGCTACCAGCCCGATGCAGGGCTTGAACTCCCAAATGGTGAGGCAATTTTCAAGGGAAATGAGAGGTTTATTTTGGTTGAGCAAGTGTCCTGGTATACCTAACCTGGCGTCTCAATCACTGCTGAATTTAATTTTTTTTAAATGTTTTTTATTTATTTCTAGGAGAGAGAGAGAGACAGCGTGAGCAGGGGAGGGTCAGAGAGAGAGGGAGTCACAGACCGAAACAGGCTCCAGGCTCTGAGCTGGCAGTCAGCANTGTGACCCTCAACAGGTTACAGAACCTCTCTGAGCCTGCTTTCGCATCTGGAAAGTGGAGACAATGATTCCTCTCACGAGGTGGTTGTATTACAGAGAAACTCTCTGTAATACAGAGAAGTCCCTGTGACTGACTTATAGACAGGGCTTACGTAAACAGATGCTATTACTATTCCAGGGCTGCCGAGAGGGTGTCCAGTGTTGCTCTGGCTTACCCAAGGAGCTTTCTAGAACCTGAGTTACTCATTACCAAACTGCATTGCTGTGGGTAAGAAAATTAGGAAGAATAGGAAGGATGGCAGTAGGCGCAGGAAGACCATTTGGTCTTGATCTACATCGGGTAAAGGCTGCCCGAGGTCAGAAGAAACCTACAGACATCCTGGGGAACCGTACAGGAAAAAACGTGGGGGGCAGAAGGAGACATCGGAACTGCCTCCACGGAGGAATCCACCAAGGGAGCAGCATCCGAATCTAAGTCAGGTCCCAGGCTGCCTCAGTGGTCTTGAGCACGTCATTTAGCCTCTGGGGGACCCTTGACCTGTTTCGGATTTGAGTCCTGTGCACCTCACAGGTTTGTAGTGAGCCTCGATGTTCTCGATGGGAAAGTGTCCAGGAAAGTAGCAGATGCGCTCCAGTGAGCGGGGTCCCCTGGCGATGTTTCAGAGGTGACCTCTCAGCTGGACCAGGTGCTTGGGGCTCCCTCATCCACCACCAGACACCTCAGAGGGCAGCGGAGGAACGATCAGGAAACAAAGGTGCCTCTTCAGGTGAGCTGCACAGTAGACGGGAGGGAACTCTGCGAGGCTGAACGTTTGCTCCATCTGCAGCCTGGGGAGGCCCTATTCTTTGGGAGCCAAAGGAACCTGAAGTCTCAGCTCCACATCCCTGTGCCCCATGGGGGCCCAGCCTTGGTGAAATGAGGAAGAAGTTGAAGATTGTCTGGGGGAGCCCTGCCCTTCTTCTACCATCCCCCTCCTTCCTGCCCACACCTTTCTCTGCCCTCCACCCCAACTTCACCATTATCAGGTAAAAGTCACAGTAAAAATTCCATGTTAGCTTGTTTCCAAACTTGTGATTTATTAAAAGACTACAAGTATCCAGCAAAGGATAAATGGATAACCACAGTGCGGTGTGTCTGTACAATGGAATCTTACTAAGGAATGAAGCCCCAGCACGAGCCACAGCATGGAGGAGGCCTGAAAACATTCTGCTAGGTGTAAGAAACCAGGCACAGAAAGACCACATGTGAAATGATTTCAGTTATCTGAAATATCTAAAAGAGGCAATCCATGGAGTCAGAAAGCAGATGGTGCCTGGCAGGGAGTAGGGGTCGGGGTTTCAAGAGAAATTGCTTCATGGGCACAGGGCTTCTTTTTGGGGTGATGACAATGTGTGGGAGCTAGTAAGAGGTGGTGGATGCATAACACTGTGAGTGTGCTAAATACCACTGGGTTCACTTAAAATGGTTAGTTTTTGGGGCGCCTGGGCGGCTCAGTCTGTTAAGCGTCTGACTTTGGCTCAGGTCACGATCTCATGATTCATGGGTTCAGCCCTGCGCCGGGCTCTGTGCTGACAGCTCAGAGCCTGGAGCCTGCTTCGGGTTCTGTGTCTCTGTCTCTCTCTGCCCCTCCCCTGCTTATACTCTCTCTGTCTTAAAAATAAATAAACACTAAAAATTAAAAAAAAAAAAATATATATATATATATATATACTGGTTATTTTTCTGTTGTGTGACTGTGCTTTCACCTCCTTGTCTTTCCCTTATCCTGTCTTCACTTGCATGTCTTCTTTGTCTGTCCCTCTCACCCTGTGGACACTTCTCCCCGTTCTCTGCCCCCACCCCCCGACTCTGCCCAGTGGCAAGGCGGCACGGGGCTGGGGATGTGACCCTGCAGGATAAGACGCCATTCCTCAGGGGCCTTAGCTTCCTCTGCTGCAGAATGGCAGGGACAGACGCCAGGATGCTCTGGCTCTCGTTTTCTCTTGTGAGGTACCTTCCCAAGGGTTCCTGAAAAGTGGCCCTTTTTAGGGACCTCTGGGTGGCCCAGTCGGCTGTGCATCGGACTCTTGAGTTTGGCTCAGGTCATGATCTCACGGTTCATGAGATTGAGCCCCACGTTGGTCTCTGCACTGACAGTGCGGGGCCTGCTTGGGATTCTCTCTCTCCCTCTCTCTCTCTGCCCCTCCCTCCCTCCTTCCCTCTCTCTCTCTCTCTCTCTCTCTCTCAAAATAAATAAACTTTTTAAAAAGTGGCCCTTTTTAGTTTCCAGGTTTAACTCAACTTTTGTGCAATTCCTAAAATTTCTTCCCTACTTCCCACCCCACTGCCTTTCACTGCCGGGGAAAACAGGAGGCAGGAAATGAGAGAGAGAGAGACAGAGGGAAATTGGTTGATTTAAAAGAATAAGAAAGCAGAGTGCAGCCTTAAGAAAACAGCTCGGAGTGTGTTTATTTTCCTGTCTGTGCGTCCCTTTTAGATTACAGTGATCCGTGGGGCGGTGACCATGTCTCGTCTGGGCTGTGTACCCACCTCGGGGTTGTGCTTATTTTTGTGTTTTCCAGTCTACTGTCCTTGGCTGAAAGTCTTAGGGCTGAGATGTGTGGCTGTACCATTTGTTGGAAGAAGAAAACTTTAGTCAGTGAGCCCATCTTTTCAGGGCCTAAGTGGAGGGTGGGCTTTGGGACTTCTTGGCTTAACCATGAGCTGAATGTGGTGAGCTACAGTGCATGTGGGTCCCTGGCGTGTCACACTTCCCAGGCTCCTTTGAAAGAACTGCTTTCTCTAAAACCCGTGATTTTAAAATATGAGCAACAGGGGCACCTGGGTGGCCCAGTCGATTAAGCATCTAACATTGGCTCAGGTCATGATCTTGTGGTTCATGAGTTTGAGCCTCGTGTTGGGCTCTGTGCTGACAGCTCAAAGCCTGGAGTCTGCTTCAGATTCTGTCTCTCTTTCTCTGCCCCTCCCCTGCTTGTACTCTCTCTGTCTCACTCAAAAATAAATAAAAAACATCAAAAAATAAAAGAAAACTAATATACAAGATTTTTACTTGCATACCTCCATCCACTATGTTCCAGGAGGGGAAACTTGGTCATTGAAAGGGATTGATCAATCCTAAAGAATAAAACCACGAGGCTCACTTAACTTCTTAGCCTCCCCTAAATCTTTAGCTGCAGGTTGAACGGGGTGACCTGAGTTGGCTGGCCTGGCTCATGTGGGCCAGCTACAGTATCTCTAGACAGTCTGGGAGGCCTTGAGCTTCTGGGGCTATCCCGCCACTCCAGGGTGAGGCATCTGGTGACTCAGCCTGATGAAGTGACTCATGGACCAATCTTGGGGATGAGCCACTGGGCGGTGCCCAGGGACTTCCCCAGAGGCTCCACCAGGGAGGAAGATGTTACTTCCTAGAGTTGGGTGGGAGTTCCATTTCTCAGATAATGGAACTAGTCGCTCTTAGAAGAAGGGTTCTGATGTTTTTGAGCTTTCTAAGGGCAACAGATCATTAGCATATCTAAAGGTAGAGAATATCACCCCTATATCCTAAGCCTTGAAGGATCAATGGGTACTTTGATCTTCCCCAAATAAAGCCTTGCTCATCCTTGGGGAGGTATCAGAGATTTGGAGAACTCAGTCTTGGAAGCCTTTGCCAAGAGCTCTTGGAGGGACAGTGTCCTCAGTCAGAATGAAAAGACAAGATGCCCCTTCTCTTTGGGAGGTGGCTTCCTAAATAGGGCCAGCTCACCCACCCTCTCTCCCACCCAACGGAGGTCCTGCTGAGCTCATTTTTTTTTTAAAAAAAATAATGCATTTTGGGGGTGTCTGGGTGGGTCAGTTGGTTAAGAGTCCGACTTCAGCTCAGGTCATGATCTCACGGTTGGTGAGTTTGGGCCTTGCACTCTCTCTCTCCCTCAAAATAAATAAATAAACATTTAAAAAAATAATAGCATAAGATAAGTAATTTAAAAGGAAGAATTCAGGGCACCTGGCTGGCTCGGTCAGTAGAGCATGTGACTCTTGATCTCGGGGTGGTGAGTTCAAGCCCCATGTTAAAGGTAGAGATTACCTAAAAATGAAACATTTAAAAGGAAGATAACAGAGTAAAAGAAGAGGCTCAAATTGCAGAGATAAAGATGAAAAAAAAAAAATGGAATAAGCCAAAGCAGGATGGATGACCAAAGGAAAATGGCATACTCAGAAGTCTGGAATTCACAGTTATGAATTACATTTAAAATAAGGAACTAAATGTTCTCAATAAAGATGAGGACAGAGAATGAGCAAATGGCTTTCCAGTGCGTTCTGTGGACCTGAAGTACTGTCTCCGGCTGGGGGTAGCAGGGGATGTGTGCATGTGTGCATGTTGCTATTAGGGACTTCTGAGCCCAGCCCCTCAGGAATGCACACCTGCGGGGCCTGGTGGGCGCCCCGAGGGGAGTGGAGGCCCAGCCCTGACCTCCAGGGGGGCCACTCAGCTCAGAGGTGGCGGGAGTCTGGACAAGGGTCGGGTGGGTTTGCCCTGCTGGTGCTTTGCAATGGAATGATCACACTGCTCTGTGCTTCCTTTTCCTCATCTCCTGATGGCCCCCCCTCTCCTTTTCAGTCCTACCCTTTTAATGGTAAGGAAAAATAAATAAATAACGAAGCCACTAGTGGGCAGCATTTGTATTTTAATGAAGTGGAAAGAGTGTTGGGCATAACAAACCAGGTGGGGACCTGACCACCTGGTGGCTTTGATGAACTGATGTGATACAGGAGAATTGTAAGTGCACATACATATAACTAGGGCGTGTGGGATGAGGTTGGGTACGGGGAGGCGAGGGGATGGGGAGGCAGAGATCTGTCTGCCCTGGGAGGCCACACTTCCCCACCCCCCCTGCCCTTACCCCACCCCCCAAACAGCGCTCAGACCTGACCCTCAGCTTGCCCGCCCTCATGCTCCCATCTCCCTTCCCCAGGTGGGCCTTGACCCAAGATGGCTGAGCCCCGCCAGGACTTCACCGTGATGGATGACCACGCTGGGACGTACGGGACGGGGGACAGGAAAGATCTCCCCTCTCAGGGGAGCTACACCCTGCTGCAAGACCAAGAGGGTGACGTAGACCAAGGCTTGAAAGGTGAGTGCACAGCCACGCATGTGCAACAGGCGTGGCGGGGGGCGGGGCGGGGGGAACGCCCCCCCGCTTGCTCAGGAAGGAGCTGGCGCAAAACCACGAGATTTTAAAAGGAGCTTTAAATACTTGATTGTGTCGGGTTGTCAATAGAGCGAAGCCTCATGATTCGAAAGGGCCAAGGTAACTCAAAATGCGAGGCCATTTGAAAATGTACGCTTCCAGTGAAGGGTCTGACACGTGCGTGGACAGTAGTGTGACAAAGATTGCAAGGGACCTGTCAGTCTGATTAATACCAGGCACTCTCTTGAGTCTTTAGCCCCATCTATTAACCTTTAGGTCAGCAGCATTCATGAGCATGCAAAATACTCGGCTTTTTTAAAAAAAACTTTTTTTAATGTTTTATTTATTTCTGAGAGAGAGAGAAAGAGACAGTATGAGCAGGGGAGGGTCAGAGAGAGAGGGAGACACAGAATCTGAAACAGGCTCCAGGCTCTGAGCTGGCTGTCAGCACAGAGCCCGACGCGGGGCTCGAACCCACGAACCTGAGATCATGACCTGAGCCGAAGCTTAACCGACTGAGCCACCCAGGTGCCCTTCATGTTATTTTTATCTCCTCCTGAAGAGCCTGTCTGGGCCCTTTTTCAGCAAGAGTTGGTCAGCTCTGTGATCCCGACTGTACCTACACTAACAAACTGCACCCTCTAAACCTCTAAATATCCTTTCTAATTTTTAAGTTTAGTTACTTATTTTGATAGAGAGAGAGAGAGAGAGCACAAATGGGGGTGGGGGGACATAGAGAGAGAGGGAGACAGACAGAGAGAATCCCACACAGACTCCTTACTGTCAGCACAAAGCCCGACACAGGGCTCGAACTGATGAACTGTGAGATCGTCACCTGAGCCAAAACTGAGAGCTGGGCACTTAACCAACTGAGTCACCGAGGCACCCCTAAACCCCTAGATATTCTACAATACAGTCTTTGGGCCAAGTTTTCTTGACCTCCTCCTCTCCCCTACCAAACACATGTGTTTCATTTCGGAGTTTGGGGAGTCCCTTGGAGGGAACCAAGCCCTCTCCCCTGCTTCACGCTGTCCTCTAGATCATTGCCTGTCATTGGCAAGCGAACCCCAGTGTAAGAAGGACTCCATTCCTGCCCTCCAGACCCATTATGAAGGAGACAAAATAGCAAACAGCCTGCTATTCTCTTTTTGTGCTAAAAATAATAAAGACACTTTGCAGCCGGGGGTGTGGAGTCGTGGCTAGGAGTAGGAGCTCCGTGGTGGGAGGGGTCCTCTTCTGGGTGCATCTGTCTAGGACGCTTCCCTGCAGGAGGGAGGACCCCTGGGTTGGGGACACAGGAGGAACGATAATCCCTGCTTGCAGGACTCACTGTGGGGCGTGGTTTCAAAGGCGCCTTCTGTCTCTCTGTTGAAGCAGAGAACGAAGGAAGAAGTCAGAGGGAGCTGGGAATCAGGCCCCTGGCTGGAGGCACAGGAAGAGTGGACAGCTGTCCTGGGGAGCTCAGAGGCTGCCCTCTGGCCTTCTTGGGGCCTCCCAGCCAGGTGCTGGGGGAGGGGAGTGGGCGGAAATACCCACACCAGCCAAGTATTCCAGGGGCCAGACCTGTCCCCAGGATGTCAGGCTCCAAATGGGTGAGAAATGTGTGTTCTTTTTTTTTTTTAATGTTTTATTTATTTTTGAGAGAGAGAGAGAGACAGCATGAGCAGGGGAGGGTCAGAGAGCGAGGGAGACACAGAATTCAATGCAGGCTCCAGGCTCTGAGCTGTCAGCACAGAGCCCAGCGCGGGGCTCGAACCCACGAACCATGAGATCATGACCTGAGCCAAAGTCAGACGCTTAACCGACTGAGCCACCCAGGCGCCCCGAGAAATGTGTGTTCTTACCTCTTCTGGGCCATAGCCTGGCTCTGGCCAGAGCTGCTAAGGGGCAGCCTGCATGGGGGCAGTGAGGAAAGCTGCTTCCTCCTTTAAGTCCTGCTGGGTCCCCTTCTACCCTTTGTCCCCCACTCTGCCCCCCATCTCCTTCTCTCCCATGATCTCCTTTTCTTCCTCCCCTCTTTCCCTTCCTGCCTTGATTTTCTTTCTCCTGCTGTCCCCCTCTACCCCCAAGGCTCTACAGCCCATTCCCCTTTTCTGTCCCCACCCTGACCCCAGCCATGTGGAATGAAGGGTGCCAGCCCCCAGGACCTCAATCCCAAAGGTTAGCAGCACCCTGTTTTCTTGCTGCAGCCCTCCGTGGCTGAGGCAGCTTGGGGTGGGAGCCAGAGTTTGCCTTGTTCCCTGATCCTCTGACCTCCTCACTGGGGCCCTAAGAGCCCTTTCTCTGAGGACCTGGGCCCACACATCCGCGTGCAAGTCTCTGTTCTGTGTCATGATGACCACTGCTGCTCCCACAGTCACGTGTCCCAATTTGGGTGATAAAGTCTATGGCAACCCTGCTTATAAGGGAACTTCCTTAACATGGTAATTCGGGCATCTTTGCAGAACTCTAGGCTTGCAAAGGCCTTCACCACCAGCATCTCAGGTGATGCTCACAATAATGCTGACATCTGAGGGCGGATGTCACTTTCCCTGGTTGACAGATGACAAGCGGAATGTCCTCTCTGAGGTCAAGGGCTGGTACGAGGTGCTGCCCCATCAGAGAGACGTCTTCGGCTCCTTGTCATCCGTTTTGCCCCTTGTCATTCAGCCAGTTCCCCTTGGAACATATGTTATTAAACCCTCATGGGTGGGATCCAACTTAGAATTCTGCCCGGTGTGAATTGTGCCAGTGACATTCTGTTTAGGGTAGGCTGGTATTAAAAATTAAATTTAAAATATATACTATGTTGCAACAAATATACCGAATAATATAGGATGTTAATAACTGGCGAAACTGGCTGTAGGGTATACTCTCTGTAGTATCTTTGCAATTTTTTTTCTATAAATCTAAAATGGTTCTCAAGTAAAAAAAAAACTCATTAAAAAAATCTAGGAGAAAAAGTGGTTTTTACCATTCATATTTTTTTGGAGGGGAAATGAAATTCAGTTTGTAAAGTTAGAACGAGTTTACCAAGTTATTTTGTGTCTCAGAGGTCTAAGGTACGTTTGCTAAAACTACTCAATTCTTTAATATAAAACATGATCAGAAGTTCTATGCTAAAACATATATATGAAATATCTATCTCTATCTCTATATCTATATGTGCAGAACTTAAGTTGCTAGCCTTTTCGTTAAAGCTGTGAAAGGGAAACATTTGTAGATAGTTTGTTTACCCCAAAAAATATACTTCCCAAGAAAGCAAGTGATACTTAAGAGATTTCCATCACTCTCCTCAAATTTGTTCTTGCTACTAAGGATTTAGAATGAGTTATTTTTATATGGGGAGCAAGCGGTATGACTTGGCAGAAGGTGTCACTTTACTAGCAACATGTTAGGTAAGTGACAGACTATTTTGAATGATGGCAAGAAACCACGTGTAAAATACTAGAACAAAGAGTATCGATGTGGATGCCCAAAGTTGGACAAGGACTAGATACAGCCAAGAGCTGCCAGGTGGGTGAGGTGAGCGCTGGTTAACCCATAGAGTAATGCACCCTAGGGAATTTAAAGGTGTTTATGGGTTAACTTGTTACATCTTCCAGATAAGACATTCAGAAGAGGCTTTTTCCTCCTTATCTCCCCCCAGCCCCTCCAAGAAATGTAACAAGGCTAATGCAAATGATGCAGATGGCAGGCTCGGGGACAGAGTGGGGGAGGGGCCGCTCGGAGGACAAGCTTGCTCAGGGCACTCTCTAGTCCATACCCTCCTGTGCTCTGACAGTCAAGCCTGGTCAGTAATAACAAGACCCAGCAGACAGTCAGCAGATGCTTCCTCACCGTTTGCCCAAAGCCTCCCTGGGGCGGTTGCAGGTTTGTGTACTTGCCCCAGGACCAGGGAGCTGCGTGTGTGCTGGAAATTGTTTAGAATTAGCCCTTCTTTGGCCGGATGGTCGCCCCCAGGGCTGGGTATCCGCTGATGGCATTTTAGCAGCGGGTGTTGGATCTCTCTGTGCAGTTGAACACCACTTGCCCTTTCTCATCTTGGGGTCCTGCTTTGTACACAAGCCAGGCCTGCAGACCCTGTCCTCACCCCCAGGAGTGGCTTTCCCGGAATCCACCAGAGCCTCCTTGGCAAACATTTCAGGTGTGACTCCAGTCCTGCTGGTCAGTACTTGGAGATCCTTCTAGGAAACGAGCTGGGTGATGTCCAGACACACAAGCAGATGTCCAGTTAGAAGGCACTGTGTCTGTCCCCTTTTCAGAGGAAGGAGTTGGATCGGAGGGGTTTTCCAGGTGTCTGCTCGTCATGGATGAGTGGCAGTGCTCTCCCGTGAGCCTCTCCATCAGGAAGGACCCAGCAGTGGGCTTCGTAATATCAGCGGCCCTTTTGTCAGTTTAAGAGCCGAGTCTCGGCTGAAACCGCGAGCTGATTAAAAGGCAGTTTCTCCTCCTGCCCGGGACCAAGCACCTGCATCTTTGCCTGATGACCCTGGTGTGGGGACACCGTCGTGTCGGGATGGGGGTGGGACTGGTCCCCTCTGTGGATGTATCACGCGGCCACGCCCCATCCATCTGGGCTCCGCGCTGGGTGGTTTTCAGCTCCGAAACGAAAGACACCGCTCCCCATTTCCTCCTGCAGAAGGAAGGAGGGGAGGGGAGAGGCAGCCATTCTGAGGGGCTCATTGTGTATGTTCCAGAGTCTCCCCTGCAGACCCCCGCTGATGATGGATCTGAGGAACCGGGCTCTGAAACCTCTGATGCTAAGAGCACGCCAACGGCGGAAGGTGGGCCCTTCTCTCCTTGCCTCACTGAGACAGCTCGTCCGTGCCTCCAGCCTGCGCTTGGCCATGCTTTGAGCCCTGCGTGCCGCTCTTCCCGGCTGCCTCCGCTGCTGCCTCTCCCTCTGGCTGACAGCCGTGCTTGTCCGGGGCTTTGCGGGATGGGCTCGGGCTCGGGAACGTCCCGGGAGCCAAGCCCTGCTTGGATGCCTAGCTCGCTGGTGCCGGGTTTGTTTCATCGTGGGTGTGCTTTGAGGCAGCCACGTTTGGAGAGGCTGGGTTTGTGGCAGAGGGGGGCCTGAGCACAGCTCCACAAAGCCCCGGGTCCGTGTCAGCTGTTCCCCCCGCCACACACACTCCTTCAGAAGCCCCCACCCGCCTTGCCCTTCTCTCATGAGCCACCGGGTCCCAGAGCAGCCATTTGGCTGAGGAAGGGGGGAAGGGCAGGGTCGGTGCACATCTCCAGGCTCATGCTTTGGTCTCCCATCCAAGTACTAACCAGGCCCGACCCTGCTTAGCTTCCGAGATCAGACGAGATCGGGCGCGTTCAGGGTGGTATGGCTGTAGACTCATGCTTTGGGACTGATCTGTTTAGTATCCTTCATTTCCTGGGTTCTGGGCTTGGTCTGGGGCTCTGGACCTTGGTGGATGTGTTCGTTCTGGCACGCCTTCTAACCTGTCCTCTAGACGTTTGGTGTCTAGGTTATTAGAAAGCTCCTCATGTGTTTTTGAAGAGCTCCTTCATCCTGATTTTGACCACTTTGTCTTGCTTCCCGTCTGAGTCAGTCGAGACTGCATTTGATTTCAGGTCATGGAAGGCCCAACTAGCTGTGGCCTAGGTATGAAGAGGTTTATTTGTCTCACATAATAACATGTTTGGAGGGCAGCAGGTCTCCAGTGTGATTGGTGCTCTTCTGTCTTTATCTTCTGCCGTCTTTAATGGTTGGATTGTTGCCTCATGGTTACAAGATGGCTGCTGCACTTCCAAGCATCACATCTGCTTTCCAAGCAGGAAGAAAGTAGCAAAGCAAAGTGGCTAAAAGGGCCCTGAAATCAAGTGTGTTTCCTTTTTTATTAGGAAAGCAGTTTTCCTGCGAGCCCCACTTAGCCGACTTCCACTTGTGTCTCGTTGGCCAGAGCTGAATCTCACAGCCACCCCTCGCTATATGGGGGAGGCTGGGACATGGAGCATTTTGCCTTTCAGACTCACGAGTAGGAGAAATCAAGGGAGAAAGGCGCTGAGAATGGCTCTGTAGGAACCAGTCTGCGGTATCTGCCCTTCCGTCTCTCTACCCTCCCCAGGGAGGCTCATGGTTGTCTTCTCAGTACTCTCCTCCTCCTGGCTCTGCCCATGACTTTGGAGGCTGTCACAGGATGAGAACCTGGCCCGGTATCTCCCCAAGTGTCCACCTTTGAATGAATTGAGAAAGTGACTGTGAAGTGCCTGCCAATCTCTTGGTGTAAGGGAGCGTCTGTTGGGGAGGAGGTGGGTGTGGCCCTGGCCCCGTGGTTCTCAGCCTGGTGAGAATACCCAAGCCACGGGCTCTTTGCTCTCCTTCTTAGACCTGCTGATGCAAGACATTTCCCGCTGATCTGGTTAGGACAGTTTTGCAAGTTGCTACCGCCCTGAGAAGGTCCTCAAACACAGGCGCCAGGCTTCATAGCAGCCTCCCAAATCATGGCTTTGGGAGTGCCCCCGTCCACATTATTCTGGGAGAATCTTCCAACCAAGGCTCGCTGCACTCTGGATCCTGTATGTGTGTGGGCCCTGGGAGCTTCCACTCCCTCCCCACGAGGATGGGGACTCTGCTGGGACTGGGCTTGGCCAGGCTGCCCCGCTGCTCCCGAGAGGACCGTAATTAGACTGGATTCCATTTCACTATATTGACTCAGGCTCTTGGAAAGCTTTCAAAGCTGACAACTCCTTATGTCTGCTGGAGCGGCCTGGGGGTGTGCCAGGACACTGCTGGGGGCAGGGGGGGACTGCAGATTTAGAAGGTGCTCACCCTGATGAGAGGCCGACAGCAGCTCCTTGTGGTGGGTTTTTACCTCTGGCCTCTGCTCTGTAGGTGGGCCATCTGTAAGCCCGTCGTCAAGCACTCAGCTCTGGACAGGACCAGCCTGTTCATTGCCACCCGGGAGAGTCTGTGCTTTTAACCATGAGCCATGGACTTGCAGGACAGGGGGCTTAGAGCTGGAAGAGGACTTGAAGGTCACCTGGCAGTGATACTCCCATTTTGCAGATGAGGAAACTGAGGCCCAAAGAACACAAAGGTCTTGCTCAAAGTCTCACAGAGATCATCTGATTTTCTACATTTCTTCTTTAAAAACACCCGGGCCCGGACCCAGCAGTCTCTTCTGCTGCAGTGTCCACACAGGGGCTGTCCCCCGCAGGTGGCCTGGGCATCCCATGAGGCGATGCCGCCAAGCAGGATATTCATGTGCTTCCTGGGGAGACATCAGGCAGGGGTGCGGCCATGGGCCCTGCTTTGTGGTGTTGCTTTCTGCATGCCGCTGAGTCCCCTCCTGCCTCCCCGCCCCTGCCTGCTCCCACTCTAGAAATAAGGTGAGGGGCTTGGCCTGGCTTTCCTAGCCTCCTTAAGGCGACTCTCGGTTTCCAGATGCAACAGCGCCCTTAGTGGATGAGGGAGCCCCCGGCGAGCAGGCGGCCGCCCAGCCCCACACGGAGATCCCAGAAGGAACCACAGGTGAGGGTGACTCCCATGGCCGGGTGGAAATGGCCCTGGCCGGGTGCCCTGCTGCCCTGCAAGAGGAGTGGGTGCGAATAGGGCTTATGCTCTCTCCGAGAGAGGCAGCAATGTGGGTGGACTCCCGGTGTCTGGGAATCTTGGGTCATTCCGAGCTTGGTGCCTTGATGCCCGATTGCTTCCGTGGCTGCCTGCCAGCCTCCCAGAGGTCAGGGAATCTTCTTTCTGGATTCCTTCCAGCTTCTCCTCTTCCATCTCAGCTAGCACATCAGCTCCAAGCTCTCTGCAGGGTCCTCCGAGGCAGGCTGGTGGCAGATTCTGCCTTCTTCACTCCCGGGCTCAGTCCACCCTCCTGCTGGACTCTGCCCAGTGACAGGGTCACCTTCTAGTGGACAGTTTACCCCCTGGGGCACCCAAGCATGTGGCAGGGTCTGATGACTGACCCACACCTTTGGAGGATTTAATGGGACAGCCCCTAAGGAGCTCAGCAGTGTGACCTAGCATCCATTTCTAGAACTAGCTTCTCTGACGTATCTGCATGGAAGAGGCATGATGAGACTGTCCTGTCAGCTCATTTGATGGGAGTCACGCACACGGGCACTGACCGGAAATCGTGGTGGCTTCAGGCCACGTGGGGCCCTTAGGAAACGGCCTAGTTCAGCCCAGAGCTCTGGCTGTCATCCCCTTCTCAGCGTGTCCTTGGGGCTCATGTAAACCCTCAGCCATTGGCTCGCTGGTGTAGAAGGCGCCCAACACGATGCTGAAGACTTCCGCACAGGATTTCACCAGCACCGGAGAGTGGGGGAAACGCCCCCACACTGGAACCTTCTTTCCTTCCTAAAGACGGTGCTCACGGCAGCTGTCTGGGAAACTGCAGCTTTTCCTCGGGGCTTCTTTTGTTGAGAACCCCCATGCAGAGGTCAGCAGTAGCCCCAGCTCGGCAGAAGAGTTCCTGCTTTGTGAGTTGGTCTTTTGAGATGGACGGAGGGGGCTGTTCTTGAAGCCGGACGGGGTTCCCTCATCCTTGACACTTGAGGGTCGTTTGAAGGCTGTGCAATGACTCATGGGACGAGATCCTGGATAACCTGATTTTTGTACCCCACTCCCACCCTGTGCCTCTATAGTTACTCAGTGGGAGAGCCCCTGACTTTTCCCCTCCCAGGGTGAAAACTATAGGCCGCTTCTGACTTTTTCATCACTGCTAGGTAATCAAAAGTACTTTAGTCTCATCACAAAACAGAGTTTGCGAGTGCTGGTTAGAATGTCCAGTTCCACGAAGTAGCCTAAGCTCATTCAGGGTTGAAGCCCTCCCCTATGGGGCTGGGGAGGTGGAGGGGTCGGGAGGCAGGAAAATGCGTCCTGGATTGGCACCACTGTGTGCCGGCTTCACCTTCTCTGCAGTGTCTAACGTTGCTCTCTGTTGTGTGGGTACCTGTTTGGAATCCTTCCAGACCCTGCATCCCAGTTATCCCCCAAAGGTCCCTCCCTCTGCACTTGCTTCCAGCAGACAGTCCACTCTCCTCAGCCCCTTGGAATTTGAAGACCACCCCCAGCTTTCTGCTGAAGTCAACTGGCTTCTATCGGAGGCGCCATGGTCCAAGGCGCCTCCACGCTGCTGCTCCCCTGGGCCCCTATCGGGTCTGTGGGAAACACATGGGCAATTTGCCCAAGCAGACTTGGGGTATGTGACCACAGGGCTGCAGCCACGCCCCTTCGCTCTGCCGCCAAAGCAGGGCCAGCCCATCTCTCTTCTGGTTTTCCCAGGTGGGGTGCTGACAGCAGTCCGCCATGTCACCAACCACCGGGGACATGCACCCAGTGTCTCCAGGTGGTGCCTTGAAACCCTTCCATTGGGGCCGAGATGGGTGGTGGCTTCGTAGCCGCCCTCCACGCTCCCAAGCCACCCTCTCCACCCTTTACATCCTCAACGAGCCAGGGAGGATTTAGATTTGGGGGACTTTTTTTTTCCAGCTGTTGACTTGGATGACATGTACCCTAGTTTCATCCTTGCTTAGCCGTCTCACATTGTTGAAACTTCTCCTCTGAGGCCTATTTGAGGGTGTAGTGTGGCCGCCCCACAGCAGGAGTCCCTGCCTGGCTGGGATGGGAGCCCCTGCCTCTTGGGGCTTCGGGGAAACGGAAAGGCCCAGCCACGGTCACACACCCTACCTCCTCCCTTGGCCTCTCTGAGCACATCCCCTGCTGGGAACTGGGAAGCGGGGAGGGCGTCAGAGTTATCAGCAGCCTCCAGTGTCTGACAGGCACCAGGGCCAGGATACTGCAATTCTGCACCTGCATGGGAGTGCAGTGACTTCCCAGTGCCATGGCAGTGACGTCATCCCCTTTCACCCCCAACCTCCGTGCCGCGTTCTCGGTCTCCAGGACTCCATGCCACTTAGCTAGACCTGCTGCCACTCTGAACCTTTCTACCACAGCCTCATCAGAAACTCAGACCACATCTGTCTCGAAGCTGCCACTGCTTGACCTCATGGGTGGCAGTGTCCTGTTGGTGGGGGGGAAGGGGGCAGAGCATGGTCGCGTTTATGATCTGGCAGATGGGGAGCCCATTGCTGGTCCCCCCACCGCCCTCACTGGAGCTGTTCTGGTAGAGCCAATGGGCCAGGTGTTTATAAAGCCGTCATGCAGCTGTCCAGCGACCCAGAGAATCTTTTCCCTCTTCCGTGCTCTCCACGGTGGGCCTGAGCTGGTGCCTTAGCATTTCTGTTTTAGGTGTGAAATTGTTATCATCGCAGGTGTGGAAGAAAAGACCGGTGACCCAGCCAGCAGCTTGTAAGGATTTCTTAGGGGTGGTGGCTCCTCTGTCTCTGTCCATCAGGGCATGTTGGTTCTTCTGGGGTCCTGACGCAAGTGTATGTCAGTGCGTGGCCAACTTGCTTATAAACTCTTTCTTCTACACAATTGTATCCATTATCCCGGAGTGAGCAATGTCCTGGTTTTTCATGGCGCTGAAATTGGCATTGCAGTAAAGCTTGTTGACTTTGGCACTGTTGGTGATGTGATCTTCTTCATTGGGGGTGAGTCCAAGACACCCCAAAAGCTGCTCACTGGCGCTGCTGGCCTCCTTCTAATCAGGTAGCACGTACTCCTGGCAGGTGGTTACAGGGGTTTGCCCAGTAGTTTGGAGAAAAGAACCTGATCAGCTTTGGGGCACCTCCCATACGCCTGGCATCTCATTAAACACAGTTGTACAAATTCTCGTATTAACCCTCACCATCGTCCTCCGAGACAAGCCGGTATCATCACCTTGGGGGGCTAGATGAGGAAACAGAGGCTCAGCAAGGTTACATAAGTGGCGGTACCTGGATGTGAACCCCAGCCTGACTCCACAGCCCATACCTGGTGCTTCCTTATGCCCTGAGCACCCCAGGAGCACTGGCCGGGGCTGCTGCGTGGCCATGGTTCCCGTGGTGGTGGTTGAGCAGTAAACTGCTCCTCTGACCTCACCCACCCTGCGTGTCTTTGTTGAGTGAGGCGCTCGCGACCCTGGGCCCACCGCAGAGAAGGCCTTTCCTACAGGATCATGGTCACCTGTAAGGTGTGTGGGTACGGTGGGGTGCATCCAGTAACCTGCATTTGTCGACATCCTCAGCAATAATATTTGCAAAGAGCCAGAGGCTCAGCCCCTTGGTACTCGTGAGATGTGCCTTTCCTGAATGTTTTCAGAAAAATACCAGAAGATGCAGAGAACTTTGTTTCTGGCAAACAATAACTGCCTTTGCTTATATCTTCTTCATTTGCTGACACATAAACCAGCTGAAGAAGCGGGCATTGGAGACACCCCCAACCTGGAAGACCAAGCCGCTGGACATGTGACTCAAGGTCAGTGGGCTAGAATCGCCTCCCACGGCTTGGGGGTCGGGAGGAGGGAGATGGCAACATTCAGATGGGCTCTACCTGAAAAGAAAATTTGCACCCGGACCCTAATTCACGGGTCCAGGAGGTTCTTATCGAAGACGGACAATCAGACATAGAAAGAGCTCTGGCCACACGTACACACACTCTTCTTTGTTTCCTAACACTGTTTCTGAGTTATTCCTAAGGTGTTTAGTGTCCTGAAAGACGCTGGCCCTGTCCAGCCTGGGGAGTCAAGAAAGAGTTTCCAACAGAAATTCACATGTGCATGATAGGTGACTTTCTCCACAGGCTCCCCTCTGGCCCTGTCCCAGGAGCGAGGGCTTAACCACATCTCCACCAAAAAATTTCTTTTCAATTTTCTTCTGTGCAATGTTCAGAGCTTATTATGATTTTCTTCCCAGGGGCCAAAACTGCTGTGTACAAGTAGACCAACTTTCTGTAATCATTTAGCCCAAACGTTTTAAGAACTTAATTTTATAAATCTTAAAGATTCCTTATCTCAGGAAACGGAGACCTCTGATATAATATGGCTCTAGGTTCATTTTCTGTCACCTGCTGCATCAATGAACTGGAGAGTCTATTGTATCATATGGAACTTTCTAGATTGCAAAAGAGCTAGAAAGACACTGTTTTTTTTTCTGCAGAAAGTGATATGGGATTTGTCCAACATCTAGTGCTGCCACTGGGGCCACCTGGCTTTAGGAAGACTCTGAGCCCAAAGTGTTTTATTGAGGGTATTTTTTTTATTTTTATTTTTTAAATATTTATTTATTTTTGAGAGAGAGAGAGACACACACACACACAGCATGAGCAGGGAAGGGGCAGAGAGAGACAGAGACAGAATCTGAAGCAGGCTCTGGGCTCTGACTGGCTCTAGGGTCTGAGCTGTCAGCACAGAGCCTGATGTGGGGCTCGAACCCATGAGTCGTGAGATCATGATGTGAGCCGAAGTCGGATACTTAACTGACCAAGCTACCCGGGTGCCCCTTTATTGAGGGTATTTTGAAGGCTAACTATTCATTGCTGCTGCCAGAGGAGTTATTGCCCCAGAGTGAGCTAACCTCATCTCACATGGCATAGAGAAGCATGTTTTCATTCTTAGACTCACAGAGAGCTTCAAAAATATTAGAAGAGATAATCAGTGTAAGGGGGAATCCCAGTCTGTGCGTTAAAGAACTAGAATAGAAGCCTGCCACCTGTTTCTTTCAGGTCATGATTTTCAAGCTTCGGTAAAATTAGAGGCTTTTATAACCACTGGAAATGATCATTTGTTTCCATAGAAAGAAGTGGATTTGAGTTTTTTTCTACAAATATTTATTACAGGCTAGGTATTCCTGTCCCTGCAAACACATTCCATGCAGTGAAAAGATTAGGCCAACATGTTTTGTGGGAACTTTGTTTTCATGCTCACACAATTTTTAAAAAATTTTTTAAATGTTTATTTATTTTTGAGAGAGAGAGTCAGAGTCTGGGTGGAGGTGGGGGCAAAGAGAGGGAGACACAGAATCTAAAGCAGGCTCCAGACTCTGAGCTGTGAGCACAGAGCCTGACATGGGGCTCAAACCCACGAACCGCGAGATCATGACCTGAGCTGAAGTGGGATGCTTAACAGACTCAGCCACCCAGGCGCCCCTGTACTCACTCAGTTTTTACATTTTTTCCCCATCAGTGGCCTAGACTTATGTAGCTATAAAGATGACCACCAGCTAGAATTTGCAATGGGAAGTTGGCACCAGATCATGAAAACATGAGGTTTCTTTTTCTTTTTTTCTTTTTTTTAATGTTTTTATTCATTTCTGAGAGAGAGAGACAGTGTGAACAGGGGAGGGTCAGAGAGGGGGAGACACAGAATCAGAAGCAGGCTCCAGGCTCTGAGCTAGCTGTCAGCACAGAGCCCGACGTGGGGCTCGAACCCATGAACCATGAGATCATGACCTGAGCCGAAGCCGGACGCTTTAACCAACTGAGCCACCCAAGCGCCCCAAAACGTGAGGTTTCTACCTCTGTTCCTAAGGTAGACTTGATTAGGACTCTGCTGGTCCAAATTGATGAGGCCTATTCTTTCTAGTGAAGCCTTGTGACAATCGGACCTGCTCATGATCCACAAACACACTTTATTTGCCCAAGGGCTGTAGTCAATTTTCAGATTTAGAAAGAGCCATCTAACAAAAGCATAGTTATTACATCTTCTCTTTGCAGTTTCTGCTGCAGAAAGAAAGCCTCTGGTAGCCTATGTTCATGAACACCTGCCAAACAAGGACATTTCAGGATGGCACTGCAGTGAGCGGCTAGACTTTACCCATGTCCTGGCACACGGAGGGGTAGACCTTTCTACTGTGTCATGAAGACCAGGCCTCCTGAGAGGGATGTGTGGGGAGAGTTTATCCAGAGTCCTGAGGCCTTCACACTGTTTGCCCAGATGTTGTTCACCTATATTGCTATGTTTATTACTTACTGAGAACTGCATAGTATTCTAGAAACTGAATAGAATATTCTCCCAGCCTCGCTCCTTCCTCCAGAAATATAGTTGCATGACGAAAGGTTCAGTCAATACGCACACACTGTACAATCAAATATTGGTGACTTTTCAAGGACTGTTTACTATTTATGTTTGGGGGCCTTTGTCTCTTTTTTTTTATGTTTATTTATTTGTTTTGAGAGAGAGAGAGCATGTGAGCTAAGAAAGGTCAGGGAGAGAGGGAGGGAGAGAGAGAGCGAGACTCCCAAGCAGGCTCTGGGCACTGTCAGTGCAGAGCCTGATTCAGGGCTCAATCCCATGAACCATGAGATCGTGATCTGAACTGGAACCAAGAGTAAACGCTCAACCGACTGAGCCACCAGGCACCCCCTTCCTTTTTCTCCTTTTTAATGAAGATCATTCCAAGTCCTACAGTCTATTAGAGTATAGTAACATCCTGACCAAGAGCAATTTCTAGAAAGCTGTGGGAGGAAAGGTTTTTCCAGAAGGCAAGGACTCATGGCGCATCAAGGAGGTGTAAAGACTAGCAAATCTGCTGCGGCCTCTGGTCTGTTGAGCTGGTTGGTTGCTGAGAAGTCATGGCGCTGAGGCACCTCCTCAGGTTGTCTGGTCCCTGCATCTCTGTCATTTGAGCTCTTCTTCCCAGAGACTGACCAACGGTCCCAGTAAGGTGCCTGTAGACCCTGCAGAAAGCAGAAATGAGCATATTTTCCTGATAGCCGTTCACCAGGGAGGATTCCGTTATTGATCATCGCTATATGGCAGGCACTGTGATTGATGCCGGGAACAGGCAATGAATGAGATGGAGATCACGAGGCCCTGGTGTAAGGGTCAGGGTGGAGGCGAGCCAACAGGCAGCTACAGACTCTGCGTGGGTGGGGAGAGGAGGCGGGCACGTGTTGGCCGTGTGTCCACAACTGCATGCCTGTGTGCACATCTTCCTGCCCTCAGCTCTTCCAGTCCCCTGAATCTTTGGGGTTCTGGGTTTGTTTAGAGGAGAGCTGTGGAGTTGTATGGGCTGTCCTACTGAAACTAGATGGGAAGTTTAAAGGGTGGGAATTAAAAAACAACAGAGGATGTTTATTAGGAGTACCAAAGAGCATGACTCTCCTCTCCTTAATACAAGGTCAGGTTCTTTAAGGAGAGCTCATGTGAACACTGCACGGATGAGCCAGAAAGCGTGAAGTGTGCCCTCCACCAGCCACCAGCGATGTGACCAGGAGAACCCTGTGGGCTCCTGGGCTAGCGATGCCTTTGCAGGACCCTTCAGGGCCACAGTAGTCTGCTTCACCTTATGCAAAAGGCCCTGCCCTTGACCCACGAGCCAGATACATCTGAATTGTGCTTCTCTTTATAAGAACCTTATGGTTTCTGCTGATGATAGAGTTTGGATTTTCCAGATCTATCAGAGCATGGGGCTTGAGGCTGGGTTGGTTCAATTCCAGCCCTGCTGGATTCATTTTGCAAAAAGGGGAAACAGAGAGAGGGAGAGAAAAGGGATCCTCAGAGCATCCAAGCCAGGTCTTATATCTAGAGGCCAGAATCTTCAGGAAGCTCAGTGTCCCTTGGAGAGAAGGGGAAGCTTCTGTAGCCTAGTGGATTCAGCACAAGGCAGCTCCACGGTGGGGCCAGCAGCCCTGGGTATGGTGATGTACTCCGAGCCCACCCAGAGCCAGTGATAGAGGAATAATGCTGGTGCAGATGGGGCCATAGAGATCACCAGGTCTAGCACCCCTGTTACAGATGAGAAAACTGAGGCCCAGAGAGGGGAGGTGCTCACACAGTGTCACCCAATGAGTGTGACATGAGTCAGTGTTAGGTAAGCCAATAGAGCTTTCATTCTGAGCAAAGGAAGACAACTGAGTTAAGCCCAGAGCACTCTCTTTGTGAGTTGGCCTCGTGATGCTGTTTAAATGTCCTTTTCTTATTTCAAGAGCGCGTTCCCTCTCTTAAACAATTAATGCATCCCTGCCAACCTTTGGCCACTGCTGCCTCTTCAAACCCAGAGTTGCTGGGAATTTCCAGCCAGCAGAGGGAGGTACCTGAGAGGCCCCTGGCCAATGTGCTTAGCTCTCAGGATCAGCCGGACCACAGCAGAGAAGCTTCTGGGGTCTCCGGGCTGCCTGTGGGGGAGAAACAGCCAGGGGCCCCTGTCCTGGTGACCACTCCCAGCATCATCCCATCTGCCAACCCCCTTCTCCAACAGGAGGCCCTCAGGAGCCCCCCCAGGAGTGGGGACCAAAACCAGGGGATGGGGTCAAGGGGCGTCTGGCCTTTCCGAAGCCCACCTCCCCTGGATATCTCCAGACGGAGCCTGGCAGTGTCAAGGTTGTGCAGGAGATCGTCCTTGGGGAGCCGGGGCACCATAGAGGTGAGGCTGCCGCCCCGGGCACCCCGGGTCTGCCCCGCCAGCACGTGTCCTACATGCCTGAGGGCCCCATCCTGCCTGATGGCCCAAGGGAGGCCACACAGCAGCCTTCAGGGACAGAATCAGAGGACACAGAGGGAAGTCGTCGTGATGTGGAGCTGCTGGAGTACGAGCTATTGGGAGACCTGCGCCGGGAGGCGCCACCTCTGAAGGGGGACCATGGCAAAGAGAGGCGGGGGGGCGAGGATGTCGATGAAGACCGCGACGTGGACGAGTCCTCGCCCCAGGACTCCCCCCCCTCCCACGTCACCCCAGGTCTGCAGAGCTCCCCAACCCGAGGCGGGCCACCCCCTCAGACAGTTTCCAGAGGAGCCACTGGCTTCCCCGGGTTCCCAGCTGAGGGTGCCATCCGCCTCCCTGTCGATTTCCTCTCCAAAGTTTCCACGGAGACTGAGGCCTCAGAGCCCCCCGGGCTCAGTGCAGGGCCCACGGCGGAAGGGCAGGACACGCCCCCCGAGTTCACCTTCCACGTGGAAATCAAAGCCAACGTGCAGAAGGAGCAGGCACGTTCAGAGGTGGATTTGGAAGGGCCTGCACTTCTGGGCCCCCCTGGAGAGGAGCAAGAACCCCAGGGCCCTTCTGAGGGAGAGGACACAAAAAAGTCTGACCTTCCAGAACCATCAGAAAGGCAGCCTGCACCTGTTCTGCCAGGGAAGCATGTCAGCCGGGTCCCTCAACTCAAAGGTCTGTGTCTTGAGCTCCTTCAATCCTTCCCATCAACCTCGTGTGCCACCCAGGCTGCGGGCACTGCCACTGAGCTTCCGGCCCTTCCTTGAGTCCTGCTGCTTCTGAGGTTCCCAGGATAACCGCTCCACGGACCAGCCGGGCACTGCTGCACACCCTCCTGTGGCCTCCTCCCGTCCCTCAGCCTCTGGTAGCACGCGCTGCCCTCACGCTTGCCCGCCGTTCCGCATGTCACCAACCCCCCGCCCAGTGCTTTCCACCCTGTTCGTTTCTCTGGCCACTCGAGTTATTTACTGCAGTCTACCAGCCCACAGCTGGTTGGTGTGCCGCCCCCCACAGGGTGGATGACAGCCGGTTCCCTTATGTGCCCCAAATTCATTGTCTAGAACCCTCCCAACCCTTCCAAGGGGACAAAATTAGCCCCGCTTTGCAAACGAGGAAACTGAGGCTCAGAGAGGGAGGAAAGTAACTCGCCAAAGGTCACCAAGCAGTCGGGGACAGAGCCACATTCACAATCCGGGTGGGTCTGCTGTGCAAGTCACACTCTGCCCTGGTCAGCACAGCGCCTTCCAGAAGGTTCTCCGAGCCCAGAGACACAGGGGCCGTGAGCCTTCCTGTGCTGCTCATCCATGGACAACACATCACATGCAGCAGACGACATGTGTGAGGATTTGGGGTAGCCGAGAGCCTATGCTGAACCCTCTGCCCAACAGCCCCCACCCTGACCCACCCTGCCTTGTGGAAGGGGAGACAATAAGCAGAAACCAAACATTCCTGTCTCGAATCTTCTCCTCCTCCCTAGGCAGAGCTTGGGGACCCTATGCTGGGATTACAGGGGCCTCAGCCCCAGCCCGCTTGACCACAGCAGCCCGTCGGGTGCTGGAGAGGTAGGAGGGGAGGTTCCCCCATGTTGGAGTCTCTGTGTCCTGTCAGGAAGACGAGGCCAGAGGAGGTCTCAAGGGTACACATCGGGCACATTCATACATTTAGGACCTCTAGCGTCTGGAATTATTTGCAGGGCCCAGAAATGACTGTTTCCTGAGCCGTCCGTTACAAACCTCTGTTGCATTTTTATTAGGTTTTACTTGTCAAGAGAACTTAGAAATGTTGTAGATAAAGGAACCTGTATTAAAATTGAAGACCGAAAAAAAAAAGAAATCACATATCCTATTTTAAAATGTCCTAAATTCCAAAATAGTTGGGCCAATAACTGTGATGTGGCAGATTATAACAGCGTTTCCTGAAATGGTGTTTGGTGAACACTGGCTGTTGATGGATGTATCCAGGGGAAAAAGAGTTCCATGGTCCAATTAGTTTGGGAAAGACAGGCTGAGCAAAGTGAAGCGAGGTTTGCTGAAGCAGGACTTGTCAGAACCTTTAATATTCTAGTGCACATTATGACGCTCTGAGAAAAGACGTACAAGAGTATGGAGTTCCCAAATTTATGTGATCCCACCTGCTCACATCTCCTGGAGGAGGACCTGTCCGGGAGCACCCAATTTGGGAAATGCACATCTAGCAACTGCTTTTGTTGTGACATGGCGGTGGCGGCGATAGTTGATTCAGGCAAAAGATGTGAAACCGGTCCATCTGGGGCTCTTATTAAAATGCATATTCCTAGGCCCCACCTTAAGCTTACAGAGTCTTGGGTGGGCCCTGGAATCTGTGTTTTTTCTCAATGGTTCTGCTGCGTAGTACTTGGTGAAACTCTGCGGGCTAGATCATCACTTCGGGTCACTCTAGAAATCCAGACTCCAGTGGCCAGTGTGAAGCTCCAAGACACCCCATTGACCCTCTGGCAGGCAGAATGTGATATTGAAACCAAAGATGAAAATCTGTCGTCAATTTTCAACAAAGAAAGTCCACAGAAGGAAAGGATGGGTTGGAGATAGTGCTGGCAGATGTGTGGTTCCCCAAGGGGTGTGGCACTTACACACAAAAGTCGTCAGTGGTTTGGTTCTGAACTCCAGAGATGATCTGTTAAGATGCTTGACCATAGTTTGTAGCTAATTTGGGAAAATGGCAAGGATTAGTCCCCCTGGGGAGGGCCTGTAGGAGGCGAGGAGAGCCCCCCCGGGCTGGCATGGAATGGGCTTGTCGGAGGGCAGCTGGGGCTAGTGACTAATCCCCTCTAGTGAGGGGCAGGCTCTGTGCAAACCACTCACTTACCCTGTTGGGTGACAGCATGAGTAGGGGGTGGTTCTACAGAAGGTTGGAGCATAGCTGAGCTTCCCCATCTGTGGCCCTGGGGCCGCCAAATGCCCCTCCTTGGCACGGAGGTGGGGTCCCTGCTGGATGAGGCTGACCCTGGCCGAGACAGGAAAGGAGCCTTTGAGAAATGGGATCTGCAATGTCTCCGATCCCCATCGCCCCCGTGCCCGCGTGTGCCTGGAACACGTTTTCACTGCGCCCCCTCTGCATGTCCCCACCCTCGGCCAGCCTGCTCCAAGCAATGACCCCAGTGTGCTGTGCTGATACTAACAACGAGAGACCGATTCAAGGGGAAAGAAAATGAACTGGATTTCCACCAAGCCCCGCTGAACAAAACACATTGCACTGATCCCGAGAAATCAGCGGTAACTACATCCAGCTCTTTCTGGGAGCTGTGCAAATGGGTGTAACTTACACTCTCGTTTTATATCTTATCAGCTCGCATGGTCAGTAAAGGCAGAGACGGGACCGGAGCTGACGACAAAAAAGCCAAGGTAAGCTGAGGAAATTGTGAGCCTCCGCCAAAGTCAGGTTTATCAGGAAGCCATGCTTGTATGAATTAATTTGTCTGTGTCACATGTGGAGAGCATCTGCCGCTGAAGGATGACTGTCATTAGAAGTGCTTTGTATTCTTATGCAAACTTTTCAAGTTCCAGCATTTATCCATTTTGATGCTTCTGCCAGGGAAGGGCGGTCGGCAGGTTAATGAATGAGCGCTCCTAATTGCAATGTCATTAGCAGAGTTGAAATGAGATGTTCGCAGCAAACGAAGATGCATTTGAATTTTCTGCGGTTAAGTTTGAATTTTGCACATCTTACACTTCCCACTGCAGACCTAGGATCAGCAAACATCTATACACACACACACACACACACACACACACACACACATTTAAGGTGAATAGAGAATATCATTTACTCAGGTGGCTGAGGGAGCATTGATCAAGGAAGTGACCTCTCACCTAAGGTGGAGGGTTCTGGAATCGCCTGAGGAAGAGGACCAGTGAGGCAGGCCATGAAGGAAGTGTAAAGGAGGGTTGCTGAGGCAGAGGTGGGAGCAGCATTCTGAGGAGTGGGAACAGCACAGCAAAGCCCAGAAGCATGAGGAAATGGTGCGTGCTCTGAGAACTCGAAGCAGCTGGGTTGGCTGCCGCGGAGCGCCGGGAGGGGCTGACTGATGCTGGGAAGGATAGTCAAGGAGGAAAACGTGATACACGCCCTAAATGCTAAGTGGACACGTGGTACAGTAGATGCCATCTTGAAATCTTGCCAAGGGGCCAGTTTGACATAAGCTGTGGCCAGTCTTCAGAAACCAACCCAAGGAACCATGAATGAAGCGGCTGCTCTCACCAAAAGCGCATCCACGGCCATGCTGGCTTCCTCAGTGCTTCCTGTCAGCTGTAGTTTCCTCCCATAATGACTTTGCATCCTGAAAAATTCTCCTGTCGCTGCACAGTAATGTTTCCCCAGGAAAATCTCACTGTGGCCCTAGACGAAGACCTGTTTTTCTTAAAGGCATCTACAATTTCCGGTATAAATTCTGCCTGAAACTTCTGGGTCTTAACCTGTCCCAGAGCCCCAATGGGGTCCTCAGATGCAGAGTGTAGCCCCCGGAGTTGGGTGGCTTGTGTTTTGCTGCCCTGTAGGAAGGCAGGGTTTGACATCTCAAGACCCCGCTGGGGCAGCTGGTGAGGCCGTGGCTATTGGGCTGTCGTGATGCACATTGGGGAATCCAGCCTCATGTGTGCATGCGTTCCTTTCTTCGCTCATTTGCACACTTGGGTACCACATCCCTGCCCTGGACAGCAAGGGGTCAGTTCTTTCAGGAACCTTGGCCAGGTGGGGGGCGCTGTCGGCAGAAGGGGGGCTTGCGCAGCTGGAGAAGGAGGAGTACCCACCCCCAACTTTTCTTGTCACCAGCTCCAGCCTGTGTCCCTCCCTCACACCTTTCCCCACCCCTTGGGCCCACCTCCTCACCATGGCTGATTGGCACAGAGGGCCTCAGCCATTTGGGGGGTGGGTCCAAGGTCAATCAGGAAATAAACCCAAGAAGCCTAATGAAGTCCGTGGTCAGGATCCCGGTTGGTAGTTCTGACTTCCTCTCTGAAACACCTCTGGACTAGGCCTCTGGGTTTTATGCCTGAAGGTGTGACCCCCTCCTCCTCCCCGCTCACCTCCTCCACCAGGGCCATGTCAAAGTCCCCCAGAGCCAGTTAGGACAAGCCATCGTCCATCAGTTTCCCTCTCCTCCAAGGGGCAGCTCTGTCTGTGAGGTCATCCATTCCTCTGACTCTTGGTCTGTTAGCCCACCCCCCTCACCCAAGCTGTATCCTGAGAGTGTGTTCAAGAGCGAACACTGGCCAGATTAGGATTCACCAGATAGTGTTAAGATAAGTTTTGTTTGAGACATTAATCAGAAAGTGTGTGTGTGTGTGTGTGTGTGTGTGTATGCGTGTAACCTGAGGTATGAGGCAGAATCTTTAAGACTTAGAGCAGACACAGTCATGATTTTAGCAAGTATGATCCTCTCAGTGTGGCAGAAGGCGGCCAAGGGTTAGCAGGTCAGCATGAGCTCCTTGCCTGGAATTCAGCAGAAAGTGGGGCCCTTCTTATCCATGACACACTGGGGATGTTTTCTTGAAAAACATCCTAAGGATCACATGCTTTGGCAATCTCCATTAATTCTTTGGGCGTGAAACACCTTTAAACCAGTGGTCTCCAAAGTGGTGGGGGGCGGGGGGGGCAGCCCAAGAAGATCCAGTGGGCTAAAGAATATTCTAGAACTTCTGTTTTTTTTTTCTCTTCTCGTTTAAAAGTTCTGTCATACGTAAGTTTGATAATGTACCGCCTAGGTTGGCATCGTAGTATATGTGTTTAACTGATAAATAAGTACAAGGACGTTAGGGTGTGTGGCCACTTTCTGTTCATAGGAATGAGAAGGATGGATAAGGGTACGTGATCCAGACAGTTTGGAGATCACTGCTTTAAACTGTTACCTGCCTTGTTTATTTTCAGTTACTGTCCTTTTTCAGTTTGTTCCCCTCCCCCATGTGCTGACTTTTATTTTGATTTTATTTATGTTTATGTTTAAGACATCCACACCTTCCTCTGCTAAAACCCTGACAAATAGGCCTTGCCTTAGCCCCAAACGCCCCACTCCTGGTAGCTCAGACCCTTTGATCAAACCCTCCAGCCCTGCTGTGTGCCCAGAGTCATCTTCCTCTCCTAAACACGTCTCTTCTGTCACACCCCGAACTGGCAGTTCTGGAGCAAAGGAGATGAAAGTCAAGGTAAGGAAACCACCTTTGAAAAGAATCAGGCTGCTCTCGTGCGGTTTTCAAATGTGTGTTGTTTTTAGCCACAAAGACCTTCCTCCCGATAAACTGGTACCTGGAGGCACCGTGTAGAGCAAGGACAAGTCTGGTTGGAATGGGAAAGGGGGGCAGGGCACCATTTTTCTCAGCTCCTGTTAGTCCCTCACAGCGGCCCCCACAGCACCCCATGGGACTCTGACTTGAAAATCCCCGCCCTTTGGCAACTGAGAGAGTTTCCAGACTGCCCTCATTTGGGTTAGATATCACAAGGCCTGTGCTGCAAGGTCACTGTTCCGCTGAACCATCTTGTGGTCTTTGGTGAATGTCAGTTTCTTTTTTGAGTTTGTGTTGTGTCAAGGTCAAACCTACTAACTGACCCCAATCAGCAGGCTGTGCATGGGGGCTCTCAACCTTTGGCCCGTTTGCTTATTGGCGCTGGTGTTCAACCTGCCAAAGGCTCTTAGTGCACTCAGGAGTCCCTGAGACCTTAGGGTTGTTTGGGAGAGAAGAAAAGAATGACCTAGCTCTGTTAGCACTCACCGCCAAGTTCATCAGTGTCTTCAAGGCTCTCTGGTGAAACCAACCACCATCAGTCAGATAAATCCCTGCGGAGAATCAGAAAATGGCTGTCCGTATAGGAGTATCCTGCCCACGATGGGCTTTGGGTGGATAAAGAGCTTGATCCTCACTATAAGCTCTGTTGTGTTTTTTATAGAAAACATTAGCACAGCTCATACTGATACGTCTTGTAAACAGTTCTTCTTGGAGAAAATGGTAGTCAGGGCACTTGGCATTTGAGTCGGGCTGTGGGTTGGTTTGCTGGCAAACCCGTGAGACTGTAGAAGACATTTGTCGCATCCTAGCAGGCGAAGGGTCGTTTTGAATTTTAGCCTCGTTTTGAATCAAGGCGGTTGAGTGGGACTGGCATGGACTCTAGGTGATAGTAACCTTCCCCAGTTGTAAAAACCACTATGCCGTGCTTCGGTTTACAGGGGGCGGATGGTAAAACGGGAACGAAGATCGCCACGCCCCGGGGAGCGGCCCCTCCAGGCCAGAAAGGCCAGGCCAATGCCACCAGGATTCCGGCGAAAACCACGCCCTCCCCAAAGACCCCGCCGGGCACTGGTAAGAAGAAGCTTCTCTGGACTCCAGGTCAGGAGAAGCTGTCAGTCTGTGCTATCCTCATCTCTGAAGGCCCCTGGCAATTAGTCACTTCTGGAAGCTGACGGGCACCTGCGGTCCACTAACCACCGGATGCTCCTTTTCTTTGTAATCCTTTTGACAATTTTCCAAGGTAGATAATTGAATCCCACTTTTGATCAGTGAAGAAACCAAGGCCCTAAGAATTTGCATGAATAAGTTTAAGCAGCTCTCTTGAAGCATGAGGAGGATGCAGTCGTGTGATTAACAAGTGGCAGGAAAGGAGATTCTCTGAGGTTCTCTAACCCCCAAGTCCCGGGCCCCCAGGAGGTGTTTTTCAGCCCCCCACACACGGAGGTGTGGCTCCGTGTTTCTGGATAGGTCACTATGGGTGACCTCACACTGGGTGTGGCCCCTGCACACTTGAACTTGCTGGAGGTGGGCCCTTTGACATAACCTGAGCACTTGCTTGCTGCGTCCAAACCCCTGTGCCCATGTGAGTAAAATCCAGTTCGTTTTGGATACCAGGCAGGCTTCAGGCGAGCGATTCTGCTCCCAGTGGTGCTTATACAGAGTAGATTTGCCTTCTTTGAGGGATGGGAGACAGCCAGGATGAACCCCCCTCTCCCACAGCCCCCCAGGGGTCTGTCCCAGGCAACTGGGGACATCTGGCCTGGCTTGGCCTTGGAGTGGTGCTCAGGGGCCTGTGAGTGTTACACTGGCCTCGAGAGGCCTGGATCGGTCAGTGGTCTCTGGGCCCTGTGCTGGCCCAGGTGGGGTGCTCCGAGCCGTGTGTGCGTGTGTGTGTGTGTGTGTGTGTGTTTATTGTGGTGTTTGCCCACTTTGCCCTGGGGTGGTGCCTATGAGGACCCTTGCTCTTTAATGCCTGATAGCTTTCAAATGCTAATAAGGGTAATTCACAGAATTGTGATTGGACTTCATAAATGATTTTGATCTTGCTTTTCTTTACTTGGCCTGAAGCTGGCTGACTCACACAGCTGGAGTCCAGGCTGGGGAATGAGATCCTGCTGTCTCTCTGGATCTTACCTGCTTGTGCGTGGCAGCTTGCAGGTGCTCAGATCTCTCCGCAGGCCGCCTTGACCTGTTTCCCGCCAGTTGGGACCCCTGCCCCTGCTTCCTGAACACATTCCCTGCCCGGCTAACCTCTGCCAGGCGGCGCGGCTGGGCATGGCTAGTGCCTGCGGCATGAAGCTCTCTGAGGCCCCGTTTAGGCTTGATGATAATGAGGCTCTCTGTGGATTTTTCTTTTTAAGCTACCAAGCAAGTGCAGAGAAAACCACCCCCTGCAGGGGCCAAATCTGAGCGAGGTAATTCTGAGGCCGCTTTGCCCCGTGGGGCACTTAGCTTTCCGTGTGTGGCTGTTTGCTGGCTTGGGTTTTTAGAGTGGAGAGGGCCTGCTTCTGAAACGTGGGCTTCACACGTTGAACCTGGCGGAACACGCAGAACCGTCAGAATTCCTGCTCCTTGTGTGTGGCCAATGCAGATGTGCCTGTCTGATCGATTCTAGTCTTGCGTGTTCTCGTTTCCTCCAACTGAGGCTTTGGGGGAGGGGCAGGGAGCCTGCGTCCCCCGTTGTTGGTGGCTGCTGGAAGCTTGGAGCAGGGCAAGGTGTGAAATTCCTGCAGGAATGTATGAAACACACGTGTATTAAACACGCATCCCCGCGCTGTTACTACATCCAGCCTTCAGATCAACACTGTGGGCTGTGACCGCCCTCCCCATTTTCCAGATGAAGACACAGGCTTAGGAGGCGGAGTGGCTTGCCCAAGGTCCATCTGCAATTACGTGGCGCAGAAAGGATTTGTAGCCAACACCAAGCCCCGCGGTCAGCCTGCGTGTCTGGAGGGGCGGGGAAGGGGCGACTGAAGCTGGAGCGGAGGCCCCGTCTATTGCTTCCCTGTGTGGAAAAGGAGGGACAAAAAAATCTTCATTTGTCCTGTTGCCACAGAGCTCGACGACATTAGGAACATCCAACAGATGTGGAAATTCAAACAAAAAAGTGGCGGTGGCTCTTCTCTTGATGAGAGAAGTCGCCTTTTTGCTGCCGCCTGAGCCATCCTTCTCCAGGTTGGAGCCTCCAGGTCCCTGCTCCGTACACGTGGTTCCTGGGGCCAGGAGACCTGGGAAGCTTGGAGGCGGCAGTAGAGCTCAGCCACCGCCAGAGCTGAGGGGAGCCGGGCCCTCACGCATGCACAGCATCCGGCCCCATGGCTCTCAGACTCCACTGTGCACAAGAACCCCCAGGGAGCTTGGGGGGCACTCGGGTGGGCGGCTCAGGTCACGATCTCACGGTTCACGAGTTCAAGCCCCATGTGAGGCTCTGTGCTGACAGCTCAGAGCCTGGAGGCTGCTTGAGATTCTGTCTCCCTCTCTCTCTCTGCCCCTCCCCTGCAAGTGTGGGCTCTAGCTCTCTCTCTCTCTCAAAAATAAACATTTAAAAAAAAAAAAAGGGAATTCCCCAGGGGCTTGGGAAGGCCCCGTAGTGCAGGTCTCTCAGCCCAGGAGGCTCGGTCATGCCAGGTCTGGACAGGCCCAGGAATTTGCATCTTACAGGTCTCATTCCTGACTCGAGGCTCTGGACATTCTGAGGCAGGGGCCCCTGGGCCACACTTGCAGAAACACTGCTTCACGGGGCAGATGGAGAGNGTTGGGGAGAGAACAGTCCCAGCAGCCTTCCTGGAAGTCTGCAAAGGTGACAGATCACCGTGCATGGGCACAGCAGGGGAGAGGGGTGTTGGGGAGGGCACGGGGGGCAGGGCGGGCAGGGCAGGGCCGCA
>NW_027532607.1:662319-676298 GCF_008692635.1 Crocuta crocuta
TTAGGGACGGGTGGACATGAAGCAGGCTTACTGTCGTGGAGCCCACACAGCACAGAGGAGTCGGGGAGGCTGTGCAGGGGCCTGCTGGGATAGAGGCCTTGAACTTGCTGAACAGCTTAGAAGTCACCCAGTGGGCAAAGGGTCTATTGGATCCAGACAAGGGCAGCCCCCCGGTCCCATCACCGGGTCACTCTTTCTCAGGGAAAAGTCATGTAGAATTGCACTAGCTTTACAAAGCACATCCACACGCTGGGGCGCCTGGGTTAGGTTAAGCGTCCGACTTTCGCTTAGGTCATGATCTCGCGGTTCGTGGGTTCGAGCCCCGCGTCGGGCTCTGTGCTGACTGCCAGCTCAGAGCCTGGAGCCTGTTTCAGTCTGTGACTCCCTCTCTCTCTGACCCTCCCCTGCTCACGCTGTCTCTCTCTCTCCTAGAAATAAATTTAAAAAAATATATTAAAAAACAAAACAAAACAAAAAAACAAAGCACATCCACACGCATCCGTGCCTGGCTCCCCTCACTGTGGCATTCTGATTCTCTCCATGTTCAAGTTGAGACCCCTGAGCTCTGAGACGGAACATGACTTGTCCGAGACCACACAGTGTGTTGGAATCTATCTTTTGACTCCAGGGGCAGAGACGGTCCCCTTACGGAGGGCTACTGGGTGGTCCTTGGTGACCGCTCTGCTGCTTCTCTGGGAAACAGGGAGTCTCTGTCCCTAAGCAACGAGGCCCAGAGGGAGAGACGTTTCTCTAGAAATGAGAAGCAGGGCAGCCTCCTGCTGGGTTAGCTGAGCCTCTGGCCTTGGTCCCACCTGCCGAACCAGTTCCGGGAGTGGGCTCTCAGGACAGGCAGCCCCCAGGGCTTTGTCTGGCTCCCACCAGCCCCAGCCCTGGGCTCACCCACTCCTCTCTCTCCAGGTGAATCTGGGAAATCTGGGGATCGCAGCGGCTACAGCAGCCCCGGCTCCCCAGGAACCCCCGGCAGCCGCTCCCGCACCCCGTCCCTGCCGACCCCGCCCACCCGGGAGCCCAAGAAGGTGGCAGTGGTCCGCACTCCACCCAAGTCGCCATCTTCAGCCAAGAGCCGCCTGCAGACGGCCCCTGTCCCCATGCCAGACCTGAAGAACGTCAGATCCAAGATCGGCTCCACCGAAAACCTGAAGCACCAGCCAGGAGGTGGGAAGGTAAGGGCGCCGGGAGGCTGGCTGGGCGTGTGGTGGCCCCAGGACACCAGGAGAAGGTGTGTGGGTCCCCCAACGGTGACTCTCGCCTCACCTGGCACCTCAGTCCCTCCCAGATGTCTTCAAGGAAAGACAGCACGTTATGGTTCAATTCTGATTTGGGGTCGCCCCCCAGGCCGTGAGTGCCCTCCCTCCTCAGGGGAGAGAAAGTACTGGTTCCTTCCTTCCCTGTTTGAGCCCCTGCTGACTGGACAGTATCAGAGATTACAGGGTTGATTGTATCTCCATGACTTGGGGGTTCTCAAAGACTTGGGGCACCCACAGCGGCCCCCCAGCCTGTCTTGTGTTTGGAACAGGACACAAGCAATCTGTAGGTGAGTGTCTCTGGCAGTCGCTGGGCATTAGGTTAGGTTTCTCTCGAATCTTCAATTCTGGGGAAATTTGGGGTGCCATTTTGAACAATCTTTGGGTTTCCTAAAGGTAGAGAAACGTGAGCTTCCAGGGGCCTCCGGTGGTGGGAGAGGGGGACTGACCCGGACCCCCTTCCTCTTCTTCATGTCCCTGTCCCGGTTGTATGAGTTTCCTAAGGCTGACATAGAAAATACCACAGACTGGGCAGTTATTATAACAGAAGTTTATTTCCACACAGTTCTGGAGGCCAGATTACCAAGATCAAGGTGTTGGCAGGACTGGTTTTCTATGAGGTCTCTCTGCTTGGCTTGTGGATGGCGCCTTCTCGTGTTCTCGCATGGTCTTTTCTCTGGGTGCCCCGTCTCTCCTTCCTAGAAGGACACCAGTCATATCGGATGGGAGCCACCTCTTTAAAGACCTCACTGGGTGGGGGGGGACATGGTTCAGCCCAAAACAGCCTGCCTCCCCCTCCAGCTCCAGGAAGGGGAGTGGAGAAGGGAGGAGAGGTGGCGTGTGTGGGGGACAGAGGACCACGACTCCGCTCTTAGGAGCACAGATGTGTTCAGCCTCCTGGGTGTGGGCCATGGGGGGTGGGGGGTGGGGACAAGCCNGGGTGGGGGGGCATTACAGCATCCGGAACCGATGTTTTCCTTTTAGTTAGAGCCACGCGCCTCCCCCACAGTGGCGGCCTTTGCAGTGTCGATATTATTTATCGCTCTTGGCTGGGTCTGGGGCACCGTGAAGGGAGGGCGTCTCAGGGCTTTCCGTCCATGTTGGTGCCTTAGTTGAAACCTGTGCCTTGGTCCCCAGAGAGCTTCAGGGCCTCCCCCTGGCCTTTCCCAGCCCGGGTGGCTGAAGAGTCCTGCCCAGTTGGGAGGTGTGGGTGCCTCCCGGGGTAAAGCCCTAGGTCTCATGGCCGCTGGTCTCTGGTCCACAGAGTTGGCCCTGGGCCCGTGTTTACTTTCCTACAGTGTTTGCCTTGGCTGCTCCTCGCAAAGATGCCCATCTCCTTCCGGGAGGGGCTGGGAGCTGGGGCAGCTGGGCGTGGGCTTGAAGTTGACCCCTCTGGAAGCTTCTCGGCAGAGGGACCTGCAGGGACAATGTTTCCACGGAGGTGGGGTGCTGGCCACTGGCGTCCCACATGCCCCTCAGCACCGAGAGCGTTTGGTGTGTGTGCCCTGTTTTCGTGGCATAAAGTGACTGTTTGGTCCTCGCTTTGAAAAAGGAAAAACAAAACCCCCACACAGCCAGTTCTGCACCCACGAAGAAGATGGTGTGGCTGTGACCAGCATCTCACCAGGACTCGTTACTGCAAGAGAGAAACTGTCACCGTCAGCACCTGCAGCCTGCGGGCTGTCACCCAGCAACAAACACTCACCTCTTCCTGCTGGCCCAGGCTGCACCTCTGCATCAGCCCAGGCTGCACCCTTCCCTGACCAGGCTGCACCCCCATCAGCCCAGTCTCACCCCTGCATCAGCCCAGGCTGCACCCCTCCCCGACCAGGCTGCACCCCCATCAGCCCAGGCTCACCCCTGCATCAGCCCAGGCTGCATCCCTGCCAGACCAGGCTGTACTCCCATCAGCCCAGGCTGTACCCTCATCAGCCCAGGCTGCACCCCTGCATCAGCTGAGGCTGCACCTCAACCAGCCCAGGCTGCACCCCCCCATCAGCCCAGGATGCACCCCAACCAGCCCTGACTGAGCCTCTGACGTCAGCGTGGAAAGTACTGGTGGCTCTGGCCCAGCCCCAGCAGCTCTGCAGAGAACTCAGGGTCGGGCCGAGCTTTTCCCAGTGAAGACGCTTCCGGGGCTGGAATCTGCCCCTCGCACCCAGGGCTGCCCCGTCTGTGGGGGAAGAGGAGTCGGTGGAAGAGGCCCAGCGACCAATGCTCAGGGTGGACATGCTCACCATTTGGGACGCAGGCACCAAGCTGTCCGCTTGGTTAAAGGGAGAGGGCGACTATTCAGGGCTCTCTGTGGGGGGAGGCAGGGAAATGACAAAGGGAGGAGTAGCAGCTTCCCTTAAATCCCATGGAGAACCCAGAAAATTGTCTGAAACAAGAAACCTTCAGCCATGACGAGGAATATAATACAATCTCCAGGGGAAATGAAGAGAACAGACACAGGGAAGCAGAGGGCGCGAGTGCTCCATGGAGAAGGCCTGTGAACGGCCCGGACGGCAGGTCTCCCGAGCTCTCCTTGAGCCCTTTGGGGCCCTGTGGCCTCCGGCAGTGCCTGCCATGCAGCAAGTGCAGCGAGTGTTTATTTAGGCTGCAAAAGGGCCAGCGCCCAGTGTGAAGAATAACATGGCTCCCCGCATAGATGCTCACACGGAAGGAGGAGGAGCCAGTGGCTCAGTTTGTAAACCTGCAGACTGAAAACCACAGGGGATTGATGGAAATCAGTGGTTGGAAAAAAAATGCAAAACACCTGTTTACTGCTTTGTACTTTGCCCTGTTTTTGAGATTTGCTACTGTGAGCAGATATTGCTTGAAGAGTCCAGAAGGAAATTCTTTTTTTAATGTTTATTTACTGAGAGAGAGAGAGAGAGAGAGCATGCTCGAGAGAGCACAATCGCACAGGCAGGGGAGAGACAGAGAGAGGGAGACACAGAATCTGAAACAGGCTCCAGGCTCTGAGCCGTCAGCACAGAGCCCGACGTGGGACTCAAACCCACGAACTGTGAGATCGTGACCTGAGCTGAAATCAGACACTCCATGGACTGAGCCACCCAGGCGCCCCAGAATGAAATTATTTTTAAAAGAAAACGCAGATAAGCACTTGGCCGCTTTACCAGAACCAGCTGGATCCACCCGAGGTTGGGGGAGAAGGGAAGGCAGGCCAGCCACGCAAACAGCTTCCCGGGGCACCAGTTCTTCTATATTATTATAAAAAAATAATAATAGTGTCGAAACTACTTAGGTTTTGCTTACTATCTGTCTATCTAAAAGTTTGCAGAGAAGAAAACGAGAGTATGACAAAATGCTGATAGTCATAGAGATTGTGTGTGATTCTTTTTCTCTGTTTTCCCTTTTCTTTCCAAATTTTCTACAATGAAAGCAGTTCTAATCAGAAAAAACGTGGTTGGCAATACATTGTAACTGAAATTGTTACAGCAGATGATAGTAAAGCAAAAAATAGAATGTCCATGTAATTGAAAGGGGAAATGTTTAAATACCAGGAATTAAACTGTATGACAGGACTTATCTGTTGTGGAGTTCAGATGTCATGCCAATAATCCATATAGTCAGTAAAGAAAAATATCTATAAGTACAGGGAGCTAACAATTGCATTTGCCTGTTCCCTAAGCTCAGTGTCATATGCAGCAGAGCCTAATTGTATCCCTGTCACCAACATTACCACAAATATTTGGGAATTACAAAATTGTCATGTGTCACTGTTCAGTTTGGAAGTGAAGAACGTGTCTTCTGAGTGCATTGGTAACAACTGGAGGTGTCCCCAATTGTACTTAGAGGCAATTCATAATTTTAATGCTTTTGTTATTTAAAAAAAGTAAGTGACTACAGCATGGAAGTTATGTTTTTAGTGACGGAATAAAGAATACAAAAAATAAGACTGCAGGGGCACCTGGGTGGCTCAGTCGGTTAAGCGTCCAACTTCGGCTCAGGTCATGATCTCACAGTTTGTTGGTTCGAGCCCCGCGCCGGGCTCTGTGCTGGCAGCTAGCTCAGAGCCTGGAGCCTGTTTCAGATTCAGTGTTTCCCTCTCTCTCTGATCCTCCCCTGCTCACGCTGTCTCTATCTCTGTCTCAAAGATAAATTTAAAAAGAAAAAAAAATAAGACTGCAGATACAAAGATAAGAGTAGAGGGGCACCTGGGTGGCGCCGTTGGTTAGGCATCCGACTTTTGATCTCGGCTCAGGGCATGATCTCACAGTTCCTGAGTTCAAGCCCCGTATCGGGCTCTGTGCTGATGATGCTTGGGATTCTTTATGTATCTCCCTCTCTCTACCCCTCCCCTGCTTGTGCTCTCTCTCAAAATAAATAACTAAACTTAAAAAAAAATAAAAAAAGAGTAGGAAGAAATTGGAAAACACAACCAGTACAACGGGACATACAACAGCATTGAAAGCTGGTTCCTTCCTCCTGTCCTGTGCTCCATTCACCCGGCATGTCTGGGGCACCTCTGCATGCCGGGCTCTGTGCAGAGGGCTCCTGTCCCTGAGACCCAGAGCAAAAGGGGCGCAAGGACAGGTTGGTCTGGGAAGGATGTGCAGCCCTCACCCCGGAAGGTTCCCCACACTGAGGGGATGTCACCTGTGTTGTTATGACTCACACTGAGGGTCCACCGCACCCCTGACCGTCCCCCACACTGAGGGTCAAGCATCACCACACTGAGGGACCCTTGACCAGCACCACTGAGGGTCACCACACCGAAGTCCTCTGTGTTATGGACTGCCCCACAATGAGATATGTCACCAGCAAGTCAGAGAAGACAGGGCAGGCCCCTCTTGGAACCGTCATTGGTGTCTGAGTGCTAGACCCGTGGGCTGAAAGAAGACAGGGAGAAACTGCACCCTGGAGACGTTCAGACAAAAAGCAGAAGGAAGTTCGAAGTGACAGAGCTGGGGTGGCGGGGGCACATGGGTTCAGGTGGAGTTTTGTTCCTTTACACAAGAGCTAAGGTGGAGGGGGGGGGGGTTGCCGGCCGATAGAGGGAGGGCCTTGCTGGGTCTGCGATGAAGCAGCTGGGCGTTTGCTCTGACAGGACAGGAGACGACCGAGAAGGAGGAGGGCACTGCCCACAGGGAGCCACCCTCGGGCTGCGTGGTGAGTGGGCCGTGGGGGCTGCGGTTGGGAGAATCAGAATTGAATAACAGAGCTGGTGAGGGCCGAGCGAGGTTAAGGCAACACCACAGAGAGCCCTCAGCGGCCCTTCTGTGTGGTCAGTGGGAAGCACAGGGCCCCAGGGACCGTGCAGGGTGGCCCTCACTCGGTTCCAAGGCTGCCTGGTCCGGAGAACCAGGGAGATGCCCATGGCTGCCAGGGGTGGTGGGAAAGGATCACAAAGCCATGGCCGGAGAAGGGCATGGGGGCCCAAACATGAGGGTGGCCTGGTTGGCTCTAAGCAGATGGAGCTAAAGTCACGTCCTCTGAGGATGTTCAGGCCAGTGCCTGGGGTGTGCATGCTCCCCCCCCCCCCCCCTGCCCCCCCGCAGGAGCTGAAGAGCCTTGAAAACCCGGGGCTGCAATATTCCAGGCGGCCACAAGAGGGCAACAGAACGCTGTGTCCGTTCTCATTGTAAAAAGCAGACACTTAGAACGTTTAACATGGAGTAAGTTAAGTCAGTTTGTACCTGGGGTAGTCTGCCTCTCCTGCGTCAGGGCCATTTTAACTGAGCTAAACCTGAGCTGAGGTGCCAGGCCCTGCAGAACAGGGCTGGGACTCTCCCCTGGGACAGCCCTGTAATTCTCTGACCCTCTGGGAACCTCTCCCTGTACATGGCATCTTTCTGAACAATCTTGTGTAAATCCCATAATTTTAAAGATGCACCGGGTATGTTGATCCTAGCGAAGCCAGGCTGGGCCCAGCAAGCACCAACGTGTGCTGGAGACAGGCCTTGCCAGGGACAGCCGGTGGACACTGGGCCAGCCTGGAGAGCTCCTGGGGTAGGACTGGGCCATCTGGGGCATCTTGAGAGCTCTGAGCCCAAACAGAATCAAATCAAGACCCAGCGAGGGTTTGGGACAGCTTCAGGTCCTCTAGGAAGTGGATGGAGCCCGAGTGGGACTGTCTTCAGTTACAGCCTCTCCTCTAAGATCAAACCCTGACCACAGGAAATTCTCCCTTGACTGTGAGTCCCTGAGACCAAACTTTGGAGCCTCTAAAAAATTGCTCTTTCCTTTGATGAGGATTTTCAGTGTCTGCCCAGAGCTGAGGTTCAATATCATACATGTTGCTCTAGATGAGAACTTAAGTTTCAGGATTTCAGTTTCATAATGCCAACCCTTTTATCCCCCTTCTGGAAATCTAACATTCTGTAAAGGGTGTTGACTTAATTTGAAGAATAACAGTAATTCAGGTCTGCTTTGTCTATTGCCAAATCCCACAAACAACTTGTTGCCTTTTGGGTGTGTGGGGGATTGGAACAAGAAAAAGCCACATTAAAAAAATTTCTATGTGTACTGTAGATCTTGTTATTGCTTAATGTCACTTGATCCATTTGATGAATTTCTTTACATGGACTAATTCGGAAAACAAGGTTGTCTTCCTTGAAAAACTGGTCAGTTTTTATTGTCAGATAAGGAGAGTTAGGTAGCCCATCGTGTTTCCCTTTTTGCTTTGGCTTCCAGGAAGCTCGGAGTTAAATGTAATGACCAGTCGAATTGTCAGTCCTGATGACCTCTGCTTCTTTTACCAATATCCTTTTAATTTTGTTGTTTTCATATTTTGTGCGTTTGCATGTGAGTGTTTTCTAATACTAAGCGGCTCCAATTCCTTTGTGAAGGGCAAAATCTGCTTCTGGGACTTATCCAATGGAAAGTGATGAGTGAAAAATGATCCCCACAGAAGGAGTTCATGTCCGACTCCTTAAAACCTGAGGATGACCTGAAGGGATTCAAAGATATTACGCAGAGGGCAGCGGCAGCTCCTTAAGAAGCAGTGTAAGAAAGCCTGTTGCATGTGCTGTTCCCAGCATAGGCCTGGGCCGAGGCAGTGTCCCTGCGGCCCCTTGCTGGCAGGAGAGAACTGTGATGCTCACAAGAGAGCGGTGTTTGTACTTGGTGTATGAGAACACCGGCTTGAGGACAGCTGGGGGAAACTTTGTTGTCACATAGGAAGGTAGGTAGCCTGGGGTTATACTAACCACTGAGTTGAGGAGGTTACCGAGCCTCCCTGGGCCTCAAATGGCCTCCTCATCACTAAGTTAGGGGCATGGCAGGTGAGAAGGGTGAGACAGAATCAGATATTTACCCAACCTCTAAATGAGGGGTGGTTTTTAAATGTAGGGGTGCCTGGGTGGCTTAGTCGGTTAAGCGTCCGACTTTCGCTTAGGTCATGATCTCGCGGTTCGTGGGTTCGAGCCCTGCATCGGGCTCTGTGCTGACTGCCAGCTCGGAGCCTGGAGCCTATTTCAGAGTCTGTGTCTGTGTCTCCCTCTCTCTCTGACCCTCCCCTGCTCACGCTCTCTCTCTCTCTCTCTCTCCCTCCTAGAAATAAATAAAACTTAAAAAAAAATTTTTTTTAAAATGTAAAAACCAGAGAAGAGGGGCACCTGGGTGGCTCAGTCAGTTGCACATCCGACCCATCATCTCAGGCCAAGATCTCACGGTTCCCGCATTCGAGCATCAGGCTCTGTACTGACAGGCAGAGCCTGCTTGGGATTCTGTCTCCCTCTCTCTCTGCCCCTCCCCCTTGCAGTGCTCTGTCTCCTCCTTAAAATACATAAACTTTAAAACAAAACGACAGAGAAGAAATGACGAAGAATTTGAGTATATAAAGATGTAAACGGTTGTAGGAAAAAGTCACCCACAAGCCAAAAGGGGGCAAAGGAGCAACTTTGTAATTTAAAAAAGAAAAAAACCTGTAGAATAAGCCAACAATGCAATCCATTTATGTCGGTCAAAGCAAACGGATTCCTTACATGCCTGATGCTGGTGGCCGTGCAACGAAACGGACTTTCTCAGTGGTGCTCACAGGGGGTAAAGTGACCGAACCCCTTCAGAAAGCCGCTTGGAGAGCTGTACGGAGAATTTTTAGAATATTTATAACTTTGACTCTGCCATGAAAATAATCCATAATATGGAAAGACGTCCTTGCAGAAGATGTTCACGGTGAGGCTGTTCCCGTTATATAAAATGGAATAGATACAAATGTCTAATTACACAGATATCACAAAATGGAGGAGGACATATTCTTTATTTTTTTAACTTTTATTTATTTTTGAGAGAGACCGTGCAAGCGGGGAAGGGGCAGAGAGAGAGGAAGACAGTATCAGAAGCAGGTTGCAGGCTCCGAGCTGTCAGCACAGAGCCTGATGCAGGGCTTGAACCCACGAACTGCAAGATCATGACCTGAGCCGAAGTGGGACGCTTAACCGACTGAGCCACTCAGGCATCCAAAACCATCCTTCTGATGACTGTACACAGGCAGATGCTTAGGAGATGATGTTACTTGATAAAGCAAGACATATAATTGTATGTAAATAATTACCACCATTTATATGTACATGATGGTAGTTTTATTATATATATGTGACTTCAAGGGAATGTCACAAAATGAAATTGTGGTTGGGTTAGGGTGGCAGGAAAGCCGTCTTTTGCTTTTTTTAAACTATTTTTCAAAATCATAATGTTATGTTGCTTTTCTAATGAAGAATACATAGCTTTTTATTTTATTTATTTTTATATTTTGAGAGAGAGAGCTTGAGAGTGGGGTGTGGGGCAGAGAGAGAAGATGACAGAGAGAGAGAATCCAAGAATCCCATGCGGGTCGCCATCCTGTGACCCTGGGATCATGACCTGAGCCAAAATCAAGAGTCAGACGCTCAACCCACTGAGCCACCTAGGTGCCCCAAGAGCTTTTTATTTTAAAAGGAACATAAAAGAAAACGAAAAAAGGGGGTTTATGGGGCACCTGGGTGACTCAGTGCGTTGAATGTCCGACTTCAGCTCAGGCCATGAGGTTCGTAGGGTTAGGGTTCGTGGGTTTGAACCCCGTGTTGGGCTCTGTGCTGGCAGCTCAGAGCCTGGAACCTGCTTCAGATTCTGTCCTTCTCTCTCCTTCTCCCTGCTTATGGTCTCTCTCTTCCTCTCTCTCTCTCTCTCTCTCAAAAAAAAAAAAAGTAAACGTTAAAATTTTAAAAAGAAAGAAAGAAAAATGGGGGCGGGGGTAGGTTTGTGCTTACCAGGTTTTTAGATCCAGACCTGTAAAATTAAGGAAGAAAATGGGATGAGGTCCAAGAGAAGATTACTCTGTTTTTATTTTGTCAGGCTAAGGACATCTCAAAATGCTAAATACAGTCTACTAGCAATGGAATTTAATAACTAATAATTTAATAAAGGAAAGGCCATTTTCACACCAAAAAGTAGGATGGACAAAAATTTGCTGGCATGTCCTCATTTCCCCATTTTGCGAGGACCTGCGGCACCCTTGATGGCTGGCTCTGGCTGTTGGGTCAGAGTTTGGGACGCTTCTCCCTGCAAGAGCCAGGCCGGGGCTCTGACCCCCAGCCACAGCCATCCTCACAGTCCTGGGTCTCTGGAGCAGCGCCTCTCACCCCCCGCGGCGTTCACAAAGGCCACACTGAGATCTTGGTGCCATTGCCAACATTTCAGAGAATGAGCCTGGCTCTTAATCAGGAATTGCAGTTCCCAGTGATTAATAGAATCGAAGGCACAGTTTACAAGCAGGGAGCACCCGTGGGGCAAGGCACCTGGGGTCAAGATGTCAGCCCGGCAGACGCAAAGGGGAGGGTTTCAGCTCTCTCTCCCTGTGCCGCGGTCGTCTGTGTATTCCAGTTTTTAGACAAATCGGGCAAAACTCATCCACCACTAAAACAGTGATGTCCCTGCCGTCGCATCCCTGGTGCCTGGAGAGAGAAGCCTCGGAGAGACAGAGGGATCAGGTGGACCACGGCTCCTCAGGGCAGCAGGAGCGTTTGCCCGGTTCCCTTCAAGGAGCTGGTGGCCTTGTGGACAAGCGCGAGCCGATGGATGGAAGGTGGGGCGCCTACCCTGCCTTCCAGCCCCTTGGAGGGATATCTGGATCCATCTTTTCCATAGGATCGTCTGTGTCTCCTCCCCGTGATGTCAGCGATTCCCAAACCTCGCCGTGCTGCCCGAAGCACCAAGGGGAGCCCGCGATGCCAATTCTGGGTCTGGGTGGAGTCTGGGATTTTAAAATATATGTCTCTATATACATCTGCAGGTGATTCGAGTGCCTCACAGGCTGGAGCACAGCCACAGAAAGGTCTCGCGAATGTTCTGGTGGGTGTGTGAATGGACACAGATGGCCCTTTTTATTTATTCATTTAATAACGTAATTGAGCACACCTCGCTCCAGCCCAGCCTGCGGGCTGCGGTTTCCAGGACTCGGAGGTGCTCTCCGCGGGGCCTCCGTGATGCAATCCTTCGGTGAAGAGCTGCCTTCCGGGGGGGTGTGCTTTGCAAACCCAGCATGGCCCGCAGTCACTCCCAGTTCTGGAATCGCCTTCCTGGGGCCGCTACTGCCCCGGAAGGTGTGACTCAGACCTCCCGCCCTCGGCCTGGAGCCTTGTCTCCTGGCCATGAAGGTTGGAATCAGCTTCAGAGTGTGTTAGGGCAGAGCAAGCGCGTCTGGGTGTGGTGTGTCACTCATCCTTTTTTCTGGCTGTCAAAGGTGCAGATAATTAATAAGAAGCTGGATCTTAGCAACGTCCAGTCCAAGTGTGGCTCAAAGGATAATATCAAACACGTGCCAGGAGGCGGCAGTGTGAGTATCGTCACACTTTCCCCGCGCCCGTTCTGTCGTTCTGCTTTGTAACAAGCGGCATGAGAATACACACTTGCGAGACATTGCAGAGAATAAACCATTCTCGGGGGCAGAGTCTGTCTGTGCCCCCAGGTTCCGGCAGCCCAGGCTCCCTGTGCCTGTGTCCACGGTTCCGGGCGGGGTGGGACCCCAGTATCGTGGGCCCCCCCGCCCCCGCCTCTGCAGAGCTGAGCCTCTCTCTGGCCGGAACCTGGAGGCCAGGTCCTCACAGCATAATACCCTGAGTCCAGCCCCCCCACCACCCGGCACGGAGCCCGTTTGAGGTTGGGCTGAAAGCGGCAGCATCTGAGACTGGGCTCTGTCCCCTCGTCCCCCATGGATGGACAGCCCTGTGGACGGCTGGCACGTCTGTTCTGATGAGCAGACGCAGTGTCTTACTGTCCTCCCTCAGAACAGGAGCAGATGCCGAGCCCTGGCTCAGGCGTAAACCAGGCCCCTCCCTGGGCAGAGACTTCAGATGAAAAATAGCCCAAAGAAGCGCACTAGGGGACCTGCCTGGGGCGCCCGGGAGTTGACAGCGAAATGCTGCTTTGGACCCTTTTACATTTGGCTTCCTCCTAATGTCTCGGGGATTGCTGGTGTCCCCAGTGGGGTTTGGGGCTGGCATCCTCACTCACCTACCCACGTGACCAGCTCTGCTGTTCCTCGCCGGCCACCCCGTGGTCACCCACGGTGGGTACAGACTGAGCTTCCGAGGCTGGGCTCCCCTTCTCTGCCGCCCCTACCCCGGCCTCTGGGTTGACTGGCGACCACATCAAAGTGGGAAGGTCGAGCCCCTCTGAGGTCCAGCCCGGGCTGGGAGAGCAGGTGTCTTGCTCCTGGCTGGCAGCGCCGGGGTGAGGGGTGGGGGACAGTGTGTCTCACTCCAGAACGGGCCCAGCCTGGGCGCACATCCCTGTGCCCAGCCCTGAGGTTTATTCTTGCAATGTGCCCTGCCCTGAGCCCTCTGGTCCCCTCGCGGCTGCTGCATGGTGCTTCTGTAACACCCCCTCACCAGTGTCTGCTCGGCGTCTTCTCTGTGTCCCCAGACCCTGCTCTCCTGTCCCACCGCTTCCAGAAGGAAAGGGAAGCTGTGGGGACCACCCCCACCCCGGCCCACAGCCGTGGGCTCCCTGTGGCGTGCTGGTTGCTGTGTTAGCTCTGGCTCCCGGCTCCCTGCTAGCACTGCAGACGTCCGCTCTGGCCGGAGGACCAAGGCCCCGTGCGCTCTGGGTTAACTCCTGCCTGGCCGGCCGGCGGAGGCTGTGCTGGTGAGGCCTGGGGGGTGGTGGGGGCCAGAGGAAGCTCCTTCAGGTGTAAGCTGGGTGCAGACGGTGCTTTCCCACTGCTGCTGGCAGTGCCCAGGACGTCAGGGGACTTCCTCGAGGGCACCTCCTGTCCTGCGCTCTGTGCCCGCCTCCGGCCAGCCTACGGGACCTGGCAAAGAGCCGCGGGAATCTCGGGCTGGTCCTGAGCGCTGGCCTTGGAGCGTGGCCACTGCTGGTGTGCAGTAGGAGCCTTCACAGCTCTTCTGGTGGAAGGCAGCTGGCTGGGGGGGGGGGGGGNTAGACCCCTGGCCTGGGCCCCCCAGCCTCTGGCCTGCGGCTCTCTCTTCCCTAGCCTGGAGGGGACGTCCCTGCAGGAAGCCCAGCTCCTTGACCATCTTGGGATCCTCCCTGCCTCCCATTTCCGGGCCTGGCCTCCTCCCTCCCCTGGCCTCCACTCCTCCCGCACTCCAGCGCTGGCTCCTCCCCTCAGGCAGTCGTTTCCCCTCTGCCTTTCCACTTCCTCCTCCTCCACGCACTCCCCTCCCCGGGTTACCTGAGGGGAAAGAGGGAAGTCTGGTCACAGAACTTACTTCCCTCTCTCTCATACCCGGAGGAGGATCTCGGCCCAGAGGAGGCGCTGTCTCC
>NW_027532607.1:676394-684301 GCF_008692635.1 Crocuta crocuta
CCCCCTCACACCCCTCACCCCCATCCACCAGCACAGGCGCTCCCCTCCCCTCCCTCCACAGACACAGGCCGAGAGCACCTGTCGGCCTCGGTCAACGCTCCATCAATAAGTGGCAAACGCCAGCATGATTTTCATTAACTAAAATCATTTGGAATTGTTCCAGGTGATTTAGACAGAAACAGATCTCCCTCCTTTTTTGTCTGGAGCTCTGGCTGGAGGCCGTCTCTTTCCTGGGTAACTTCCACTCCCTGGTGACTGGCCTCTTGTGGCCTCACACCAGTAGCTGCTGGAGGCCCTGGGCAGTGTCCCTCAGTGACCACCCAAGGACCCCCTCACAGCCATGGCTTTATAGGGCTTCCTCCAGAAAACCCATCTGCCGATGCGGGGGTCCCCATGGGGGTCCCCCTCCAGGGAGCTGGTTCTTGGGCTGAGATCCGGGGCCTCTCGGGGGCGGTCGCGCCCCTCGGGAGGGTGGGCAGTGCGGCCAGGCCGCGTCCTGGGCCCCGGGGCTGGTTCCGAGCCCCGTGTGTGTCCGAGCTGTGCTCCAGGCTCCGCGACTGGCCTGCGGGGTCCTCTGTGCCGTCTGCCCGGCTCCTCCTGTCGCTTTGCTCTTTGGGCTAAAGAACCGAAATGTGCCAGCTGGCTCCGAGTTGCCAACCTGTTCTGGGTCCTGCTTGCTGACTGTCCCCACACTTTCTGCGGTGCTGGGGTTTGTGGGAGCCTCTCCTGGGAGGAAGCCCCCCGCCCCCACTCTGCCTGCTCCTCTCTGAGCCGCTGCACATACAGCTTTCTGGCTTGTCCAACAAGACTGTCCAAATGCGGTACAAATGGATCCCATGGATCCCTCCTTTCTTTGTCCCCATCGAATGCGATGTCACTTTCATGTCAGGAAACAGTGACTCTTCTAAACCAACAGTACGGGCCCTGCACGGTGACAAAGTATCCCTGCCCCCCCCACCCCCCCGCGAGGGACTGAGGGCACTCCAGTCCCACAGTCATTCTGTGAAGACCCACCTTCCCCGGGGCAGGGTTGACAGAAGTCCACGACATGTATTCCCACCATGACCACGGTGCCTTCCTCCCGGCAGACAGGAAACGCCATTCAAGGGGGCCTGGACTTACACAGCTGCTTTTATTAAATGCATAATTAAATCCTCCTCTTTTATTCTTTGTCTCTCCCTCGGCCTCTCCCGCCTCCAGGTGCAAATAGTGTACAAACCAGTGGACCTGAGCAAGGTGACCTCCAAGTGTGGCTCCTTAGGCAACATCCATCACAAGCCAGGTAGCCCTTGCAGGAGGGAAGGCCCAGGGGAGGTGCAGGGCGGGACCCGGTGGTGCCTTCTCTGAAAGTGGCTGGGAGGGTTGATGGGCTGGGCTGGCGAGGAGAGCAGGTGGGACTTGCTGGGCCCTGGGAGGGGTGGCTGCCCTGTCTCGCTTCCGAGCGGGGCGCCGTGCTGGCCAAACCACAGTTACGAGGGAGGCAGGTCCTAAGCCCTAACCCGTGGTTCTCCCTGCGGGCTGCACCCAGGGCCTCTAGAGCCGGGGAGGGGCCTGATCTGGCTCCCGCAGGAAGGCTGGCTCGTGGATGTTTCAGCTCAGTGCCCAGCCAACATTGGGGGGTGGGGGGGACACGTCACCAACTGCACCAGCCATCGCCAAGCTCCGGCCACGACTGTAAATGCTGTTGGAACTCTGCCACGCTTCCCTTTCTCCTCCCCTTCCCGCAGCACGTCAAAATGAGAGCTACCTGGAGACCTCTCTGTGATGACGGAACTGCTCCAGAGCTGCTCTGTCCAGTATGGAGGCCACCCACCTCACGTGGCTACTGAGCCCTGGCAACGTGGCCAGGCCACGGCAGTTGCCGAAATGAGCTAATTCTATTTAATTAAAATTTAAGTAGCCACATGTGGCTGGTGGCTTCCATATTGTCCAGTGTAGATCTAGATTCTCACTCCTGCCTGGGGGTCCCGAGTGGGGACCTCGGCTGTGGGCCCGGTTCAGAGCAGAATCTATACTCGCTGAAGCATTCCTGTGAGGAGAGAAGCCAGCAGAAACGTAGTCCCCACTGGGGACTCTCCCAGTGGGAACCCCATCCCTCAGCCGTTCTTGGGTGGCTTTATCCATCTCCAGAAAGGAATGTTGGCCGTCTCTCCCTCAGGCCGTATCTCCCGTGCGTGCATGGGTGTGGCACCTAGTGACCGAGGAGGGGGCGGGGGAGGGCCCCTTCCTTAGCTAGGGTGCATGTGGCCATTTAGTTTCATTCTGAGGTCTTGTGGGGCTGTGGCTTACACGATGTTGACCAAGAAAGACTTCACTCTTTGGAAGCCGACCGGTTTAGACTTCGGAATCTTTTCTTCTCCCTTGAGCTGTCGTTGGCCTTTGCACGGACTAAGGAGGAAGAGTTTGTTGAGCAAATATTTGACACACACCTCAATTAGAGAGATGGAGCAAAGTGTCACCAAGCCCTTTGGAAGGGCTCTGACCTGTGCCCAGACTCCCTTCTAAATGAAGGACAGTCTTACCTACTCTGAAGGGTTGGGGTCCACTTCGAACGGCTTGCTTGGCCCTCTTTCAAGGCGTGGTGTCCTCACGTGTGTTGTGTTCCAGGAGGCGGCCAGGTGGAGGTAAAATCTGAGAAGCTGGACTTCAAGGACAGAGTCCAATCGAAGATCGGGTCCCTGGATAACATCACCCACGTCCCCGGTGGAGGGAATAAGAAGGTAAAAGGGGGCGGGGCAGGAGGAGGTTGCATTGAGCCGGGGCTGGTAACGGAGTGGGGCGCACGAATCTGGTCCAGTTTTGCGGAGAAGGAAAGCTGAGGCCCTGAACTGTTCCATATCATGTGGATTCTCAGCAACCATCAGGACTCAGCAGGTGAGTCTCCGCCTTCGACGGCCGTTGCCATCACGTGGGAGCCTGACGGATTCGACGTCCGGGCCTCGCCTGGAGATTCTGATTGGTCTTGGGTGCAGCCCGGGCACTGGGAGTTTTCAAAGCCTCCCAGGTGACGCTTGCGTGCTGGGAAAGGTGAGAGCCGGTGTCCTCCATGATGGTAGTCGGCCCTGTGGTTGGCAAGCATCCACGAAAGGAAGTAGCCATCCATCCCCAGAGCCAGCCAGCCCCAGCGCACCGGAACCAGTCGGGGGAGCGTAACCTAATTTTGCAAGTGGGTCACTAGGCAGTTAGAGCAAAAGAGCGGTGCTGAGATTCCTGCAGAGCCTCTGCCTGCGCGTCACGAAAACGTGCCAGTGGGGAAGGCTGCTGGACCAAGGGCCTCGGCGGTCCGGGCAGTTTCTGGAGTCCCCGGGGCTTGCTGTGGGAGCATGGGGGAGGGGAACCCAGGGTGTGTGTGGCCCTGAGCAGGCCCCCTCCTGGTGCATCACAGGATGTGGTCTCCGGGCTGTGCTTTTCTGCAAAAATGCAGCCAAAGCAGCCTGGGGGTGGGGTGTGGGAGGGGGTTCCCACCCTCTCCAGCTGGCCGCGAACTTCCGGAAGTGGCTCATTTTCCAGTTTGCAGGGCCTCCCAGCAGCTGGCAGAGGGGTAGTGGAAGGAGAAAGGGGTGTCCCCGAATCGGCACAGACTCTGAGACCCAACCCGGCATGAGGAAGGGCACTGGCCAAAGTGGCCCAGCTGGTTGGAAGTGGCGGTCGTCCCGCCACACGCTTGGTGGCAGCCGGGAGTCCCCCGGGGCAAGTCACCACAACTCACCCCCACACTCGGCTGGCAGCGGGCACCGCCTCACCTCTCATGCTGAATGCGCATGCCCCGTGCTGTGTTTGAGGCCAGAGCCCAAGGGGGCGGTTCTGGAGACGCACCTGCTGGGATGCTCCTACTCAGTCGGAGGTGCAGACAAACCTGACCACAGACGAGCTCCCCGGAGGCTGGGGTGCGCAGGCCGGGTACTTGCGCCCTTGGAGGGCCTTGCGCTCTTTGGCTCCCCACAGCGCCTCCTGTCGGCCCCCTGACACCAGTGTGGACTTGGTTCCACAGACAGGGCTTCCCAGGTCCAGAAATACTGTCTAGGTGCCTGGTCCCTAGTAAAAGAGGGGTCCGGGAGGCCATGTGCCTCAAGGGAAGTGAGGCAGGGCCCAGTTCTCTGGGGTTGTGGAGAAGGTTCTCTGCAAAAGCACAGTGGCTCTGCTGGCTTCTGTCACCTCATGCCTCTCTGGCTTAAGGCCTGGGCATTGGCGATTCCCTAGGTGAAGGAAGGTCACCGACTCTAGAAGCTTCTATGTCCTGAGCGAAGCTCTGGGCTTGACTCTGCTTGGAGGTGTGAGCTGGGGAGGACGGGCAAGCGCGCTCAGCTCATTTCTCCTTCAGCAAAATGGGAAAGAAAAATCCACATCCCGGGGTGGTGGTGAAGCCCAAAAAAGATGGTGCTCTGGAAGGTTCCTGGTACTTTGTAACCGGCTAAGAACATGAGTTAGAGTCAAGCTTGAGTGTGAACATCTGTTTGAACTCACCTCTGTGCTGGCTGAGAAAGGGTGGGCCTGCCACGGCTCAGAAGACACTGTCCTGACCCCAGAGTGTCCCCGCCTAGCTAGCCCCCCCACCCCCCCTGTGCTGGGCAGAACTGCTAACAAGGGGGGGAGCGCAGGACCCCTGCCGCCAGAGCGCCCTTCAGTTTGGGAGATTTGGGGCATTCCCAGGATGCTATCACTTTTGAGAACAGAGCTTTTGCAAAACACTAACATTAATGTTCTTCTCAAAGCTTATTTCACAACGATCTTTCAAATACAGTCATCTGGAAGAGTTTTTTGTTTTTTTCCCCCCAAAGCAGTGAACCAAAATGGACAAAATAAGCATCGAGTCATTTACACCCACATCCAAGCCACCCACAACAGAGGCCCTTCAGCCTGGGGTCCACGGACCCCTGGATTTGTGCAGAACACTTGTGGGTGGGGAGAGCGTGCCTGCGTGTGTAGACACCTTCCTGGCTCCACCGGGCACACAGAGGTCTTAGGACCCAAGGAAGTAGAGGATTCCTGAGTCCACCACTTCAGGGCTCCTCAGGAGTTCTCACGAACTGCTCACGTCTCTAACATGTGCTTCCTGCGTGTCCTGGGTGTCCTGGAGTTAAGACCTCTGGACTCCTGGCCACGTCATCGTGTCTCTCCTTGAAAAAGGACTTTATCGCATCATCACTTCTAGCACAGCTTCCGGGGTGGCTCAAAGATGCTGCTGCCTCCAAACCCCGTCAGTCAGTGGTGCAGGGGAGGAGTGTGTGTGGTTCATGGCTGGACAGCAGTGACCCTGGGGAATGTCCCTTAATCATCTGCAGCTTCTCCTTCATGCTTTAATTTGCAGTTTGGTAATATTTATTTTTCGAGAGAGAGAGAGAGGAGGGCACAAGTGAGCGAGGGGCAGAGAGAGACAGAAGCGGGGCTCACCCGGGGCTCATGTTTTACCCGATGCGGGGCTCGAGCTCACCTAATGTGTGACTTGAACTCACGAACTGTGAGATCGTGACCTGAGCTGAAGTCAGATGCTTAACGACTGAGCCACCCAGGTTCTTGTGCAGTTTGATAATATCTATTAAGAGAAAATGCACACATCTTTTGACCTACCAGCCATTCTGCTCCTAGGGTACGTTGACCTGAGTGTGAAATGACGTGCACACAAGGTTATGTTCATACACGGCATCGTCTGCCCGGCACGTACTAGAATAACCTGCATTTCCATCGGGAGGGGGATAGATACGTGTCAGGGTGCGGTGATGCAGTACCACACAGCCATCAACGAGCATCAGGGAACCAAGTACTGATAACGGAAGGTATTAACTCCAAGACCCAAAGTGAAACACGTGGATGTCATAACTATGTGTATTAAATATACATACATATTGTTTATATGTCACACATGCTTGTGCATGTGTGGGAAAGGGCACGCGAGAAATGAGTGAGTGACGGTCACCATGTCTGGAGAAGGGACGCGGGGTGGCTGGCAGGCAGGCACCGGAGGAGCCGTGCACCGGTGTCCTCTCCGGGAAGGTGACCAGACTCTGGTCACCGCGGCCCCTGGTAGGCAGCCGGGGCTTGCTCCCCCTTCTTATGGCTTAATTCACCCCCACCCCCCCACCGGCTCCTCTCTTGCAGATCGAAACCCACAAGCTGACCTTCCGCGAGAACGCCAAAGCCAAGACAGACCACGGGGCGGAGATCGTGTACAAGTCGCCCGTGGTGTCCGGGGACACGTCTCCGCGGCACCTCAGCAACGTGTCCTCCACGGGCAGCATCGACATGGTAGACTCGCCCCAGCTCGCCACGCTGGCCGATGAAGTGTCCGCCTCCCTGGCCAAGCAGGGTTTGTGATCAGGCCCCGGGGGCGGTCCATAATCGTGGAGAGAAGAGAGAGAGTGTGGGAAAAAAAAGAGTAATGATCTGGCCCTTCGCCCTCTGCCCTCCCCCAGCTGCTCCTCGCAGATCGGTTAATCGGTTAATCGGTTCATCACTTTAACCTGCTTTTGTCGCTCGGCTCCGGCTCGGGACTTCAAAATCAGTGACGGGAAAAAGAGCAAATTTCAGCTTTCCAAATTGATGGGTGGGCTGATGGTAATAAAATATTTTTAAAAACATTTAAGAAGATGGCCACACCCACCATTTCCTTGGGCAATTACTTTTGATTCTTTTTTTTCTTTTTTGTCCCCTCTGAGTAGAAGAGGGAGGAGAGGCTCTGCGAGCTGCTTCTGGGGAATCTCAAGGGACTGGGGGCGCCCCTGCTCTTGCCCCATCCCGGGGCGGGGGTCACAGAGGCAGCGGCAGCAGCAAAGGATTTGAAAACCGGGTGCCGTGCTGGAGCCGCAGGNGAGGCTGAGGCAGGGGTGGGGGGGGGAGGGAGAGGGCAGCAGGGACAGTGTTGGGAGTGGGTGAGAGGTGGGGAGGAGCCGCTGCTCTCTGCCCGGAAGGGCAGCAGGAAGGGCACACCGCCTTGGCCGCCCACAGCACGCCTGGCCCGAGTGGCCTCCCTGTGCTCGGTGGCCCGGGTCCGCCGCGGGGCTGGTGTGCCGCCCTCCCGGCCCGTGGGAGAGAGGCTCCGGTGGGCGGGAGGAGGTGGTCAGTTGGCGGGAGGGGGGCACCCTGTGGATCCCTTCCTCGGGGAAGACTGACTGACCTTGATGTCCCGAGTGCTGGCCTCTTTCCCCCGCCCTGCAGGGCGGGGGCCCCACGGAAACCCTGTTTTACTGCGATCTGAAGGTTGGAACTGCAGCCACGATTTTGGCCACCTCGTGGCTCTGGGACTTTAGGGCTAAACCAGTTCTCTTCGTAAGGGCTCGTGCCTCTTGGGGGCGTCCGCCTGCTCCCCAGCCCGGGCCCCTGGCATCCCGGGAGCGTGCTGGGGGCTGGGAGGTGGGTCCTGAGCCTCCCGTCCCTCCCATGGCCACTGCAGCCACCTGTCCCCCACCCCCCACCATGCCCATGTGTCTGCTGTGCGGAGCCCAGTCACTGCCTGTCCCCCTCATGATGTCACACTGTCCCGAGTTCCCGGCCTCACCGCGCCCCTTCTCAGCAATGGACATTGTTTAGACCCAGGGGCGCCTGCTCTCAGATAAAGGGGTGTCTGAGCGAAGGCAAAACCTGGGGACAAGGGGAGACCTCGGTCCCTTGGTTGAAGTTAGAACTCACCCAACCGGTGTGGCCCCTCACAACGGACCCGATGACCGTACTCGGTTCCTTCCCCCTGACCTGTCCTCACAGGCGCCAGCCAGGGTGGGCTCAGCAATGACCCGGGATGTTTTGCCTTGTTTATACTTGGAGAGCCTTTTCCTCCCAGAAGGCCTGGGCCCCTCCCTGAGTTGAGCTGCCAGCAGCGTGGCCATCCCGGTTCCAGGGGCGGCAGCAGGTCAGGCAGGCAAGGCCCCCGGGGCAGGGCCACACTCCCTCTGTGCCCCATTCCACCCCAGCCCCTG
>NW_027532607.1:684388-685185 GCF_008692635.1 Crocuta crocuta
CCCCCCCACCGCGCCCCTCCCCCTCCCGGCTGGAGGCAGTGCTGTCTGTCCTGTCCTGCTGGAGCAGCTGAACATATACATAGACGTCGCCTTTCCCTCCCCGTCTGCGCCCTGTCGAGTTGTAGTCGGATTTGTCTGTTTATGCTTGGATTCACCAGAGTGACTTTGATAATGACAAGGTTAAAAAAAAAAAAAAAGGACGCATGTATCTTGAAATGCTTGTGAAGAGGTTTCTAACCCACCCCTTGGGGGTCCTAGATGTCTCCCTCCCGCACGGGGGCTGCTGTGGCTCTACTTGGTCACAGCCTCCTGACTTGCAAGGCTTTGGCGGCATCTGGGACCCAGCAGAGACCCGATTCTGAAACCGGAGACTCCTCAGCTCGGAGGAAGGCCCAGAGCACAGGACTGGGGCAGAATCCTGGGACAGAAACTACGGCGCCCCCTTGCGGCCCCCGCTGGGACTGCCCTTTGCTGGGGCGGAGAGAGGCGGGTCTTGTGGCCGGCCTGGTTTGCAGCGAGAAGATGGCCCTCTCTGGTCACAGCCAGAAGCCCCCAGCAGCCATGAGGGTCTTCCGACGCCCAGTGTCACAAGAGAAAGGAAACCCGTACAGCCGGGGAGAGGCCTGGGGCTCCCCCTGCCAGCCTTCCCTCAGNACAGCAGGGCTTGGGTAGACTGTCCGCCCCAGAGGAGCCCCCCGGAGCCCGCGCTGCCTGACTGCGGCAGGGTGACAAGTCCGGAGACACCGTTCCCAGGGGCTTGGTGGGAGCCCCCCCGCCCCCCCTCCGCCCTTGCCCAG
>NW_027532607.1:685271-728889 GCF_008692635.1 Crocuta crocuta
TGCGCGTCCGGGGCCTCCTCTCCAGGGCTGGCGGCTTCTCTTGCAGCCAGAGCTTTCCGTGCAAGGAATCGAATCATCTGGGCCCAGAACTAACCGCTGTGAGGCTCTACTTCTTTGGGCCCCAGCTGTTCTTAGAAGGATTCTGAGGAAGAGAAGGGAGATGTGGTTCAGAGGCGCTGGCTCTTTAGAGATGCGGCCCCGGACAACAGCCGCAACTCTTTCTGTGCCCTGCTCTCCCAAACCTTATTCTGAGAGCCTTCCTCTGACGNCTGTGCCGGGCGCCTGGTCCCTTCAAGCTCTCCACTCACTTATCCGTAGTTCTATTTGAATGGACTTCAGCGCGGGGACTGTATCCTGTGCGGTTGCTTGCTGTGCTCGTGGGGGGAGGGGGGAGGAAGCTGTAAGATAGTTGTGCGGGCAGAGGGAAGCCTTGGAGGGCAGCGCCAGGCCACCCGTAACCCTTTTCTTCACATCACCCACGCTGGCTCGAGGTCCCTGGGGTCCCGCCAGCTTCTCCTTCCCTGCCAGGTGCAGGCAGCAAGGCTTGGGGAAGGAGTGTGGGGACAGAGCTGCCCTCTCACGGGGTCCCCAGGCCCACAGCCCCGCCTACCGCAGACCCCGGCATCCTTCCTTCCATCTAAGCCGCGGGCGCCTCGGAGCCCCTTTCCCACCTGCTGCGGACACGCAGCCCGTCGTGGCAGCTGCCAAGAGCTCGTCCTTCTTCCTTCTCCCTCTTTTATCTTTGTCCCCAAGTCAAGCCAACGGATGGGGAGGAGGGTGGAGGTGGAGGCGGCCAGCTTGTCCCACCTGCAGAACTGTGGCTTCCAGACTTCTGGTTTCACTTCAGCTTTGAACAGGGTTACCCTGGGCGCTGGCCCAGAGTCTCCCCTCCGAATGGACTCGGCCCGTGAATTTGCAGCGTTGGGCAGGACAGTTTCTGGCACTTGCAAGTCCCATGATTTCTTCGGTAATTTTGAGGGTGGGGGGAGGGACACGAAACCATCTTAGCTTAGCTTCCTGTCTGTGAACGTCCATATGGTGTATTGTGTGTTTTAACAAATGATTTACACTGATTGTTGCTGTAAAAGTGAATTTGGAAATAAAGTTATTACTGCTTACACAAGGTCTCCGTGCATGGATTCAGAGGACGAGAAAACGAGTCTGGTTGTATGATGTGTGCCTTTTTCCAGCCTTAAGAGAACTTAGCTCCCAACAGGAAAATGACAGTGTTGCCAAAACCTGGACGTCAGGATTTCCTGGCTCTCTCTGGGGCCCCAAAGGTGCGGGAAGAGTTCTCAAGACTGGTTCATTTTCACTTGATTCTGATTCTGGTGCCGGGGAGCCATCCCGGTCCAACGCAAAGAAAGGCCTATCGGCCTTGTGGTTGAGCTCACAGGCTGCCCTCGAGGAAGCCCCACACCAGCATATTCACACGGGCCAGGGCTGCGGGAGGCACAGTTGGTCCCAGAAGCCCGGGGCTGGAGCAGAGCACGAGGCCGGCCGAGGCTTAGATTCCGTCGGGGCTTCGGAGCCACGTTCCTCTCTCCTCTGGGTCCTTATTCGATGGGGGAAGAGGTCCGCTCCGGGGAGGCAGGAATGGGGGGCAGCCCCCCGCAGTGCCGCAGAGAAAACACATACCAAGCCGGAGCCATGTTAATTCCTGCCCTTTAGCAATTAGGTGGAGGTCCTAACAAGGAACCCTTCCATTTCCATGCAGAAGTCCAGAGTGCGGGTTTTCTCCGCTTTCCCCGTGTGCTCGCTCTAGTGGCTCTAGCCACCGCGGGCACAGGCGTAAGGGGAGCGGGTGTTAACTGCAGCCACAGACGCAGCACCAGGGCGGCCACAGAGAAATGCTACCTCGGCACTTGGTGGTCGTCGCCGAATGACTGCTGTGTAAAGGAGTCTCCGTCTCGTACAAGGAAAATCCAGCCCGAAGTCTCCCCAGAAGCACGACGCTGTGAAGTATGTACATTCTCACAGGCCCCAACCCCCAGCAAAAGCGGGGACAGGTGGAAATGTCCCTCAGGACAGTCGTGAAACGTCACACCGCGGGCCTCACGAAAGAAGGAACGCCAAGAGGTAATGACCAATCGCTTGCACCCAACAAAAAGATGACCTCCACAGGGGCCCCCATCCTCCGGGCACCCCTTACTGCCCCTCCACCCCGACTCCATCCTCTCCCTGGTGACCATCAGGTGCTCCTGCCGGGGACCCAAGGACAGAGCCAGTGCAGGGACCCAGAGAACTGCTCCAGCGGGGCGGGGGCTGAAGCTGCCACCCTTGCGAGAACCCAGTCTGAGGTCAAAAAGGCCCGGCAACACAACATTCTGTAACTTTTTTTTTTTATTATTTTTTTCAATTTTTCCTTCCTTTTTTTTTTTTTAAGCACTAGTCTGTGCTTTGCGAACAGAATCAAGACATTAACAAAGATCAGCTTCTCTGAAGAAAAGCATTTCTATAGAACAAAGACAGCTACATGTTTCGCTGCCAATACACAGCTCAAAGCAGGAAAAGAAAATATTTACAAAATACAAGGTTTTTTTTTTTCCATTTTTGTTTTTGTTTTTTTTTTTTAACAATGCTAAAAGGGTTATTCAGAATTTTCAACCTTATAAATAGAAGAAGCACTTTATGCATAGGGATATGGTGCATTATTGTTTTAAAGAAACAATGACAAATCCTTTAACTTGCAAACAGAATCAAAAAAAAATCACTAATGTTGAAAATTGTGAAAAAACCCCAACCATTAAGCAGTTTGTCTACTATTTTTATACGATTACAAAATGGCAACAAAAAAATAAAAATAAAAATAACGAAGTTCTTATTGCCCCCCTTTTGGTGACGTGATCATACTGGAGACAGGCACGAGGCTGACCAGGGGGGGTGACAAGGGCGCGGTGGGGACCGCAGCGAGGACCAGACAACGTTCCACAGGCAAGGGGGCGAAGGGGAGGAGAGGCCGGACACCGGGAAGTGCGCGTGAGGGAAACGGGACTAAATGAATCCTCGACAACAGAATTCTACAGGGGAGACGACTGCTCGTGTCCCTGAGCCCCAGTGTGCAAAGGGGTGGGAATGGAAGTTCAGCAGCCCTGACCCCACCTTTGCAGACGAGGACACAGGCGGTGAGAACGTCCGAGCGGAAGGACTGGTGTGCGTGGGGGTGTGGGTGGTGTCGGGGAGATGAGGGCGCACGAGGGACAGGGCGGGGACCTGAGCAGCCGCAGCCAGGATACTCAGTGAAGGAGTCACAACAGAGGACCAAGTGCAGAGGACACCCGGACTAGGCCTTCCAGGCCTGGAGGACAAAGGGAAGCCGTTCTGTCGCCCGAGAGCTCAGAACAGGTGGCGGTCATGACCAAGAGGCTCTGGTGGGCGTGGGGGTGCTCCGGCACAGACGGCCAAGGGGGACCCAGCCAGGAGGGCCGGAGTGGGGCCGATCTGCCGATGGGAAGAAAGGGTGAGAACCCAGAGTGCACTGCTCTCCCCCACCCTGACCTCCGGCGGCAACGCTGGGCTGGAGCCTTCCATTCCTCTGCCCACCTGGCTGTTCCACCCTATCCACAGGTGCGGNGATTCAACAGTGCGGAGATGTGCCAGGACCAGGCCGGCAGGCTCATATCCTGAACTTCTGTTTGCCAACTGGAGGAAGTGCTCAGGTGTGTGACGACAAAACATGGAAACCAAAACCAAAACAAAACAAAAATCAAAACAAAACAGAAATACCAAAGTAGAATCTAAATTCCTTAAATTCACTAAAAACTGTGAAAATTTCCGGCATATGATGTTTGAATATCAAACGCAGAGATTTCTGAAGCTTTAATGCCAATAGTTAGTGAGTCTGTTTAGATTCTCCTATCCCGCTCATCTGTGAGTTGGACGCTGAGCTGTGACTGTTGTCGCCAAATGCCGACTCTTGAGGGGGACAACGGGGGGCGAGGTGGGGGCCACCTCTGCCTCTCGGCCAGTCTTGCTGCCTGAGGTGCGCCGAGTACAGCGGGCTGCCCGTTCCTGCGCGTCCAGCGGGTCCTCACACTCGGCCTGGGGACTATATGCCAGGGGGAAGGTTCGCCGTTCCCACGGCTGGACGGACTGTGGGGAGACAAACGGCCACAGTGAGGAGCCAGTCCCAGACTACGTCCTGCCCCGAGGCCCTGGCCTGAGACGCGTGGACTGGAGTCTGCGACGAGTCTCTAGACTTCCTGGAGAGGTCCAGGAAGACCCCTTAGAGAGTGAGCACCAGTGCCACCTGAAGGTGCCACCTTTAGAAGGTCAATTACAAGTGCAGCCCCTTGTCTCTCTTAAAATGGGGAAGGGAGTCCTAAGACGCAGACCCATCTTCAGCAGGTGCTGTCCCTGCCCACCATCTACCTGGCCACCCTGCTGACCCCATGCAAAGGTCGTGTCCCTCACCTGTTCATCCAGCGCCAGCTCTGGTGTGGAACAGCGAGTGTCTTCACTGGTCAGGTGTCGTAGAGCGTCCCTGGCCACAGGGGTAAGGGGCGCCGAGTGCAGTTCCGGGCTAATGGGGCTCCTCGGGGACTGACCGTGGGAGAACTCCGACAAAGAGTGACTGCTACTGACATCAGGGGAGGCGGGCTGGGGGGTGGAAGGGTTGGCATTGCCCAGCTGAGGGGTCGTCCGGCCATCTGATGATCTGTAAGACCTGTACACCAACGAGTGCAAATATCAGTGCCTGGGTGATAAGGGATGACTTGTCTGTTTATTTTGGGGGGTTGGGGAGGAGGTGTGAAAAGAGCATCCCAACCAGAGGAGCCAAGGTAGACGGACACCAACAGTTCTTTCCCAGAAACCGCACGCCCTCTCGTTTCTTCCCACCATCAGGAAGGGGGCGGGCGCCACACAGTAGGACAGTCATAAGAGCCCTGTGCGCCCATCGTCCCAAGAGAAGGCCATGGCTGAACAATGCCAGGGGCTAATCTCTGGTCCAGTGCCCAGTGAATTCCCAGGGAAGGGAAATCAGTCTAGACTTTGAAAACTGTAGTCAAGGAAAAAAAGCAAAAACAAGAGGCCTCCATCTTTCTACTGGAGAATCCTGAGGGCTTCTGCCACTGTTAATAATAAGTGCAGACAAGGTGGGTCAATTCTTTCACGCAGGACCACCACACTCTGTCCCACTGTCCAACGGAAGGTTACCCAGGGTGAGGCTTCCAAATGGCAGAAAGCTGGCACCAGGAGCGCACAAAAGTTTGCCACAATCGGACAGCCATCCAGCACTCAGCAAGGACCCAGCCATGTGACTGCTCATGCCCTCGTCAGTTCCTCCTGAACACCAGGAACTTCTGTGCTCAGGGCCACTGCGCCCACTGCCTTGCCCACCCGCCCTTCACAGGCCTGGCGACCTGCGCCTGCCCCGTCACCTGCTGCCCCGCCGCTGGGGTGGCACACTCGTGGTCCACAGCCACCGAGCCCTCTCCATCTCCTCACACTTGGCATGTAGGGCGGCGAAGGCTGCGTCGGACAGATCCTCCACCTGCAAGAGAATGGCTTCACTGATCCCCTCTCCCCTCCAGGAAGCAGAGGTTAAGTACGGGTAGATGAATTCTAGAACCAGCCCCAGCGTTTACTAGGCTCTTCCCCGTTCTGGGAAGGAATACAATGAGCTTGCGCTTGACACCCACAGGTCTTGAGGCCCTTGGGGTGTGTGCACCCGTGTGTGTGCGCGTCCTTCTAACAGAGAATGGCCGTGCTGTTACCTCCTCATTCTCCTCGTCAGGACTCCCCTTCAGAGACCGGAGATCAACCTCCCGCCAGCTGCAAAATCAAGAAGGGACGATTGTGAGAGGGTCAGGCAACCGGGGCGGAGTTAGCGCATCTGTGCAAGGATGAGAGCTGGGGGCCTGGGAAGGACCCTGCCCTCCATGGCTCGGCCCTCGTAGCCCCAGAAGCCTTGGAGAGAGGTTCCACACTCCGATGCCCCAAGAGGACACAGGCTGGGCCTGTGACAAACTCAAGCAAAGGGACGGTTTAAAGGGGACCACTGCTATTCTGTCCCAGCTGACTGCCACCCTAGGAGAGTGCCTGTACGGGGCCGCCCAATTTCCTGCACTGTCAACAAAGGCTAGAAATAAAGACTCCTGTGAAATCCTGCTCTGATGCTGACAACAGACTCTGTATTGTCAAACAAACATGGCTTCAGCCACTCTGTGGCCTGTGGCCTGGTTGGTGCTCATATAATAGAATTAGAGAACTGCATATAGAAATAATTTCCCTCCTCTAAGATGGTCTCTCAAGGAGAAGCCAAAACCTAAGGCTAGAACCCTAAACTCTGACAAGGAGGGAAAACGGCAAGAACAGAACAAGAGGGAGAGGGCCTCTACCTGGGAGTGAGGATTTCCTTGTATTGTAGTTTCTCTACACGAGTTGTTGCAGCAACAGACATCGGGATGACAATGTTGTTAATGTCGAATGAGCTCTCTCCCCTTCTCCTCCTCACTGGCTGCTGTAAGACAAAGGTGAGTTTAAAAGGGAGGCACAAATTTGCCAACAGCAAATCATACACCTAGGACTTGAAATGCTGGATCACCAACGCCCAGGCACCTGGTCCTCGGGTGGGGGCTGGCCCTGTGGCAGCTGCCGTCCGCACCGAGGAGGAGGTCTCCCACTACAAAATCCTCAGGAGAAACACGAGGTGGCCCTGAGGACCACCTCCAGCTCACAAGTCTCTCTGGTCACCCGCTTCCTTTATGGGCTCAGGTGGAAAAAGACTTCAACCGAATTTTATTTTATTTTAATAATTTTTTAATGTTTTATTTATTTCTAGGAGACAGAGAGACGGCGTGAACAGGGGAGGGTCCGAGAGAGAGGGAGACACAGAATTGGAAACAGGCTCCAGGCTCTGAGCTAGCTGTCAGCACAGAGCCCAACGCGGGGCTCGAACCCACGAACCGTGGGATCATGACCTAAGCGAAAGTTGGACACTTAACTGACTAAGCCAACCAGGCGCCCCAGACTTCAACTGAATTTTACAGGGTGGACGTCCTGGGGTCTTGGGCCTAATGGTGAGGTTCTGACCCCTCCGTATACACCTTTACCGCTTTCCTTTAAAGTCGTCATTTCTGTTTCCCCCTTTTATCTGTCACTCAGACCCACAGTGACTCCTAAAAGCAATGCTCAGTTAGGCATAGTGGAGACTCCTCAGGTTAGAAATGTGAGCTCGCTTATCCTGAAAAGACCTCAGAGGACAGGCCCAGCTCAACAGATCCTCTAACCTTGGACATCACAAAAGCACCTCCTCCTTGCAGATTTGAACTCTTCAGCTAAGTCTGTATCCACCGTCTGCTCAGCCCCATGTGGTTTCCCCTCTTTCTGTATTATTCTTGGGGAAGCGTTGAGAGCTTTCTAGCTCTCAGTGGAGCTGGATGGAGGGAAGGAGGGAGAGGACCTGGCTCCGCAGCTCGGACCCTTGGAGAACGGAGCTGTGCCTCTCCAGGAGGCCGAGAAGACTGAACGCCCAGGAAGAAGGACGACTAACAAGGACCCACTCTGGTGGAGGACTTGGTTTCTTCCATGGAGGAAAAAGTCCACCAGCTGCTTGTGCCCAGACAGCAAACACCCCACCTTGAAACACTGGCAGCTGAGCGGAGAGGGGCCAGGGGCTACCAGGAGGATGACATGCCATCTGCCACGGTGACAGCACAGCCGGAAACAGCTGAGAGGCTGCACTCAAACCCAAATCCAAGCCCAAGTGTGATCGGCTCGGAGGGAAGGGGTTAGTGGAGCGAGATGAGGAAGAGGCCGTTCCCTACAACTAACCAGACTCCTGCTCCGTTCCTGGAGGGCTACAGGATTGATTCGTCCCATCATTTCTGGACATTCGGAGAATGTGGTAAAAGGCAGCGTTTCCAGCACCAGGATTTTACTGCTATCACCTCAGATTACCACAATGTCTTTTTCACCTCAATTTCCTTTTCTATCAAATGAGAACAGATTGTCTTCGCCTCACAAATTTACAGTAACTGGTTAACCAAAATGCTCTAAGAGTTTTACAGATCTTGCCTGGCTGAGTTCTGCAGCTAAGGCTCAGTGACCTTGTACCCAAATCCCTGCCACCGCCCATCTCCGCTGAAATGACACATCCCACTACAAGAAGTGTACCGTAAGGAAGTCTCAGGAGATTGATTTCCCTAAATCTTAGTCAAGAATGAATGTGAAGTTGGTGGAAAGGGGTGTGTGTTTTTCCTGAATCTTCTTGGACCTATTAGAAGCTTCAAGGAACAGAGATGGGAATGGACCAAAGATGGCCCCCTTGCAGTTTGTCTCACTGTCAAGCTTTGTACTATGAAAAAAAAAAAGGGTTCAATAGGCTTGAATGCCCCCCTCCACCAGGCACTCATCTGCTCTGACTTCACAACTTTCCCATTTCGAGCCAGAGGTGCAAGACAGGTGATGGGGATGGAAAGTGGTTCCTCAGAAGCAAGATGACGAGTGCTCTGCCAGAAAAAATGGGGCTGAAGGTCTGGGGCCCCTCCTCCATCAAATCAGAACCTTCAGGAATTTCCTCGTTTTTGACCACTGAGGTGATGCTGAGGCGTGCACNTCACTTCCCTACTTCATTTCCAAGATCTGGCCTACTGTTCTTCTTAATAAAAACAAATACATATTCTTTGAAAACATTAGGCAGTGAGAGCCTTAAGGGTTATTAGCACAGATACAAAATTTGTACTCAATAAATAAGAAGAAAAAACGTCAAATGATCCATGCCTAAGTTAACATCCTCCAGACACACCAGGGCTGGCCCAGTGAGCAAACACTAGAGTCTCCCCAAGCACTGATCTCAAGCTTTAAAATCAGAGCTAGACTCTCTTTGAAATCATCTGATTGTCTGAGACCCTCTGAAGGATAACGGAGTTTGTGGCCAGATACTACACACCTATTTAGACAAAATTTGTGAGTGTGGGAGGTGAAGGGAGGAAGGAATGAAGAGATCATTTGGAAAAGATGATCTGATTTTTAAGAGCAAAGACAGAATAACAGGAGCCTGTTTTGTGGCTTAGAAGTTTCGTGATGCCTGAGCCAAAGCACTGCACAGGGGGCCTCCGCAAGGCCGGGCCTTAGGCTTGCACTTGAAAGCCAGCTGAGTGGTCAGACTGCCTGGGTTTGAACTGCAATTTTAAGCCTCACAAGTCGCCTTACTTTATGCCTCATTCAATTTACTTATTAACCTTAGAGAGCCTCAGTTTCCTTGCCTACAAAATGAGAATCCTCAACGCCACTTACATTTCAAAGGGCACTATCAGAAATGGATGAGCTGCCACAGGTAAAAAGCACACAGAACTGACACAATGCACACTGTGGCTGCAGCACTGTATTACCACTATCTACCATTACTATTGCATTTACCACGTAAAGGGCCCCTCAGCGGGCACGAAGCAGCTACAGGTGCACCTGGTTGGAGTGTGTGTGCGAGCAGCACTCAGGCCGGCACGGCGCTGGAAAGGCTGCTGCCGCTGTGTCACCACAGCGAGTACTGCCGGTGGGCCCGCTGCACCTGTAATTCTGCTCTGGGTCCTGAGAAGCGAGGCTCTGCCTTCTCCCCTCCCTTCCAGGAACCTTAACATCAGTGCTGGGCCACCCACCAGAAGAGTAAAAACAAGGAAATGAATTCGCCTCCAACACTCCTAAGTTATCTGTCCTCCATTTCTCCTCTCACGTTAACTTCTCGGACCCACAAGATTAGAGCTGCGGTCCCGCAGAGTCCCCGTCTGAAACCTAGCCCCACAGATCTGGAACAGTCACAGACCTCAGCATCAAGCTTTCTACTACGAGAAACAACTCAAGGAAAATAGAAAGTCAAATACCACTACTCGGACTTAAAAATGGCACACCACGATGAGTCCCCAAATCCCACCCTCTACCCTGTCCTCCAGAGCCACTTGGTAGATGTGGCTGCGGAGGGACTGTGCAGCCAACCCCAAGGTACTTACAGACGTGCTGGCCGTAACCTGTGGGCTAGAGCTGGTGGGCGCTGAGGTGTCCGAGGAGGTGGAGAGTTGTCGCACCAGGGGGCTGTGCGGTGGATGCTGGGTGGCCGCCAAGTAGCTCGAACTGCTCATGTCTGTGTGGTGCTTCAACACTGCAGAAGTCAACAAAAAAACAGATACATGGCTACCTCAAATGGCTCTACTTCTAGCACAAGCTACAAATGCCAGCAATGCACAATAAAAGCAAAAATGCATTCTAAGCCTAGAGGATAAAAAGGTGAAGCAAACTGGTTGCCAGGAGGTGTGGGGCCGGGCAGAGGTTGCTGCAGCAGTAAGAAGTGACCTGCATTTAGAAGCAGTAGGGTCCCTCTACTCTGCCTTCCTAGAAAGTGAAGGACAAAGCTGGGGGCAATGAAGAGATGCCCAGGCTGCCCCAGAAAGCCCTGAGCAGGTGCAAATGCAGGTAGAGGTGCCGGGCCTGGCCCTACCTTCACTTCTCTCAGATGAATGGTCTCGCAATCTCATTTTGCTGTGGTTTGGGTCGTGCACAGGTGGCGGTGGGTTGAGCAAGCGCTCTGCTTTGGGCGCTGTCACTCGCTCCACCATAGGCACAGCCCCCACATCGTCTAAGTGCTGCCTGTGGGTCCTGTCAGGCCGGGTTTGGTGATGGGACAGCTCTGAAGAGGGGAACAGAAAAAGAGCTGTGAAATCTTCTCCCAATCTTTTCTTATTTGAGTTCCGAGCTCTTGAGTTCTCTCTAGGCCAATGACAGACACTCAGGGCAGCAGGAGAGTCCTCTGGGACCGAAGCATCTAGCAAATAATAGCACAATGGCCAGGATAGGCCAGGCAGCCCACAGGGCCCTCAAGCAGAGACAATGGACACAGCTACAGAAGATGGCCTGCCCACCCATGGACCCGGTGCCATGCCCCTGCTAGCTGTCCCTCGAGCGCTCTAGGTCTCGTCCCGAGCTGCACGGTGTCTGGAAGAGTTTTCAGAGTCCATCTGAGAACATCCGACACAGGTAGACTGTGAGCTGAATCTGTATCAGTCAAGTGCCTCTCCCAACCCCATCACATGCCGCAGCACAACGGTAACTGGAGAATATAAAAGGAATACAAAGAGAACGGAGGAAGACTCTCCGGTCCCCTTAAACTTACTAGCTGTTGTTAGGAAGGAGTTGACCAACTTGTGCCTGTCTTTACGAGTTGGATCTGGCAGGCTGCCTGGCATGGGCGCTCTGTGCTTAAGTGAAAACTTTTTGGGAGGCTTGATTTTGTCAAAAGGCTTGTTCTGCCACTGAGATTTCAGCATGCTCTGGAAGTGCAGGCTCGTGGGAACGTCTGTAAGGAACACGAAACACTGCAGGTTAGTCCAGCCACCTGGCCTCTGGGCCCCTCTCTCAGGAGAGATGTGCTCGCCAGTCACCCTGGTTCTCCCTCACACCGCTCTTGTACTTGCTGAGTGGCAGGGTGACCCAGCGGGGCCAGCACCGTCAGATGGAAGATCTGTTTATCTGAACTTTGCTGAAGGTCGTTTCCTTTATTCACAAGCAAGTCACTTTTGTCTTTTATTTTCAAGTTAAATAGCCCCATCTAAAACACCTTTTTGTTAGATGGATCTATAATTTTTACCATCTTTTGGTTCATCATTTCTTGTACCTTTCCATTTTCTTAGTTTCATTTTTTATTTTCCTAACATCGTGTCTTTGAGTAATTTCTTTAGAGAAAATATTTCTAGACTAAAACCATTTTTCTCTCAGACCTTTAAAGCTATTATCTACTGTATTCTAACACCCAGTGTTGCAGAGAAGATGGAATCGAATTCTTCCTGAATAGTAGGTGGTAGCTTTTGGTAAGCTTTGCAAAAACAAACAAACAAAAACCCAAAAAAGAAACAAAAAAAACCCCTCGTTGTGGCAATATACTGACTCTATAGGTCAACTAGGAGGAAATGCCTTCTGTGTGCCATCAGTACCAAGCTTTTCAAGCCATGAACATGGCATATCTATTTATTTAGGTTTTCTTTAATTCTCTCTCAGCAGGGTTTGGCAGTTTTCATTTACAGGTCTTACACTTAATTTAAAATATTTATTTCATTTTTATGTAAGCACCATTAAGCTCCTTTTAAAATGACAAAACAGGTTCAGAAAGGTGAATTAACTGTTCGAGGTTACACAGTTTAGTAAGTTAACCAACATTCAAACGTAAGTTTGGGTAACCCTAAAGCCCACATCTTAGGCACTATACCATGAGACTATTCTTTGGCCCAGAGAACGGAGACGTTTAATTCTGAGGTGGAATGTGTTATTTCTCAAGTTACTGGCAAAGAACTGGAGAATACAGGATATTTTTCAACGGGGTTCTATATATGACTAAAATAGTTTCAGGGATGTCTTTCCTCAATGGGCAAGCAAACTCAGCACCAGACCTTATTTTCCAGTTCTGAAAACAGACCACTGGACCTAATAATGGCAGTCAAACAGATTAGGAAAACTACGAAGTTTTTAAAGATAATAAATATCTGCTATATGTCCAAGTACTGAGATATAGTCTGTGAGGACAGTGCTGTCTTCTGAAACTTTTTTGCATAATCATTCTTTTCCACACTTAAAAACAAATTCACTTATTCCAACTGTTAAAAGATATAGATCAGCCCCAGCAACTTCAAAGTTGGGGAGATCCAACTAGGCCAGGGACGTTGGATCTCATGGTATCCCCGCCCCTCCACAAAATGGTTTGATTCCCCTCACCTTCCCAAAGAAAGTCAAATGTTTAAACAAAAGGATTTCCTATTAATAAACAATCAAGAATTGAGTTAAGGTATCAGTGGCAAATATTTTTTGCTCTAATTCAGAATGCTTAGGGAAAAGGGTGTGTAGGAAATAAAGCACTGTCCAGAGGCATTCTGAAAGCTGGGCCGAACTGGAATGTATAAAGGCCCCAGAAAGGGAAAAACACTCCCTCTATATCCCACGACACCCCTGTGTCAACGGAAGAATTGGCAAAGTCTATATAATGGGACAACAAAAGCCTAGTGATTTCATTTTTTCCTTTTACTTTCCCCAGTCATTGCTCTCCCAAACCTGAAAATTAAGCCAGGATAAAAGGAGGCAGGGAAATGAGAGACCTGATTTATAATGGAAACAGCAACAGACTGGAAATAAGTAGGCCTGGATTCACGTCCTAATTCCAACAGTGAGTTAGAAGCCGAAAACAAGAGCCGGCCACCCAGCTGGGTTAGGCTTCACCTGTGAGATGAGGCAGCAGGCCTGGCGCTGGGCAGGTGGCATCCCAGCACACATGCTCTAGCTCTCCCCTCCTCTGCTGCAGACAAAAGTTAAACCATCAGAACACTCTTTCCTACTGTATCCCAAGACCTCAGATCCATCTCAAAAAATTAGTTAAATCCAGAAAGCCGCTATCAACAATAGTAAGCACAGAAGAGGACACTATTTGTTACTGCTAGACTAGACTGACTACAGAGTCTCTCAGCTTAAAAAAAAATTTTTTTTAAATGTTTATTCGTTTTTGAGAGAGAGAAAAAGAGAGACAGACAGACAGACACAGAATCCAAAACAGGATCCAGGCTCTGAAATGTCAGCACAGAGCCTGACGAGGGGCTCAAACTCAAGCTATGAGATCATGGTCTGAGCTGAAGTTAGATGCTCAACCAACTGAGCCACCCAGGTGCCCCCAGAGTCTCTCAGCTCTTAACATGTTATGTCAGACTCTTCCGCTCCACACTTAAATCCCTTTCCCTCACTTAAATGCTCTGAAGTAGGAGCTGCTACAATGGGAGAGTACCACCCTGTGCCCCGGAGTTGAAGTATTAAGCAGAATCTAGAGCATTTTCCCCTATAACCAACCCCACTGCATGAGCAGTTAGAGATAACAACAAACTGCCGGAAGGACTGAGGCTGCTATACTTTGCTAGAAGTTTGCTGTGTGTCAACTGCTTTCGTATAAGAGGGAACAGTAAGGCAGTTGGCCAGAGGACTTCACACATTCCATACCTGTATGGTCAATTCTTCTCTGGTAAGTGCTATTATCAGAGAAGAGGGTGCAGATGCTTGACTAGGTCAATAACAGGAAAACAGAAGTGTTAAAACAGGAAACAAGAGGGGTGCCTGGGTGGCTTAGTCGGTTAAGCGTCCGACTTTCGCTTAGGTCATGATCTCGCAGTTTGTGGGTTCGAGCCCCGCGTTGGGCTCTGTGCTGACTGCCAGCTCAGAGCCTGGAGCCTATTTCAGAGTCTGTGTCTCCCTCTCTCTCTGACCCTCCCCTGCTCACGCTGTCTCTTGCTCTCCTAGAAATAAAAACAAAAACAAAACAAAAAACAGGAAACAAGAAACAGAAGGAAACTAGTATCATTTTAAGTTACGCTTTACTCAGACAAAAGCAAAAGACCTTGACTTTACGCTCACCAGGGTCTGACATTCCATGATTCACTGGACTGTTTTGCTCATTACTATCCACCATTTTCTCAAGCACATTTTCTAGGGTTGTTTTGTAATACTCCCTTCCTCCTCCTGCTGGTAAAACTGCGGTAGCCTCGTACAGTCTTGGGAAGTTCTCTCACAGCAGCACAGATCATCATGGCCAGCAGGTGGCGCTCTTACGAAGACCAAACTCAACATTCTTTGCTCCAAGGTTTATACATCCTCTACACTTCAAGCTAAGGATTAACTGGCTTGATAAAGGGAGGTGACATGAATTCTACAAATTCTATCATCTCTAACCACACTTAATGGGAATGTCTGAGGTGTGGTCAACATGGGAGACACAAGTCTAAAATGAAGAGGTCCAAGTGGTTCCCATCCTAACTACAAACAAACCGGTGCAGAAACATTAGTAAAACTACCTGAAAATTCTGCCATCTCTAAGTAGCTTCTAGACAACAGGCTGTAAAAGGGTGGCCCAGAGGTCATGTCTGGTGCATGTATGTTTGACCCACACAGTATTATGCCGGCTGCTAGTCTTCACAGTTACTTACTATTCTACACAATGATATATGGGAGATCTTGGAGGTGTTTTCATAGAATAATGGTGCCCTTTGGAGCTGAGCATGTTTGTGGCCCTGAAAATCTTACTATACTATTTGTTTGGGTCAAAGAAAAAATATTCCAACAGGAACAATATTAGATATGGTAACAGGGTCCCCCAGGTCAACCCAGAGAAAGTCTAATTCATCCATAGGCAAATATGTTCACACATCCTCTTTACTGGCTCGCAAGGAGATTAAATGACCGCCTCTTTTGTCTAAACTCAATGTCATGGTTAGGAGTTGTATGAGACAGGGAGAAAAAAGAGATCGACAAAGCATTTAAAGGCAGGCGGGAAAGTGAAGATGGTAAAGACCAGAGAAAGGAATTTTTCTTTATTTTCTCCCCCAATGCTACCTACAGTTGCTTGTAGCGGGATGGAGTAGGGGAGTGTAAGCGCAGCACTATAGGTAAGAACCAGTCAGAAGGAAAAGAAAGTGTTGAAAGGGAACGGGTTCCTCCAAGTAGAGATGCTGAATAACTGGAGACATCAGGCAGTTGAGAACATGTGATTGGGGATGGGAAGGACAATTCACAACTGTATATGGTGACACTGTTAACAAAGAAAGATTACCATATTTATTTATAAGCTGATGTGCAGGGAGTATGGAAGAGACCTGGTCAGAATCAAGACTATAATTATAGACTATACTTCAGGTTTCTTTATTCAAATATTAGACCACGCAGTTCAGTACTGTGAATCTTGAGAGAGTAACCCAAGAACATTTCTAAGTCTTCCTGGTGGCTGTGTTTGCAGTCAGAATCTAGAAATGGGTAGAAATCTGATTTTTCTTAATAACCTGCTTCAGAAGAAGCATGTTATATAGTGAAACAAAGGACAGGCAACAGACGATCCCAGTCTGAATTCTAGAACCACCTAAACTCATTAGCCATTTAGTCTGAGAAAGATAAAGCACAACCTTTCTAAGCCTGTTTCTTGATCTATCAAACTGAAGTTAACACCTTACAGGATTAGTGAGAGAAGCAAATAAAACCTAGTATGAGAGAGGTGCTTTGTAAACCATTAAGAACTATACAAATAAAGTCTTTAGGTATATGAGCTATAATCCAAATGCAAGAGAAGGTAAAAGCCAATGACCCTGGAATCTGAAGTACACAGGAAGATGTGTTAATGTTTTCCCCTCATTATGTTTTAAAGTTTATTTACTGCTCCATCACTCCTGACCTAAAATAAAATCCTGCCTAGCTTTCTATCCATAATGGTTCAAGTTTTCTAAACATTATCACTCTTACTAGAAGTCATATCATAGCAGGAATATTAGATCATGCCCTTATAGTCAAGGGACTGTACAGAACAAGACCTGGAGCAATTACAGGATTTAGGTGGCCAAGAAAGAATTCAGTCATTTGAAGAACACATAAAGAAAAGGGAATTATAGTAAACCCATGTTTGACCAACTGTTAAATAGAAGAGGGCTTTCTCTAGGATGGGCATCAGTAATGATTATTTTTTACAAATAAAGTTTTAATGCAACACAGCCATGCTCCATTTGTTTACATACTGTCAACGCTGCTTGTGTTATAGTGGCAATGTTATATAGTTGCAACCCGGGCTATATATATATATATAGGAAGCGTGGCCTACAAAGTTCAAATTATTTAGCATCTGTCCCTTTAAAAATGTTTATAAATCATTCATGCTAAAAGCTTGGTTTTTTTTTTCATACCATCAAGTAAATCTTAAAATCCCACACTAATTCCTTAGACTCTTATTTCAATTACGCTCCTTTCAAAAACTTGTACAGACTACCTTTGGGTGTGATGAAGGACAGAGTAGGGATAAAACATGGTTCCTTCTCTTTGTGTAACCACACCCTGCAAAGCCAGCACAGAAGCACAGTAATACATACAGCCCCAGTAGGAAGACATTCTCTCAGAGGAGTGCTGCCCTTCCTACTTACACCAAGGCACATAGACAATATATTTTAAAAAGATCTACTGGAATATAATGGACCAGGCTGCTGTGGCTGGAAGCAACTGTCTCTAGGCCCCACCCACAGCCACTTGCAAGGCTGGGGGAAATCTCTCTCCTGGCAAGTTGCAATCTTTTAGTAGCACATTCTGGTCTGGTGGATGTGATGCACCCTATTTGCAAAAATTCTAAGGGACTGTGATGAGTGAAACGGATTCCCTGGATAGCACGTAGGTTGTACCAGGATCTTGGATGACTTTCTTTCACTTTGAATCCTTTAAGTCTTATTTAAACTTTATATTCTGTGGCCTTCCTTACCATCTGGAAATGCTAGAACCGGGTGAACACAAGAGTCCAATTGGGAAAGGCGTTCCAACAGAGGGGCTTCGTAGTGAATTTCTGGGGGCACGGTGATGGTGCTGCCTGAGCCACACAGTGCGCAGGAGGGGTTCACGTCACAGCCAGAGCGCATTGTGCTGTTTCGGTGAACCTGTGAAAAGCCAAACAAAACACAATTCATTGTCTGACAAAAACCCAGCTCTCACTCATTATCCCAAAGATTGAAAAGATGCTTTCTAGATACCTGTATGACACTACTAATCAGAAATTTGATTAGTTAGAAGATTCTCTTTTTCCCAACACTCTAGCCTTCAAAGCAATTAACTTGTTTCTTCTTCGATGATGAAATCCATTTACTTGCAGCCCTAAGTGCTCATCTAGGTGCCAAACTTATGAGCTTAAAGCTACTGAAACTGTGCTGAGAACACCTTATAAAACCTGAACATTTCCACCACGCTGGAAGAGTAGGTGCCTCCTGATTCCCAGGTGGACAGGACTTGGTCTCTTCAGCAATTTCATCCACCTGAGGGCCTGAATAACCAATCACACATCTCCTGTGCTTTTCACAACTCCTTCTAAAGTCTTTCAGGTAGTCTCCAACAAAGTGACAAGTTTCCCCAGACTACACAGAACTCATTAGCTCATTTAACTTATCCTAAGATCCACTGCTTTAAAGTTCATGCCTAAGTAATGAAAATAAATTTGGTATGGTAAGTGTTCATACCCACAGTCTTTGTGTCATATTAAATCCACAGGGACAGAAATTATTCCCACTAAACTTCCTTTGTACACATGTGGGTAGGATAAGAAATAGCCTCTCCTGCTAAGTCCACAGTGAAATCTAAATCTTCAAAAAGACTTAATTCTGTTTAAAAAGGGGGGTGGGGACTTTTTTTTTTTTTTTTAAACAATTTTATGCTCTGAGGAGAAAACTTTAGGACATGCTGAAGGCAGGATCCCTTAGGCTTTGGTGTCAGGGTAAATAAGTTCAGCATGTGCCAAATCATGATCCATAAAAAGTCACTTGGGCAGCAGACAGTTCTAGAAAAAAAGGACCTGCCTGTGGAACAGCACCATGAGAAGGGATGCTCTGAGCAAGGGTAGTATCAAAATCTGCTAGCAAAGGGGCACCTGGGTGGCTCAATAGGTTGAGCATCTGACTTCGGCTCAGGTAATGATCTCATGGTTTGTGAGTTCGAGTCCCACGTCGGGCTCTGTGCTGACAGCTCAGAGCCTGGAGCATGCTTCAGATTTGGTGTCTCCCCCTCTCTCTGTCCCTCCAATTATGCTCTGTCTCTCAATGATAAATAAACATAAAGAAAAAATTTTAAAAAAATCTGCTAGCAAAAAGGCTGTAACAACTGTAAGAGCTGCATTTAGGTTCAGCACAAACATCTTTTTAAAAAAAGATGTTTCTTTTTGAGAAAGAGAACAAGCAGAGGAGGGGCAGAGAGACAGCACAGGAAACAGAGAATCTGAGGCAGGCTCCTTGCCCTGAGTGCAAAGCCCAACATGGGGCTTGAACCTGTGAACTGTGAGATCATGATCTGAGCTGAGGTCTGACGCTCAACCAACGGAGCCACCCAGGTGTCCCTACACAAACATCTTTTGAAAGCTGTTTGCCTTTACAGACATGTATAGGAGAAAGGTAAAGTGAGAACAATGTGGTCTTCATCAATATTCCCCAACTGTCTCCTTCTTGCCACCATGAAGATGGGTGGCATGCAAAGAAGGGGTTGTGAAGGTTAGACTGGGTAACATGCACTGAGGTAAAATAATTCTAATAAGCTGCAATTGTAGATGCCACTGAAAAAGAATTATACCAACTGAACAGGACAGTACTGTGTAGACAACATTAACCAGTACTATTTTGGGAAAAAATATCCCTTGCATTCTATTTAATCAGGGCTGGCTTTCGGAAGAGATAAAGAGGTAACGAGAGAGAACATATGTTGACACAGACAAAAACCACACACCACACAGTAGATCAACAGGAGGATCTAGGTAATTAGTTAGGATCTAAAAATTATACCCAAATTTAAAACATTAAAAAGAGATTACAAAAAGATAGTAAAATCAAAATAACCAATCTTAAAATGGAGGTATGTTTTTTCCCTCATAAGCTAACTCATGACATCAAATAGCTCTCTATATGAAAAATGAACAACATTTCATTTTATGGCTAGTTTACCCTTGAGTCAAGAGATGAGGTATAGAGTAAAAATAATATAGCAAGAATAACAAAGTAAAACTAGAAGATTAAATTAAAGCTGAAATTGCCAAAAGAGGAAACACATGCTAGAAACTGCAAATTCCTTTTCTTTCTTCCTAAACCCAGGTGGGCCGGACAGGAACAGACCAATTAATAATCAGGTAAACTGTAAGACTGGCTTAACAAAGAGAAAAAGGAATAAACGCAAACGCAGAAGAACTCAAAAAAGCACTAGTTAAGTGAAAAACTGGAAACTGTGTGTGTATATGTGTTATGCGTGTACACTTATGCATTTCTATGTTTAAATGTTACATATTTTTGTATTCCATCAAATAAGGGAATACTGTATGCATGCCTATAAAAAGGTAGAGGCTCAGACAAGTGTATTTCTTTGGTGACGGCTTTAACATTAAAGAACTGATAATCGTCTATACAATTAAAATGGCTGATACTGACACAAAGAAATTACAATTCTATTGTCCTTTGAGAAAAATAAAAATTCTAACTTAAAACTTGACTAAAGCTTTGTGCACACATATAATTCAAACATCAATCTGACTTTTGAATGAAAACCTACAAAGGAAAATATTAATAAACAGAAGCTAGACGTATATAAAAATATCTTTAATACAATTATTGAAAGATAAACTTTGAACTCTTTTGAAGGACGGTTTGGACAACTTTAAAATTACTTCACTCACACATGCTTTGCATAAATCCACAGCTAGAATTTATCCTACAGCTATGCTTATTAAAGAACACAAAGACACACATTCATAAAGAAATAAAATGCCAAATTATATGCATGAACCTATTTTTTAAAAAATCACAATGTATATTTTACAGTAAGAAAATAAATTTTAAGGGAAGCCTGAGTGGCTCAGTCAGCTAAACGTCTGACTTATGCTCAGGTCATGATCTCACAGTTTGGGAGTTTGAGCCCCACCCTGGGTTCTCTGCTGCCAGCACAGAGCCTATTTCAGATTCTCTGCGTTCCTCTCTTTCTCTCTCAAAAATAAAATAAGCATTTAAAAAAAAAAAAGTACCTTAATACTTTAAAAAAAAAAAAAAGAAAAAAAGAAAAGGAAAGACAAATTTAAAACACAACAAATATAAATGACCAAACCTGAGCAGGTGGAGATTTCTGGATGTCAAGATTATTCAATATTAGTAAACCAATTAACACAATTTTATTTGTGTATTTAACTGCTCAATTATCTCACAGCTATATAGGCACCTGAGTTCAAAACTGAGCTCCTGCTCTTCCCAATTTCTAGCTGCTCAGTCCTAAATCTTTGAACTCATCCTAACTCCCTTCTTTACTATGCCCTATTGTCCAATCATGAAATCCTGTGGTCTCTATCTTCTAATGGTATCCAGAAACTGACTGCTTTATGCCATGTCAACTGCAATTACCCTGATCTAAGATGAAGTTTTTAACTTTTTAAATGTTTATTTTTGATGGGGTGGGGGTGGCGGGGNCCAGGTGCCCCTCTCATGTGAATTTCTTAAATACCTTCTAACTGGTCTTCTGGTTTACCCCTCCTACTAACGAATCAAAATACAGAAGTAGGTGTAACCTTGGCTTACCAGTCCTCAGCTCAAAATGCTTCGGTGGCTCATCATTTCATGAGGAATGAGAGCCAAAGTTCTTGCAATGGTGCACACAAAAGCTTTATACCATCTGTCCCCTCTATCGCCTCTCTGACCTCATTTCCTTTTATTTCCTTCTCTCCTCGCTCAGTTCCTCTGACTGCTTTGCTATTTCCTCAACATGACAGGCAAAATGCCAGATCACAGGCCTGTGCACTTGGCTCTTCTATCAGTTCCATGGTCATTCCTCTTAAAATGGCTCTTATTTAGAAACATGTAAGTGGGGGAAAAAAAGATTCTATTCTTGATTTAACAATAAAAAAAATACTCCGGACTAAGCTTAAAACTTGTAAACACAAAGCTTTTTAAAACTTTTTATTTATTTTCAGAGAGTTCAAGTGGGGGAGGGGCAGAGAAAGGAGGGCAGAGGGTTGGAAGCCGGCTCCATGCTGGGCAGGCTGACAGCAATGAGCCTGATGTGGGGCTTGAACTCATGAACTGCTAGATCATGATCTGAGCTGAAGTCAGATGCTCAATCAACTGAGCCACCGAGGTGCCCCCTAAACACAAAGCTTAATTTTTAAAGCTATTAATAATCTACAAATTAATCTATAATCTTAAACTCAGTAAGGTTTTGGTAGGGAAGGAGAAAAAAGCAAACAAGATTTAAACAACCTTAAAACTGCAACTGAAAAAATATATGCTTACAGGGAAAAGTCCCCATAAAATTTCTAATAAGCAAAGATAGAGGGGAGTGATTTGCCATACCACATATTAACAATATTTTAAAGTCATAGCAATTAAGATATAGAAAAGTTAAACAGAAAGAGAACTAGACCAACGTATACATGACAGCTTTCTCTGTAGCAAAGATGTAATATTTCTAAATTAATTTAGAAAAAAAAAAAGGAAAAGATGACCAATAGAAAACTGCTTTCAGGACACTTCCACAGTCTAGGGCTCACACAAAGCTCCTAGAGAAAACATGCCTTCCCTGACCTTTGGCCCAAATGAGCTCACTGTGAAACATTATACATCATACAAAACAAAGACTGATGTGATGCAGTCAGCAGATGCAAAAATGGGGAGAATCTGCCCTCAACGAGCTAGAAATGGATTAATTTTAAAGTAATCCCTACATCCAACATGGAGCTCCAACTCACAACCCTGAAACCAAGAATCACATGCTCTACTGACTGAGCCAGCCAGGCGCCCCTGGAATTGGAGTAATTTGAAAGCAATTTTAAAATAAGTATATTAAAGTTGTTCAAAGAGATAAAGGAAGGAATGAACATCATAAAAGAACAGGAAAGGATAGAAAAAAAAAAAGATGTTTTTAAAAGTAACCACAAACAAATTCTGAATGAAAAGCACACACTCAAGTAAGAAAACAAAATACCAAAAAACCCCCAAACAACTGACAGGTTTGATAGTAAACTAAATACAGCTGGAGAGAAAGCTGATGAATAGGAAGAACCGACCCAGAAGGTGACTGAAAATAACACACAGCAAGACAGAGAGCTGGAAATGGGAACTATAAAAAGAAAGAGAGAATTACAAGATCTATAACAATCTAATAGACATTCCATATTAAAAAAGAGAGGAAAAGTTTTATATCCCTTGATATGTTAAAACATAGAAACAAAACTGAAAGTAGGGAGCTGTGTCCAACTTCAACTATGGTCCAGATCTTGCGGTTCGTGAGTTCAAGCCTCACATCAGGCTCTGTCTGTGCTGACAGTCTAGAGTCTGGAGGCTGCTTTGGATTCTGTGTCTCCTCTCTCTCTCTCAAAAATAAACAAACATTACAAAATTTTTTTAAAAAAACATGTATACATTCACACACAAAATAAAGACTGACTTTACAACTCCTAGGCCAGTGTCGGAAGGCTATTAAAGGAAGCGCTCAGCAAGAAGGATGGTTAAAGTTGGATGTAAGAAGCCACCATGCACAAGTATGAATTTACAGATGACTGATTTGGGTGGGACTAAAATTAAAGATAAAATATTAAAGATCAATAATAGATGAGAAAAAAATATGTTTAAAAACAGGCATTCTATGCACGGGGAATGGGGATTAAGGAGGGCACTTGTGATAAGCACTGAGTGTTATAAGTGATCAATCACTAAATTCTACTCCTGAAACCAATATTACACTATACATTAGCCAACAAGAATATAAATAAAACCTTAAAACTAAAGACATACATAGAGGAATTCTAAAGTCCTCCTGTTCCAAAGTAGCAAGAAATGAAAAGATTCAAGTAACCCAACAGCAGAAGCATAAAAACAAGGAAGAGAAGACTTAAAAAGCAAGTATTTACCAAGATACCTATTTAAAGTAAAATCATTGCTAGAGACCAAAAGGGGAACAATAAAATGATGAAAGGAAAGATGGCAAAGAAGAAATAACAACCATGAACTTGTATGTACCTAACCAGTAATCCTGGAACTATATGAATACATATGCATTAAAAAAAGAAGAGGAGGAGGAAGGAGACAGAGAGCTGGAAGGGAGGAAGGGGGAGGGAGGAGGGGAGGAGGAAGAGGAGAAGAAGAAATGGGAGGTAGGGAAATGGGCATTAAAAAAAGGAAGAGGAGGAGAGAGAGAAGAAGGAGGAGGGGGAGGGAAGAAGAGGAGGAGGAGGGGAAGAGGAAAAGAAGGAGATGAAGAAAGAAATGGGAGGTAGGGAAATAAGAGAAGTTGTTTAAAAGTATAAACTTGTATTTGAGTAGGTAAAGAAGTCTTGGAGATCTAATACACAGTATAGTGATATGAAGACAATACTACTGTATTAGAAACATCAAATGTGCTAAGAGACACCACAAGAAAGAAATGGTAATTGTGTTACATTATGGAGATGTTATTAGCTAAGGCTACAACTGGCTGACACACTGCAGTATCAAAGATCAAATCAACATGCTGCATACCTTAAACTTATTCAATGTTACCTATCAAATATATTTCAAAGACAAACAGAAAGCAGACCAAAGGAGACAGAAGATATGGACACAATGATGAAGCCCAATATAGAAATTAAATTTAAAGCTGTGAAGTTAACAAACAGGTTATGGATATACTCACATTCAAACACTGTCTTTTTTAAGGAAATGGACTCTACAGTGAATTTTTATAAACTCACCAAGTTGCAGAATACGTACACCATGATGGCATTTATATAAGCTTTTTAATGAACATTAAACTAAACAATACATACTGCATTCTGCTCATGGATACACAGATGTGTAGTAAAAATCTAAGAACCTGAACTGGGAAATATACATACCAAATTCATGATAATGGTTACCTCTGGGGAAGGGAGCAGGTAGAGGAGATGACAGAAGATAAAAGAAACATTAATGTTTATTGTAAATTATTTTTTAAAAAAGATAAAAAGTCAAGATATTAACATTTAAGGTGATATGCACAGACGTTTGTTACATCATTCTTTATACTTTACAGAATTAAAAAAAAAATAGGGAAGGAGGAAGTTAAACCTGTTAAGTTTTTCCATACTCAGGGAATTCAAATTCTTCACACAATGAATTCAGTGGTGCAGAAGAGCTCCAGAAAATTGGCAGTGGGATTAAAATGTGGTTCAACTATTTCCAACTACAGCACAGGTATGCTAAGTATGAAAGTTGCTGAAACCCAGGAATTGAATTAGGAATAGCACCTTTCCAGATTTAAAACTGAGAAAAAGATTCAACCATCACATGAGTAGCAGAGACAAGGCACAATGGCCAGTGTACTGAGTAGAATAGTACCCCTCCTAGACCCCACCCCAATATTCATTCCCCAAGCAGACACACAGAATGTGACCTTATTTGTAAACAGGGTTTTGTGAAATGTGATTAATACTGAATTAGCTTTAAATCCAACAACTGGTGTCCGTAATAAGATGTGGGGGTGCCTGGGTGGCCCAGCTGGTTAAGTGTCCGACTCTTAATTTCAGCTCAGGTCATTATCTCACGGTTCATGGGATCGAGCCCCATGTCAGATTCTGCACTGACAGTGTGGAGCCTGCTTGAGATTTTCTCTCTCCCTTTCTTTCTGCCTCTCCCCTACTCACACCCTCTCACTCACTCTCTTAAACATTAAAAAAAAAAAAAAGACGACGACCACCATGTGAAAACACAAAGACACAGACACACAGGGAAGATGATGGTTTAAAGACAAACGCAGAGGCAGGCCAAGCAATGCTAAGGACTACTAGCAACCACTAGAAGCAGAAGTGGCAAGAAAGGATTCTTCAGAGAGCCTTCAGAGGGAACAAGGGCTGCCACCCTGATTTCAAACTTCCAGCTTCCGGAACTATGATAGGAAACAAATAGACCCAGCTACTAAATTTTTCTAGTGATAAACACAAAGTCTGGAGAAATCAACTTATCTTTTAAGAATAAAAGAAAGGAAAAAACCATGACTGTGGGGACTATGAGTAGAATACTGCAGAACAAGGGAAAAGGAAACAAATCTGACAAATTCAGAAAAAAATATACCTCTGGAAAGCTATTAAACAAGTATGGCAAAATAATAATTAATCAAACTTCCCACATCTCCAACAGAGTCAAAGATAACACAGCCTCTATGACATGGAAACAGAAAAGATGAAAGGGCAGTCAGATGACATAAAAAGGAAATACAAAATCTGAAAAGAAAAAAGATAAAATCTTAACAACCCTTGGTAGCAGAATTAGAACCTACCTAAGAGGAACTATAGGTCAGACTGATGATCTGGAGAATTAAAATAGGACATGAGCAGTAAACTTGTCTTTCTTCCTTTACACTATGGGAGAACCGAAGAGAGGAAAACAATGACAGATATGTTAACAGCTAACATCTGAATGTTTGTTATGTTCATCCAAACTAGATCAGTCACTTCCTACATTAACTGAATGATTACACTGAGGAGCAGGTATTAAGAGCTAAACAAAAAGAATTTTAGGAAACAATAATATAGAGATAACTGGACTACTTCAGTTTGCAACTGTAAACTCAGGGGAACCAAAAACCAAAGTTGTAACAGAAGAAAACCTGATAGAGCAAGACAAAAAAACCCGCAGCAATATCCACTGCAGGTTTGCGATGATGGAAATGTTCAATATTTGTGTGACTGAAAGACAGTAGGCACTAGTCACATGTGACTACTGAACACCTGAAATGTGGCTGTGCCTCATTTTTTATCTTCATTTTAAACAGTTACATATGGCTATAGTAGCTACCATACTGGACAGTACAGAGCAGAACTGGTTACCAATATAAAGGAATGAAAATAAGATCATTTGAACTCTATGCTAAAACAAAACAACAAATAATCACCTTCCCCCACTGCCAAAAGACAGTGAAACAGTTTTAAGGGACAAAGGTTATGAGTTAAGAACCTGAAATATGGTCAAACTTGTTCTAGTCCTGAAGAACTACAAATTCAAATTAAGAACTTAATAAATGGGCATAGTAAGGTATAAAGAGGACTATCAATAAACAATGAAATGTTACAATCAAAATAAGCCTAAGTAAGCCTTTAAATCCAGTTTTAAAACTGAATATAAAATGAAAAACTGTTTTCTGTTTAATAAAATCTCCATTAAAATCAGAAGTTTTTGAGATTAAAAAAAAAACCCACCTAAATTTGCTTTTATGATGTTTCAAAACACATACAAAAAACAAATCTTAAAAGTAAATGGGTGAGAAAAATCACATACTGTATAACGTTAGTATAAAAAAAAGTAGAATGGAAGGCAAAAACTACTGGAGATAGAAGCCATAAGTCACTAAGATGATATGATTATATAGACACTAGTGACATTAAAACAAAAATCAACATAATAGGCTACAAATACAAGCAGAAACTATAGAAACCTCACTTAAATCAAATGCTGTAAAAAATAGTAATTAAATAACAAAAGGCTTAAAAAGAAAAACCATTTAGAATTTGGAAACTCAATTTGTAACTCTTGGGGAAAAAACTAAAAAACTCAAAGGCANAAAAACAAAAAACAAAAAAGAAATTAAAAAAAAAAAAAAAAAAAAAAAAAAAAAAAACACTACACACATCAAAGACTATGAAATGCCATCCAAAAACTACACTCAGAAGAAAATTCAAGAAGTTCTATTATTACAGAAGAAAAGAACAGAAAATAAATTAACTAATAAGCATTTGAATAAAGGCAGAGAGGAGGGGGAAAAGATCAAGACCACAGGAAGAAGAAATTACCAAATTACCAGCAAATAACTGATCTTTGAAATGACCAATAAAACAGGAAAACTGCTGACAAGATTAATCAAGAAAGAGAAGACAAATATAATTCAGACTGAGAAATGGACAACCACAGATAAAAAGGATTTAAAAAATTAAAAATGCTTTGTATAAAATTCTGTATGAGTTAACTTGAAAAATCTGATAGATGGATAATAGGTGCTGGTCTCAGTTTTTGCCTTAATTTCCAACAAATTTTAAAGAAATTCATACTTCCCAGAAAAATGCTTTAAAGTTTTGCAGAGCATAGAAAATGGTAAAGTGTCCCAATTCATTTTAAGAAGTTACCTTACATCAAAGTTAATAGTGAACTTCTAAAAGGAATGAGATGCCTCACTACGATCAACTATTTCTTAACACTGTTCTGAAAGTATATCTACTCAAAGAAAAGGAGTAAGATGTGTATAAAGAGGTATCACATTGTTTGCTGGTGAGACAGACAGCCTATCTAGAAAATTAAAAATAATTAACCAGAACACAGAGTTCATATAAGTGTTCAATTACAAAAATCAACAGCACTCATAAAATAACACCAACAGAAAAGATCTCATTTGTATCACAAAAATATCAAGAATGTGGGAAATACAGAAGAACTGAATGAAGAGATAAAATACATACATGAAGAAATTCTATGTTCCTTTAATACTATAAATTATATTAATTCTCTCTGAAGGAATTTCTATTCAAAACTCAATGCAATGCACATGGACAAATTCTAGTATCAAAACTCTCTACTCATCATTCTCTGTTAATCATAGAGTATTAGTTCAAAGCACTGAAAAAAATTATTTTGGCCTGAGGACAGTTTACAAATAAAGTATCAGAGCTTCAACTTCTATTTATTTTATCTCAGTCTTTCAAAATTTATTTTGTGTGTTTTATAATGAACTACAATTTTCCATATGGCATTCCTGCTCCTTCCCAAAAGTTCAACTAGTACTGAAAAGTTAGGCCTCAAAAATCTATCACAAGAATCTGGTGTCAATAAAGAATGTATTTTATTTGGTACCAAATTACTCACTTTTAATACAAACTCATAATCATTTTAGTTCTTGAGTTCTAAACCAAAAATGTCATGACACTAGGCCTTAAGAGAATATCCTATTGAGATGTAATGTCCTGTTATGTCCTCAAGTGTGACACACGAGGAAGAAGTGGAGGACCACTTTAAAGAATCCAACTTTAAAATTTAACCCAGAGCAAACACTCCTGTATAAATATCCTCCAACACAGACTATAAAATTCCAAAATCACACCACAATGCTGTCAAATCATCTGATAAGAAATGCTACCCCTATGTTTATGTCAGCATTATTTACAATAGCCAAATTATGAAAGCAGCCCAAATGTTCTTTGGTAGGTGAATGGACAAAGAAGTGTTAAGTAAACACACACACATGCACAATGGAATAGCCATAAAAAAAGAATGAAACCTTGCTATTTGCAACAACATGGATGGAGTTAGAGTATAATCCTAATAAGTGAAATAGTCAGAGAAAGACAAATACCATATGATTTCACTCATATGTCAAATTTAAGAAAAAAACAAAACAGAGACACACCAAGAAACAGATTCTTAACTATAAAGAACTGATGGTTACCAAAGGGGAGGTGGTGGGTGGAATGGGTGAAATGGGTGAGAGGGATCAAGGAAGGCACTTGTCGTGATGAGCAATGGGTGATGTATGGAATTGTTGCATCACTGTATCATTTACCTAAAACTAGTATGACACTGTATGTTAGCTATACTGGAATTAAAAAAAAATTGTATTGATCTCAAAAAAAGATGAAAAAGAAATGCTACTAAGGCCAATCCAAAAATCTCAAGGCATGTTATTTTTTCATTAATAATACTAACTGTACTGGGACACTTGGGTGGCCCAGTCAGTTAAGTGCACAACTCTTGATGTCGGCTTAGGTCATGATCTCACTGTTGTGAGATCAAGTGCTGCTTCATTAGGCTCCATGCTAGGTGTAGAGCCTGCCTGGGATTCATTCTCTGTCTCTGCCTCTGTCTCTCTCTCAGCGCCCCCCCCCCCCCTCCCNTGTACTATGATACACTTAATTTATAAAATAACTTTACCTAACAAAATAAAAAAGCAACCCTATATTGGCCCCGTATTTCTTTTAAAAGTTTTATTGATTTGAAATTTCGGTATATAGAAACTAATGTTTTAGACAAAGCTATAAATATCTACACCTCATAGAAGCAGCCAGGATAGGAAATAAACAAAGTGATAACATATTATTCAAATTTGTCACTTGAGTGTTTCTTCACTGGCCTAGCTAATTGCTAACATGAACCATACCAGACCCCTAAAAGTGATGAAATACATAATAAAGAGCAATACAGGCAACTTGTTATCATCTGTACTAATATTACAATAAAAACATGAAAACAGGAAATACCTCTATGTTCTCCCCAGATTTCCATGGAAGATGACCCCACTCTCCCAATCTCAAAGCTCTGCGCTCTCCCAAGCCTGATATTCACTTATAACACCCTAGCGAATCTTCCTTAGGATCAGTTTTGAAATCTAATGCATCCTGAGAGCTTTGGAGCCTTCAGCCTATTATTTTCCTCTAGGATTACTATTGTCACTAGTCTTTCTTTCTTTTTGACCCCAGTCTCTCTTATGGCCAGTCTCTCTCATGGCATATTCACCTCATAAAAAATAGCTTATGGGGCGCCTGGGTGGCTTAGTCGGTTAAGCGTCCGACTTTCGCTTAGGTCATGATCTCGCGGTTCGTGGGTTCGAGCCCCGCGTCGGGCTCTGTGCTGACTGCCAGCTCAGAGCCTGGAGCCTGTTTCAGTCTGTGACTCTCTCTCTCTCTGCCCCTCCCCTGCTCACGCTGTCTCTCTCTCTCTCTCTCTCTCTCTCTCCTAGAAATAAATAAAACATTAAAAAAAAAATAGCTTATGACACTTCACTGCTCAAAACTCTAAAATCTAAAATCAACAGTTTGGTCATTTAAAGTCTTTCATTATTTACGGATAGGTCTCATTTCTGTTTATTTCCAACAAGTTCATCTTACTAAAACCTTTATTGTAGTCATTGAATTTAAGATACAAGTGACATAAAAACAGCCTTTTAGGGGCTAAAAGAAATGTGCTACTACACTAAAAGTACATCTCAACCATAAGATATATCGTAACTTCAGAAACACTGGTAAAACTTTTTTTTTTAAATGTTTTATTTATTTCTGAGAGAGAGACAGCACGAGCAGGGGAGGGTCAGAGAGAGAGAGGGAGACACAGAATCTGAAGCAGGCTCCAGGCTCTGAGGTAGCTGTAAGCATGAAACCCGGCATGGGGCTTGAACTCAAGAACTGTGAGATCATGACCTGAGCCAAAGTCGGACGCTTAAACGATTGAGCCACCCAGGTGCCCCAACGCTGGTAAAACTTGATAGAATAAAATCCCAGCTGTGATTCAACTAAGATGACTGTCTGGTAAAACTGAATGAGTTCCCTAAAGTGATTTTTATATTTAGTTCTAGAGTACACTAGAGATAATTTAAAATATGTAGGTAAGCCAGTTAACACTGACATTAAACATGTGTTTTTTATATTCTCTACTCGCAAATATACTAGTAACCATCTCTCTTGGGTAGGAAGGAACATGGTGAGAAGGGCAGTAAACAAGGGTGATTTGAGTTAATCCAGAAACATGTAGTTGCTGTTTTATTAAGATTCTCTTTTTTAAAAAGACTTGGAAGCAAATCTTATTACAGTAAGTTATCAATGCTATTTACCAGTATCAGAAAATGGGTTCCCTGTTACCTTCTTTGCTATCTGGGCTCTGTCATTAGAAAGTAAGCTCCATGGAGGCAAGCAAGCACTTGTTCACCAATGAAACCTGAAGAATACCTGGAACACAGTGCCTGGCAAAGCCAGCACCTCAGGATGATAAAAGACAAGATGCCTGCTCAACAGCAAATATCACTGAGCAAGGAGACACAGTGAGCAACCAGACAGTGCCTCTAATGCTGTCAGAACTCCAGTTATTTCTGTTATAACCAGCAAACGGTTTATTCCCTAAACTCAGTTTGTTTCTTTTGTCTTATTTTCCATGTAGCTTACGTTTGCATGTCAGGATGATTGTGTTTTAGAAACGGACACTGGGGAGAGTCTGGGTGGCTCAGTTGGTTAAACATCTGACTTCCGCTCAGGTCATGATCTCGTGGTTCAAGCCCTGGGACAGGCAGTGTGCTGACAGCTAGGGCCTGCTTCGGATCATGGGTCTCCCTTACTCTCTGCCTCTCCCCTACTCATGCTCTATCTCTGTCTCTCTCTCAAAAATAAACAAACACTAGGGGGAAAAAAAAAGAAAAGAAACTGGTGTTGGAATCAAAGGGTCTTTAGTATGCGTCGTCTGTCTCTTCACAAGTACATTCGATTTTAGGCACAGACCAGAAGAAGCTACTGTCAAGAGCAACAAGGAAGGACTGCTACCATACAGATAAAAAGGAATCTAGGAGGCCACCCTACACCACAAAAATTTTTTACAAAATCCCTAGATGTCATGACACAGTGGGACTAGCAAATTGCCCAGAGGAAGGACACTACCTCCCCTTGAGGTTTTTCTTGTTTGCTTGAGGTTTTGTTGTTGTTGTTGTTAAAAGCATAGAGACATGATCAAAAACTACTTTCTTACATTTGACAGCAATATACAGTTTTCTTGCTTTCTCAATATCAACTCTTTAACCTCTGAGAAAAAAATTTTGATTTATAGGACTATTCATAAAAAATTGAGACCCAAATGTCAATGTGAGAAACTTGCCAAATAACTTTCTCTTATCCGGTATTTTGGTAATTTAGGCATTCTAAGGAACAGACATGAGAAAAATGGTACAATCTGATAGTTACTTTTTACTATACTTTCCTGAAAAACAAACAAAAAAGATCAAAGCAAGGTTATACATTCCAACTGCACACTATAACAAAACAAGCCAAGCACTGAAAATCCACTGTCTAAACAGTAATAGTTCTAACAATTCTCTCTCCTCTTCGTCATCACTTTCTCATCAGCAAATCTATTGTAATACTAGCTCTATCTTAAGATTGCCCTTCAAATAATCGATTTCTCTGCTCTCCTTTACAAAAACATTCTTTGAGCTATCCAGAACATTTCTCAACTGAATATTTCTCAATTGAAGCATTCAATTCTCTTTAATGCTCTGAACATATCTCAACTCCTTGCGCCCCCTTCTCTCCTGAACCCACTCCACTCCAAGCAGAATTTTGCTCTTCTCCCTTGAGTTAGCAAGGCTGCTCACCCAGATCTCGAACAACCCTAGCCCTCCATGCACGATGGTCAGTCTGCAGCCGTCCTGTGCTGGGCCTGCCTGCAGCACCTCAGACACCACCCCTAGCTCCTCACTGACACCCGGTCTTCATTTGCCTTTCATGTGTCTTACTCTTTTCGGTTTCCTTTCACTTCACCAGTCACTCCTTCCCTGTCTCTTCTTTACCCTTGTAAGGCCTCAAAACCCAATTCCATCCAAGCTCCCTAGCAGTCCCTATTTCCCTTTGTCTGTTGCATTTTTCTTCCTGGCACTTAATGCTATAGGACTTACCATTATACTTAATTTATTATTTTCTGTCTCTACCCATTAGAATATTTCAGAAGGGCAAACATTTTTATCTGTTTTTGTTTAGTGCTGTATTCCCAGAGCATAGAACAGACCCAGCTCACTGTAGGAGCTCAATATTTGTTGAATGAGTGAACAAAGCAGTAAAATAGCCACTTTGTACCAGTAACTTATCAGGCAGACACTCCAATGAGCAAGTTACATACATTTCATTTAACCCTCAAATCACCCAAAGAGGTCACTGAGGCTTGGCGGGGTGGGGGGAGAAAAGGGTATGGAAAGGGGAGTAAGGGAGTGTTAAACACGCTCCAAATCACAAAACTATTAAGTGGCAGTGTCATGACTCAAACCCAAGTTTATCCTCTTTAAAGTTAATGCTCTTAACCACTGCACTGTATTAATTTTGCTGAAGCATTATTTCATTAGTTTTGGAATAAATCCAACTCTGCTATTTGAAGAGGTAGCACTCAAAAGTTTCCTACACTTGTGAACTGACCTCCATTCATTTAGTCACATAAGTTTAAAAATTTTAAGGAAGATTCTTATTTGAAAGGAAAACATGCCATTTTCAGTGATAACAGGATAAGTAGGAAGCACATCACCCTCCTTCAAAGTGCTGATGGCAGCACCCAAACCTCTTCTCCTCCATTTCTATTAACAAATTCAAGTCAGTGGTTTCCAAATCTGAAGAACCATCTAGAAATTTTTTGTTTTTCTGAAAACAAGGGTCCCAGTCCTAACTTCAGAAACCAGTATTTTGTCAAGCTCCCCAGGAAACTCGGGTGGTTAGCCAAGTTTGGAAAACACTAGTTAGAAGAGCTAAAGTTGGCAACAGACTAATAATTCTATCTGAGCATCTGGCTCATTGTTTAACAATGACCAAGTCTCACTGGTACTGACCTTTCTGGAAAGAGGAACAATGCTGTTGGGTCGAACAAGCCTTCGTTTCTTACAGCTCAGTACAGGACGTGTTCGGGCTGCCACACAGGTGCCATCGGTTGATGAAGAAACTAGATTCAGTCTTTGCTTTTTTTGTAATTGTTCCTCAGCATCAGAGATGTCACCTGGAATGTGGTCTGCCAAGATAGGCTGAAGACTATACAAGGGGAAGGAAGAATATTCACTTCTCAGTAGACAAGGAAACAAAGCCTTTGATATTGGTTCAACCTACTCTGCTTACACATGTTCACAGACACAAACAAGTTCTAGAACAGATGCATGTCACTTGATGCTGGTATCTGCTAATCTAAGTGTGTGTGTGTGTGTGTGTGTGTGTGTGTGTGTGTGTGTGTGTGTGTGTGTGTGTGTGTGTGTGTGTTTTAATGTCTGAACAGTGCAAGTCAGTAAGTGACAAATTCAATTTCCAAGTGATAAAGTTCTCTTCTACAAAAGAAACGAAGAAAATCTGTAGAAAACTGCAACTAGTAAGAAAAGGATTAATCCTGCAAACGTTAATAATCTGCCTAAGAAACAGTTGTATAGAATTCAACTTTTAGGGATGTGTACATATTGTTCACTTGTAGAGGGATTCCTTCAACTTTCATAAATACAGATTTACAAACACAGCCGTTAGGGATCTAATACTGTCCTAGAGTGAAAGATTTTATGTACACACTTCTGAAGAATTCTACCAAGACGAGGACCAACCATAACGACTCACAATAACTGTAGGATCTTTTTTTTCTCTCTTAGGCTACAGTAAGTAAATAGGAAATACATTAGCATGCTAATTCAAGTATACTTGCTACTGCAGGATGCATGCACAATATTATTAAGCAATAAGGTTTCTGACTTTAAACCAGGGTTGGTCCTGGCTAGGGATAACTAAGAGTCCCAAATTCATCATTTACTAGACTACTGAGCATAGGAAGTAGACACAAAACTTACGTGTTAATAACTCCATTGACAGGTCTCAATGCTCCACATGATTTGGTAGACAATGACTCTGAATGACCAGAGGCACCATGATTTTCCAGCGGCTGAGAAACAGACTCGATCTACATAAGGAGAAGAAAAATAAAAATACAGTATTATTATGTGTTATAACATTTAACCAACAGTATCCAGACTGAAAAGCAACACCATTTCATCAGTTAAACGAACCACCTAAAATGTCTGATGATCAAAATAAAAAACAAAACTCGTATGAATGAGGAAAAAAGAAAATTAATTAAGAGAACTGGTTTTGCTTTGGGGTGAAGAAGGGTAAGGAACCAAAATATTTAACGGACTAATAGTAAGTGCCTACTGAGGAGGAAATGACTTAATGATGCCACAGAACAGAAGCTTAGCAAAATAATTACACAGACAGAAGAGTCTTTGACTAATAAGGGTCAGGAGGGAGGAGAGAATCCCAAGCCAGCTCCACAACCCTGGGATCATGACCTGAACCAAAATCTAGAGTCAGATGCCTAACCAACAGAGCCACCCAGGGGGCCCCAAACAAATTTATCTTTCTTACAAAAATCTGAAGAAAAAGCACAGTCATCTGTAATCACATGACCTACAGATAACTACTGCTAATAGCCTATTTTTTCAGGTCTACAGATACATATATATATATATTTAAATGCTATTAATCTTCAATATGAATTTTACTGATTTTCTTAGAGGAAGCTACACTTTCCTTAGGGGCAATTCAGCCCCCAAATTAAAACTGAAAGCAACAGAGAAAACGTTATTTAGCACAGAATTTTGTGTCAAAGATAAAGCAGCACACAGCAAGCAGTCAAGAGCATGAGCCTCAGAGAGGGAATGGGCCTAGGTTCTAGTCCCAATCACACAAGAAGGCACTGAATAATCAGAGGACCATGGGATATTCTATAATCACACTGAGATCCAAAAGCAGGGCATTCAGGCAACTAGGTTCATCATTTATTCCCAAATATAAAGCGCTTAAAATATTAACTCCAATCCTCCAATAGCATTCCATATGGAAAAAGAAAAACACAACTCACAGGACATGTAATTTTACTTAAAGCTTCTTAAATATCTTCACACTGCCTTAAATAAAAGTAAACATTCTCTATCCTGCAGTCCAAAAGGCTGCAAAGACAGAGGGTAGAGATACATTAATAAATACTTTACAAATGTTAAACCCACATACTAATTTAAGCTTGATCACTACTACTGCAGTGGTTTACATCATTAGTATTTCCAGGAAACTAATGCACGACTCACCTATCTGTCTTCCAATGAGAAACTGTAAAAAGGATCAAAGAATTTTAAAGGCTCTCCTATCCAGAAAGCAGGAGCTATTACTGAGCTTCTCTTGAATTTTATGTGGTATTCAGACACACTCTGAGGGTACATGCATCCCACAGCCAGAAAGTAAAGAGCAGAAAAGCTTCAGTGGTAGAGAATTTGTTAATTGCCCTTCTCCCAAAAGCAGAGGTTCACGGGGTCACCTTTTGAGAGTTAAAAGTAGCAAGAAGAGTTAGAAGTGATTTCTTCCCTGACTGAAAGGGCTAGGTATATGGGAAAGAATTCAACTTTTATTCCTGTTTCAAAATAAATTACTTTTTGACTTTATATGGATTACTTCATGTTTCAAGCTCATCTCAATGATACTCAACATAGTCTTGCTTAAAATCACCAAAATATTGCTGGCCCATAAACAGTGTACCAGTCATTTCCATGAACTAGCAACATGGCCAGGAAAATGTGCTAAATTGGGGGTGGAACCTTCTGAAAATTCCACTTCCATTAAGTTACATAGCGAGGTTTCCATTTCTGCATATATAAAATGGGACTATTATGTGCCTCACTTTCCTATGCCTCTATACTGAAGTTAAAAGAAAATATATATAATTATACAAACATAATTTTGAATTTTTTAAGTTTGTATTTATATATGTATGTATGTATGTGTTTGTATTTTATATACATATGGATATAAATACGTTATCTCTACATTCAATGTGGGGCTTGAACTCATGTTTTTGAGATTAAGAGTCATATGCTCTTCCGACTAAGCCAGTGTGGTGCCCCAGAATTGTTTATTTTGAAAATGTTCAATCAGCATAATGCCTAAGATTTATATTTGCCTATACCATTGAAAATAGGCACCTAGAATCTAAAGAAATATAATAATTGCAAAAAAGTCATAAATTCTTATTATTCAACTTATTTATCCACAGTTTAATTTATCTAAATAGTCCTAATTAGTCTTTAAAAAATATATACGGTAGAGCAAATATCCTCCAGCCAGTATCTACCCATCTACTCTCTATCTCAAAACCCTTGTTGGGCCAATGTATCATTCACTGAACCTGGTGACTGCAAAACTTCAAAAAAAAAAAAAAAAAACTTGTTCTTGCTTAACCAATGGTAGGAAGATTATACCTTGGACTGTTTAAAAAGAAATAGCAGTAGTTTACATTTTTAGCATGCTTTTCTTCTGAGAAAGCATTTATCCTCTGACTTGTTATCACTATCACTCCACAAAGTAAGGAAAGGGTAAAAGAACAAAGCTTATTTTACAAATAGAAACAAATAATGTAGTCATCTATCAAAAGCCACAGAAGCAATTATTTTGCTAAAACAAACAAAAGAACTTCAATTTCAAATATTTACCCAGTAATTAATTACCTTTCCTGGAAGAAAAAAGGGTAAACAAGAAAATATACTTGTTACCTGCTCATTTGCACAAAAGAAATAAAGGAATGGTAATCCAAAAACTAATGAAAATGGCCCCCTAAAGGAAGTGGGAACATGAAGGAAAGAAAAGGAAAATGGGAACAAGGCAGTAGGAATGATGGTCTTTTGTACAGCTTGGACTTCTAGAACTGTAGTAATGCTTCACATACTCAATAATAATAATAATAAAGGTCAACTAACTATGTTAGAAGAGAAAACGTGGAATACCACAGTATTAGAATAACTACAAAGAGGCAACAAAAACCTAACTGCATTACAAAACAATTACATATCACACTAAAAGGATAAGGAAATAAAACTAACTGAAGTATCTTCAGCAAATAGTATTCTGACTGCATGTCATGGGGCAAAGATATTGTACACAATATTGTACTCTAGTTGTATTTCTCACAAGGATATGAAACAGCAACTATGAAACTACTTTATGTGATAAAAATGAGTATCAATGAGGAAGGTTGTGGTGCTGAACTGGTAAAAATAATGAACTTACAGTTTTTAATACATATACAGCGGGGTAAATAAACACTGATACACGTGTGTGCATGCACGCATGCTTTAGCATACATGTATGTTTCCCAGCTTTGTCTGTTGGGAAGTCCTGGAAGCAATGATACCAAGTAGCAAGAGCACAACTTGTACTCAGATCTTGGTTTCTAAACACTCTTGTCCAGTTAAAAGAAACAGGGCTGGAACAGGTAAAATACAAGAGGAGGTCAGAACATCTTGTGGTGCCTCAAAGTGAATACTCAATAAGAGCATGTTGAAAAGACCCCAGGACACAATATGAAAGAGGCCTGATAATTGAAAAATTATCACTTGTCTCAAAAATTGAGACAAGTGAAGCATGCATGAATCATAACAGTAACAGATTATAAATCCATAAAATGAAATTAATATCGAGGAACCCATTTCTGATATAAACTACTGAATGACAGAATACATACATAAATAAATGAGGGAGAAAAGACAGCTTTTTTCCTAACAGAATTCCAATTAACAAATGTGGAAAACAGAAAATCACCACTTAGTAAACACCACAGTAATAACTGTTGCAGGCAAAACCCACCGGTGGATGATAAAATTGTGGAATAAAGTATAATGAGCAACAGAATATTGCATAATAACTCCCTAGGAGACACATTCATTACAAAGGGAAAAATACTAACTTTACAGTAGGGAAGGCTGATAGGCACCACCTTAACCAAACCAAGTGAAAAAGGTATCACCACCACCACCACCACCACCATCATCATGTACCCCCAATATGGCGGACTGAGAAGGGCACAGTAGCACTTCTATGGTGTTACTTATAAATGCATAAGCTCTAATAAGGAGAAAACACCAGGAGACTCTAATTGGGGGAATATTATACAAAATGACATTAAGGTCATGAAAGAAAATGAAGACTGAGGAACAATCACAGACTAGAGGATATTTAAAGAGATAGGATAACTAAAGGCAGTGTAAGATTTTTAAACCTCCCCTACCTCCCTCAAAAAAACATTAGCCAGAAAACAAGTGAAATTTGAATAAAATCTGAATAGTACTCTATCAATGTTAATTCCGAGTTTTATTCTTTGTACTCTGGTAATGCAAATTAACAACACTATGGGAAGCTGGGTAAAGGGTATGTGAAGACTGTGTGTGCTACTTTTGTAATTTTTCTGTAAGTTTAAAATCATTTTTTCAAAGTTTTAAGAACGAATGAAGAAAAGTTTATCCAGCATTAATAAATAAAGCAAATTTCATTCATACCCAAATGTGGCAGTCTATAGCTTCCTGTCACCTACAGGATAAAGTATACAGTTCACTAAGATAAATACAAAATCCACCATGAATTGGCCAAATCATCCAACACTCCATCAAAGAAAAGTATCTGTAGTTCCTCTATCACGTCAGGCTCTCTGAAACCTCTTTCATATCATATATGCAGTACCCTTACCCCCCGTCAAAACTCACTCTCAGCACCATCCGTCAGCAAATGCACAGGGACTCAGTGCAAGTACAGTACATTCTTCTCTATTACCTTTCCTGACCTTCCTTAGAAGGGAGAATTCTTTCCCCCTAGACTCCTCTGTTAGATGCCTGTTGCACGATTATGAAGCCCTCAAGGGAAGATACCTGGTTATCCTAATAGGTGTTTCCTAGACACACAGCACAGTCTGGAAGAGCAGCTTTTTACCAAACGTTTATTATGGACCAAACACTGTTACATGCACGTTGTATTTCTTCAATAGTTAATTATCAAAAACTCTAAATAAGTATAGAAACAGAGCCACTCTTAACTAAGAACCCTGAGGGCAGATGTACTACGGAAATTTATATAGACTTTTAAAAAGTCATACACTGTATGTACTGGGTAAGTGCTTCAAACTTAAATATAAATCCAAAGCCAAAGAGTGTAAACCCAAAGAGTGAATTGTAATGTAAACTACGGGCCTTGGGTGATTGTGATGTGTCAATGTAGGCTCATCAACTGTAACAAACATACCACTTTGGTGGGGGCTATCGACAATGGAGACTACCCAAGGTAGGTGTGCCATGCTGGGGCAGGTGGTATATTAAGAAATCTCTATCTTCTGCTCAATTTTGCTATCAACCTTAAACTGCTCCCCCCAAATAGTCTTAATTTTTAAAAAATCAAATATATTAATATTTCTGCTTCAAAAGGTATGCATAATTAAAAATGTAAAGTCTCATCAAATATCACTTCAGGTCAAAATTTGTCACCAAATAAGCTTGATGCAGACCTTAGGGAAAACCACTTCTAGTTCTCATATTATCGCTGGAGTTTGGAAATTCAGATAAGGGGATTTGGACCTGCAGTATCGTTCCTACTTTGCAAAAAGAAAGTGTGTGTGTTGGGGGGACGGGTAAGTAGTGCTCTATAAACACCAGTCAGGTCAGGTTGGTAGTGTTGTTTGGATCGTTTACATTCATGTTTGTTGTTTAGCAATTCTGTCAATTACTGAGTTACAAATGTGAAAATTTTGAAATATAATTATGGATTTGTCTATCTCTTTAATTTGCCTATATTTTATGCTTCATGTATCTGAAGCATCCACCTTTATGACTTTTCTGTCTCCTTGATGAAATGACCCCATTATCTAAAATGTCCTTCTTTTCTCAGGTATTCCTGTCTTAAAAACTATTTTGCTAATATTAATACACACACAGTAGCTTTCTTATGCTTACTGTTCATAAAGTATTATCTTCCTCTGTCCTTTTATTTCCCATAGATCTGAGTTTCCAACTGGTATTATTCACCTTCAACCTAAAGAAACTTCTTTAACATTTCTTTCAGCGCACATACTCTGCCCACAGATTTCTCTCAACTTTATCCAAAAATGACTTCACCTTTACTTCTAAGGCTTTTATGTCTTTTGGTCCCGCTCCATATTTTAATGATCCCATTCCATTGTTTTCTGTTCGCCACTGTTTCTGAAAAGAAGTGACCAATCCTTATCAACGCTCACTTATATGGAATGCATCTTTTTTCCCTCTGGCTACTTGCAAGATATTCTTCAGCTTTCATTTTCACCATGTTATATTTCTCCTGCTAACTATTTTCTGAGTTTCTTCAATCTGTATATTTATCTTTTTCATTAAAATATCCAGCCATTGTTTCCCCAGTTCCACCCCCTACCCCCCCGCCACCTTCTGGAAGGCTAACTATACATATTTACGGTTTCCTCAGCACTATGTTCACTTCTGAGCAGTTCTCTGTTCAGTCTTTCTGTCTTCTGGTTGGATTAGTTTCCATGGATCTGTTATGGGCACTGACCATTTCTTGTGTAAGTTTTCAACCTGCTATTTAGTATACCAATAAATTTTTTACTCGGATACTGTACTTTTCAATACCACAATTTATGTTCCACAAGTTCCATGTGATTCTTTTTCAGTTTTCATTTCTCTGGTGATACTTCCCCATGTCTGCTATCTTTTACTTTAAATCTTCAAATATATTTCTATAATTTTTGTAAATGCCTTTATTTTTGAGAGAGAGAAAGAGATAGAGTTAGTTGGGGAGGGAGAGAGAGGCAGACAGGATCTAAGCAGGCTCTGTGCTGTGTGAGCACAGAGCCCAAAGTGGGGCTTGAAACCCATGAAACATGAGATCATGACATGCACTGAAGTCGGACACTTAACTGACTGAGCCACCCAGGTATCCCATCAAACCTATTTTTATTAGATGCTTTAAAAATTCTTATTTAATTCCAGTATGAGCCATTTCAGGATCAGTTTCTATTATCTTCTCTCCTGACTAATGAACACAGTTTCTGTTTATTGATGTCTAATGAATTATTATTGTATAAGATATTGTATATGATATGTTACTCTGAATTCGGTTAAATTTCCCAGAAGGACAGTGATTTTTACTCTAGTAGGCAAAGTTCTAATTGGTTAGAAACCAAATGAACATTGATTTTGTGTAACTAGTTTCATGTTTTCACAGAAACCTTGCAGAGTTTATTTGGAATTTCTTTTTTTATTTTTTTTTATTTTTTATTTCTAGGAGAGAGAAAGAGAGAGAGAGAGAGACAGCATGAGAAGGGGAGGGTCAGAGAGAGAGGGAGTCATAGACTCTGAAAGAGTCATAGACTCTGAGCTGGCAGTCAGCACAGAGCCCGATGCGGGGCTCGAACCCACGAACCGCGAGATCATGACCTGAGTGAAAGCCGGACGCTTAACCGACTAAGCCACCTGGGCGCCCCTATTTGGAATTTCTTAATCCTACGGTGGATGAGTCCCTTAGTCCTGGGAAAGTCTAACTCCTTAAAGCATGAGCCTTCTTTGGTTTCAGTGTAAGGCCCAAGTCGAAGCTTTTGACCAAGTCATGTTGGAATTCAAGCTCCAAATTCTGTTCTTTGCTGCAGGGGGCAGTGACTACATTCTCTACTCCGCTCTTTCAGCCTACCAACTGCTGTTTTCTACTCAGCTCTTATCTAAACTCCACTGAACACGTGGAGACCAGGGGTTAAGTTAGCTGAAGAATGTGACAGTGATTTACACAGAATGTGGGACTAAGCCCTCTGCCCCCATGAGTCCCTCTTTGCCTCTATTTCCTCCCTCAGTTTCTAGCTACTTGGCAACTATGACCTCCATCCTCTGACAATATGAAAGCTAATGAGATGGTGGCTATCTAGTTGAGTTCTAAAAACCCTGTACCATAGGACAGAAGAGGCCCTGTGAGAATATTTTGTCTGAAATTTTGTTGACTTCTTCCTACCTAGTAGAAATAGGCATAGGTTCCGAGTTAGCTCTTTTCACTCATTAATTCTTAACTGGGGGAAAGGGGACTACTAATTATTCAAGAGAGGGAGTGGGAGGACAAAGAAGGAAAGGGCGTGTTTTAGAACAGGGCACAACTCTCATAGCTTTAGACAATCCCCCTTTCCAGGAACACACCCTTTTTGTTCAGAAGGCTTTTTATTTCATATCAGAGTTTATTAGTGCAGCAGTTGACTTTATCAGCACCCACAGATGCAAAGCCAGAGGCCCTTTGTTTCTCTCTTCTGCTTACTTTTACCTTTCAAACTGCCTTTAGTCAGAAGTCAGACTGAAGTTTGCTTTAAGGGGCATTTTTTTAGGAGTTCCTCCCTTCTTCTACCTCAGTACTCTGGTAGAAAAACAAAACTCGCTCCATCTCAGGGAACATTTCCTACTTGTCTCCACGGCTCAAAAAAGGCTCACTCATGCATCCAGTCTCCAAAATAACTTAGTTTCTGTAGTATCTGTACAGTGCTCATACCAAAGCAGATTACGTATTAGTTCTGTCAAGAAACACTCATTCAGTTTGGAAATAAGGCAAAAAGATTAAACTCCTTTCAGTGTAACACTTGAACATCATCTAACAAGTCCACCAAAGGGTCATATGACTCTCGATGAATTACTTAACTTTGTATTAATTACTATTTATACAGGATTAGGGTTTAAATGCCTTAAGGTGGATGTCTATTTTTATTATTTTTATTATTTTTAAAAATGTTTTATTTATTTTTGAGAGAGAGAGACACACAGAATCCAAAGACAGGCTCCAGGC
>NW_027532607.1:728940-735875 GCF_008692635.1 Crocuta crocuta
GGGGAGGGGGCAGGCAGGGAGGCAGCGTGAACAGGGGAGGGTCAGAGAGAGGAAGAAACAGAATCTGAAGCTGGCTCCAGGCTGTGAGTTGACTGTGACACAGGGCTCGAACCTATGAACCGTGAGATCATGACCTGAACTGAAGTCGGATGCTTAATGGACTGAACCACCCAGGCGCCCCGGATGTCTATTTTTAGAACACTGAGAAGTTAAAATGGATCTGAGTGTAGTTGAAAACATAACTCAAAAGGTAATGGCTTTATTTTTCTTACAAGATATTAGAAGTTTGTAGGCTAATGAGTAATCTTGTTCTAGCACTCATCATTTTCACCATCATAAGTTAAATTATACTTTTTTGAGAATTTTGCCTAACTTCTTAAAACTATATTTTGACAGTTAAAAAAAATGGCTTTGGCTTTTTTTGTAAATTTCAGAAATGAAAATACAAAAATGAAAAACACAACAAAAACCTCTATTTTTAAACCTCTATTTTTTTGAAGAGTTTAAAAAAAAGGGCAACAAATACTTTCATTTTGGAAAAAAATAAACAAAATGGAGAATAGGGGGGTTTGATATGAGTATGAAAATTTACAGCTGCATCTGTCAAGCGTTGACTTAAGATTTTTTACAGCAAAAGTGAAAAGACAAGGTATAAACCACTTTTCAAAAAAAGAGTCTGGATAACAAAAAGGCAAAATTAAATACTGGCTTTCTACAATGAAAAACTTCTTGGCAATTGATGTATTAGTCACAGCTTTGCACATATTTGCCATTTTTTAAGCGGTTAAGGCCCTTCAAGTTGCTTAATGTCCTTTAAGGAATAAATGCTTTGCAGCCTACCCACCAGTGCAATAAACGATGGAGATGTACTGCCTTCTGTCTTTATACTTCCATTAGAAAGACACTTTCTAAAGATTTTTCAGAAAGCACGTGTAATTCACAACAGAGGGAATGGGTTAATCTCTCCTTGAAGACATATAATGGCAATGTGTATATACTCAGTTGTTTTCATAATTTTTATTTATTTTACTGAATCCAAGAAGCAATCTATTTATGTACAAGGTAGAAACTATTGTGGTCAACACAATGAGGAACGATGAAGATCACCTTGCCCTTCAAGAATCATACAATCCAGGGGCACCTGGGTGGCTCAGTCAGTTAAACATCCGACTTCGGCTCAGGTCATGATCTCACAGTTCGTGGGTTCAAGCCCCGCATCAGGCTCTGTGCTGACAGCTAGTTCAGAGCCTGGAGGCTATTTCAGATTCTGTACCTCCCTCTCTCTCTCTGATCCTCCCCTGCTCATGCTTTCTCTCTCTCTCAGAAATAAATAAAAAACATTTTAAAAAAAGAATCATACAATCTAATATTGAGAATATACGTGCAAGTGAATGGTGGGTACAAAAACCATCAAATCCCTAAGGGGTGAACACACACCCACATGTCAAGATGTGTAAATACAACAATGAGAATCAGAAACAGTGAGAGTCTGTCATGTCCTATCCTTCACAAGCAATGAGGTGAGAAAAACCTGACAAGAGGCTGCCCCAAAATTTCTGGAGCCCCTAAATAAACAAATGTATACGTATCTTTACAAAACTCACTCCCAAATCACTTACACCTCAAATCTCAGGTTTCCCGTATCTCATACCACTGAGCACCAGCTGACCTTCCAACTTACCCATGTTTTCTCTCAGACCTGTAACAATGTTTATCTTGGATAGAGTGATCACTGAAACATTTTCACAAATCACTTTTAAAAAATAATTCTAGGGGCACTGGGGTGGCTCAGTCAGTTAAGCATCCAACTCAGCTCGTGATCTCACAGTTTATGAGTTCAAGCCCCACACTGGGCTCTGTGCTGACAGCTCATAGCCTTGAGCTTGCTTCAGATTCTGTGTGTGTCTCTCTCTGCCCCTCCCCTGCTTGTGTTCTTTCTCTCTCTCCCAAAAATAAACATTAAAAAAAAACAAAACGTTTTTTAATTCTATAGACAGCATATAATGAATTCACATTGTAGATGTGAGTACTGGCAAAATCTGGCGTCTACTTTTAAAACCACTTTCGAGTTAAGAATAATCTCTCAATGTCTTCACAAGTATCCCTGGCTTTAAGTTCTCTCATTAGGAAAGTTAGTTTCCATCATATCACATGAAATCCTGCTAACAATGATAATAATAAAGGATAACAAGCTTTGTTTATTTACAGATGCAAAGAGAGGCACGGTTTAAAGAGCCAGCACTCTAGCCTCCCAAACAAACCACTGTTGTGGGACTTTGGAATTTCTAACAAATGACTTAAATCAAGAAATATTAATATTCATAAAAGCCAATGAGCTTCTGGGTAGGGAGGGGAGGGGGGTGTGAAAGAAACAAATAAAAACGTACTCTTGGGATTCAGAAGTTAAAGAAATTAATTTGGGTGTTGATAGAAATAGAAAAAAAGGATGAAATCATGGAAGGGGGGAGACCTGAACTAGGCTCTAAGGATACAGAAGATTACAGAAAATGACAGCTTTATCCTCACTATAGAATTAAAGGGGGTAACTCAGAGAGAGCACTTTCAACATCCTTATGAGTTAAACCTCTAGTCAAACCTTTTCATTTTACAGTGGCCCAGAAAGGCTGTCTTTGCTCGTCAAAGGTATCAGAGCCGCGTGGGATCCCGATTCTCAGTAATACTCCATGATGCCACACACTTGCTCTAGCAAGTCTCTGTAAGGTCTTGAGTTAGGAACTGCTTTTAAATTCAAGGTCAACTACATGGCTACAGGAAGGGACCTGTGCGCTCTACTCAGGGAATTCAGACCTTGAAATGTCAAAAATGATAAAATGGGATACAGCCCCCTTCCTTCAGCCAATGGCAGGAAATGCTATAGAAAATGAACTGTGTACTGACACCACCCACTGAATTCTCACTCATCTCCCCTTTTCTGTCTTTTACACTTACCAATTTATCATTCCCATGATCCGTCTTCACCTCAGAACTAAGTGGAAGAAATAAGTCTGTTGGTGTATGCTCCGGGGGAGGTGCCTCCCCAAGAACTATTAACCCCTGCAGGACAGAGAGAAAGGCAGCATAAGTGAGTGGTATTATAAGTCACAGATTAATGAAGGAGTTACAATGGTTAGGGGCAGGGGACTGGTTTAGCAGAGGCCTCTTCCCTTCTCCTATGGTTCTGAAACAAAATACACTACCAGCAGCTTTACTTTCCCAAGAGTTACTTCAACATAAAGCCTAGCAGTGAGTAGCAATCAGTAAGGCCTAAGGCCTAATTTCTTAGGCCTCCCCTTTTCTCTACCTGAATGCTGTGACATACACAGCTTGTTACCTTTAGCATCTGTTATTCACATCTTTCAGATCTGGAACCTTTATCAGAATATAGTACTTTACACTGTAATACTATCTAGACTATATTATAAGAACAGCAGCAATACTATCTAGACTATATTGTAAGAACAGCAGCAATGTAGTTTTTCTAGTTAACCTGATCACAGATGTGGCTTAAGCATTATCTTAAGTGCTACAAATATAAATGATAAGTAAGCCAACTATTTGAGCAGCTAAAACTACTACATAAAACAAAGGTGGAACAGTCTAGTCCCTAAAATATACTACAAAACAAAAACTTAAAAACAAAAACCTGTTCCAAAGGCACCTGTTTCTCATATGCATAAAAATCACTCCAGATTGGGTTTCTGCTTTACAATTTCAAAATCAGACCTTCCGTTCATCCCAGGAAATAAAAAATGTAAAAAGAAATGTAAAACGACTCCACAAATCCTATCCATAGGCAGTAAGGGCCCACCTTGGTAAAGTCAGGAGTGAGCTTATTAGGAAAAACAAAAAGCCACACACATGAATCCCCCCATGAACTCAAACAGAGGTATCCAAAATCTAGTTTTGATGCTGTGTAATAGAAAGACTGGGATGAAAGTAACCAGGGTTTTATGCCTTTGGTTAACCACTCCTTCTCTGATCCAGAAAATAATGAGAGCTGACTGATAAAAAATTTCTTAAAGGTAATTTTGTATCAGAATCACCTGGGGAAACTCATCAAGCTATACTTGCCCAGCTTCAACATCAAATCTATTCAAGAGTCCCTGGGGTTAGGGTTGGGTATTCTACAGTTTTAAAAAGTTCCACTGGTAAGTCCTAAGGCGAGCTCTAAGTTGAAACACACTAGAGTGGTCTTGACTTGGCATCAGGGTCCCCCAGTGAACATCCTAAAATATATTTTAGGGCCTAGAGATTTTGGCTATCAATTTGAGCTCCTTAGCCATTATGACATAAGCTCTTGTGGACCAATGAACCACACAATACATCCAGGGAGTCCTTTCTAACTCAAAGCTCTTTATATGAAACAGGGGATGCAGAGAGATGAAATGAGGTAGGGAAAGGACTGACATTAAGAAAGGACAATGGAATTCTACCTCAGTTCAAAAAAAAAAAAACCAAAAAACACCCCAATTTAAAAAATAAGTGTTACAAGACACCCCCCCCCCAGGCCCCACCCAAAAGTAAGAGAAACACCACCTACCTATCCTGGGTTGAATAAGACTATATATGACCCGCCTATGTAGAAAATGAAGTGGAAGCTCCTCAGAAAAGGGGGGAAAGATCATTAACCAATTAAACAAATAATAAGCGAGAAACATTTGCCCTAGCCTTCAAAATGAAGTTTTTCTAGCTAAAAGAACTTCTGCTGCAAAGTACTTTGTCTCAATCACAAGCATAAAACAGCTTTCAAACACAATTTGGAAAACGAAGCTATCTTGCACGCTACTGCCTTCTCAATACTGCACTCAACATCTTCCCTGCTTAAGGGCCCTGGTTACAGTTACAGCAATCTCGATCTTACAGAAAATCTCTGAATGTATATGAAGCTGTTATCACTGAGAGGTGGGGGTTATTACAATATAGTTACAAGATAAATAAATGCAGTTAAGGATTATAATACCACCTATTCTTATGTCCTTTGTTCATACTGATTCTAGCCTTTAAAAAATATTTATCTGTCCGAAATGTCATTCATCCTTTTTTTAACGTTTATTTTTGAGATAGAGAGGGGACGGGGGAGACACAATGTGAAGCACGCTTCAGGCTCTGAGCGGTCAGCACAGAACCCGACGAGGGGCTCAAACTCACAAGCTGTGAGATCATGACAGGAATCGAAATTGGATGCTTAAACAACTGAGCCACCCAGGTGCCTTCATCCATCCCTTCAAAGAGCTTGTCAGATCCAAGTCCCATCACCTTACAAGAAAATGTCCCTGGTTAACTGAGCCCTACTTGCTTTGTCTACATTATCAGAGTTCCTAAAGCACTGATTGCATCTTACATTCTGTGTATTTGAATCTCATTTCCAGAGCAGAAACTTAGGCCAAAATATTTATTTACTGTTGCCTCAATTTGTTGTTGTTGTTATTTTAGTTTATTTTGAGAGAATGAGAGAGCATGAGTTGGGAGGGGGAGAGGGAGAATCCCAAGCAGATTTCACAATGACAGCACAGAACTCTATGCGGGGCTTGATCTCACATATAGTGAGATCATGACCTGAGCTGAAATCCAGAGTCAGACGCTCAAGATGACTGAGCCACTCTGGCGCCCCAATTTGTTTATTAATGAATGCTGATCTCTTAAAGACTTAGACAAAATACACATACATTTGAATCCCATATTCCCTAGCAAAATCATACACCAAGAAAGGAAATATGTAACAATTATTTTCTGAGTTTTGGGTTAAAAGATTTTCTTCTTTGAATAGGAAAATATTAAGTTTATACTAATTATAACCAGAAACCTAAATAATCCAATTACCAGGTATAAAAGTTACTCTCTCAAATTTTTTAAAGTGAGACGTGTAAGTCAGGAATAACAGCCAATATTTTCCAAAGAGAAAACTTTTTCCTTAAACCCTAATTTCTTAAAATAAACACCTCTCTGAGAGACAACAAGGACACTCTCCTGAGAGTTTATGAGACCTGGTAGGGCCCATTTATTCCCCATCATTTTATAGACCCAGAGAGGACACAGGGTGAAGGTCATGTGGACAGGCCATTCCATGGCAGAACTAGGGCTAATGGCTGGGTTAAACTACTTTGTTCTTTCTTTCATTCATTTTTTAAAAAAAAATTTTTTTAATGTTGTTTTATTTAGTTCTGAGAGAGACAGACAGACAGCGTGAACATGTGAGGGTCAGAGAGAGAGGGAGACACAGAATCTGAAACAGGCTCCAGGTTCTGCGCTAGGTGTCAGCACAGAGCCCGATGTGGGGCTCGAACCCACAAACTGTGAGATCCTGACCTGAGCTGAAGCCGGATGCTTAACTGACTGAGCCACCCAGGCACCCCTGTTCTTTCATTCATTCAAACCAAGCCATCAATTATCCATTTATCTACATTTTTTTTTTTTTAGCTGTTGGGGATACAGGAAAGGAGGAAAGACCTATCCTTCCACCCCCACACCACCTGAACCCATCCCTCAACATGCTTACATTCTAATACTGGGGATGACAGACAACGAACTAAATGAGTAAGTAAATTTTATGTAGTACATTAGATGACATTAATTGCTAAAGATAAAGGGACAGTGTAAGGATTCAGTGTGAGTGGGCACCTCAGTGCCATTACTGAACTCTACAACAGACAAAGCAAACCGACAGAGGTAAAGGTAAAAAGACCGAGAGTCTCCCCATCCTATAACGCTGCTCCCCGAGTTAAAAACCAGGATCATGCCCAAGCTGCCCAGGCCTAGAAAACTCCTACATAAGGATAAAAGGAAATGAGATGGGTCACAGTCGCATGTGGTCTTAATATATTCTTATAAATTATTCCTTTGTGGAAACACAAAGCTGTCCCATATGTCCAAAAAAGTGTAAAAAAAAAAAAAAAAGGTATGCACCAGAATTTACAAAGGAAGAAATGGAAAAAGGA